>NC_057794.1:436486547-436810579 GCF_018294505.1 Triticum aestivum
ACGGGCGGCGAGCTTCACAGGCGTTGGCCTTCTTCACAGGCTCCGGGCCTTTTCCAAAACACGACAGCTTCACAGGCATTCGCCTTCTTCACAGGCTCTGGGCCTTTTCCCAAATGCGACAGCTTCACAGGCATTCGCCTTCTTCACAGGCTCTGGGCCTTTTCCAAAACGCGACAGCTTAACAGGCATTCGCCTTCTTCACAGGCTCTGGGCCTTTTCCAAAACGCGACAGCTTCACAGGCATTCGCCTTCTTCACAGGCTCTGGGCCTTTTTAGGGGTAGAACCTCCGAAGGTGCTGGATGTTCCATGCGTTCTGGACCGGCACCCCCTCCCGAGTCTCCAAGCGCGCGGAGTCGGGCCTGGAAACATGAACAACTTTGAACAGGCCCTCCCACATGGGAGAGAGCTTGCGCAGCCACTCCCTGGAGAGAACCCGCCTGAGCACGAGGTCTCCTACCTCGAGAGTTCTAGGGCGGATGTTGCGGCAATGAAATCGCCGCAGTGCCTGTTGGTACCTCGCCGCTCGCAGCGCGGCTTCTCGGCGACGTTCCTCCCCCAGCACGAGGTCCATCCCCCGCATGGCGTCCTGCTGCGCCTCGTCGAATGCCAGGACCCGCGCGGAGCGATGTCTGACCTCGTGAGGGAGGACTGCTTCGGCTCTGTAGACCAGGAAGAATGGGGTCTCTCCAGTCGGCTTGGTCGCAGTTGTGCGGATGGACCACAACACGGACTGAAGCTCGTCGTACCAACCTCTGCTGCTGGCCTCCAGCTTCTTCTTGAACGTCCTGGTCTTGAGACCCCTCAGGACCTCTGCGTTGGCTCGCTCGACCTGGCCGTTGCTTCGGGGGTGCGCCACCGAAGCGTAGCATATATGCGTTCCAAGGTTAGCACAATATGTTTTGAAGAGGTTACTGGTGAACTGTGAACCATTGTCCGTGATGATGCGGTTCGGCACCCCGAACCGGCTCACGATGCCCTTGATGAACTTGACCGCGGAACCCGTGGGAATGGTGCAGACATCCTCTACTTCATCCCACTTGGTGAACTTGTCCACGGCGACGTAGAGGCAGCGGTAGCCCCCAGGCGCCCGAGGAAACGGGCCCAAGATGTCCAGCCCCCAGACTGCGAACGACCACGAAAGGGGTATAGTCTGCAGGCCTCCTGCTGGCTGATGGATCTGCTTGGCGTGGAACTGGCAGGCCTCACAAGCTTTCACTAGTTCGACGGCGTCGTTGAGTGCAGTGGGCCAATAAAACCCACTACGGAACGCCTTGCCGATGAGGGTCCGTGATGATGAATGATGTCCACAGTCTCCGCCGTGTATATCTTCCAGCAGTTCCTTCCCTTGCTCCCTGGAGATGCAGCGCAGGGACACATCGTTTGGTCGCTTCCGGTAGAGCTCTCCATCCTTGATGCAGTATGTCGTGGCCTGGCGTGCCACTCGCTCCGCTTCCTCCTCCTTCTCCGGCAGGGTCCCTCGTGTTAAGTAACTCCGGAGCTCCGTGATCCAGCATCTCTCCTGAGGTTCCATCGTCAGGAGCAGGCGTGCTCCTGAGGCCGGGCCACAGGACGGAGCTCCTGAGGCAGGTGGCTGGGGGAGCTCCTCCCGTGGCTGAGCCAGGTTTGACAGTGACGGCAGGGCTGAGGGCTTGAAGAGCCGCTCCTCGAAAACGCCAGGCTCCTGAGGTAACCGCCTGGATGCCCGTTTGGCAATGTCGTCGGCTTCCCGATTGGTGCCACGGGTCACATGCTGCAACTCCAACCCCCAGAACCGCTTCTTCATCCTGCGGACCTCCGCAAGGTAGGCTTCCATGTGCTCATCTTTCGGCTCATACACCTTGTTGGAGAAATTGACAAGGAGCTGTGAATCACCCTTGATGGTGAGGCGTTTCACCCCCAGGGCAGCTGCGGCCTTCAAGCCCGCTATTAGAGCTTCATACTCCGCTATGTTGTTGGAGACCTTTTCACCTTGCTGGAAACAGAGCTGTACAGCGTAGTAGAGCTTGTCCTGAGTGGGCGATATAAGCACCGCCCCAGCTCCAGCGCCATGCCTGGAGAACGCCCCATCGAAGTACATGACCCAGCCTTCTGTCGCCTCGCTTCCCGGGGAGAGGGACCGATCCTCGTCGGCCTTGAGGCCTGGTGCCTCCATCCATTCTGCCACAAAATCCACTAATGCTGCTCCCTTGATGACTCTGGTCGTGCTGAATTCGAGCTAAAACGCTTGCAGTTCTATGTTCCACTCAGCGACCCTTCCGGCTGAGTTAGGGCTCCTGAGCACTCTCTCCAAGGGGTATGACGAGACGACCTTGATGGGGTGACCCTGAAAACAGTGTTGCAGCTTGCGCGAGGCTACCAGTAGCACGAGGAGGAGCTTCTGAGGCATGGGGTACCGTGCCCTCGCGTCCCGCAACACCGTGCTGACGAAGTACACCGGGTGCTCAACGAGGTTGGGTGCGTCAGTGCTGGTGGCGCCCTCCAGAGTCCATAGCGCCTCCTGAGGCGATGAGGCCTCCGGAGGCTGGCCATCTGGGAGTGGGGCCTCTTCCGCCTCCGGCGCACTCCTCTGCAGCGGCTGATCCTCCTCAGCCGCAGTGGCGGTTTCTGTGGGCCTTCCTTGTTCCCGTTTTGCCTTGTCTCGGGCTGCTGCTGTGGTTTTGATTCGACGCTCCTCCCTAACCGCCACTAGGCTGCGCTGGCGGAGTAGGGAGTGGCGGCGAGGTAAAGCACCAGGGGCTCTTGAGGGCGCGGAGCCACCATGACCGGAGGGCTGGTCAGGTATCTCTTGAGATCTTGGAAAGCCTTGTCGGCCTCTTTGGTCCATTCAAAGGGCCCCTTTTTCTTCATTAGCTGGAAGAAGGGCAGCGCTCGCTCCCCCAACTTGGAGATGAAGCGCCCTAGCACGGTCACGCGCCCAGTGAGCTTCTGCATTTCTCTGAGGGTCTTCGGCGGGCTCATGTCCTCGACCGCCTTGACCTTTTCCGGGTTAGCCTCGATGCCTCAGTGGGACACGAGGAAACCCAAGAGCTTGCCCGAGGGGACTCCGAACACACACTTCTCTAGGTTGAGCTGCAGGTTCACTGCGTTGAGGCTCGCGAAGGTTTCCTCCAGGTCTTGTATCAGGCTCCTGGCCTCCCGAGACTTCACCACAATGTCATCGATGTAAGCCTCGACATTCTTCCTGAGCTGCGGGCCCAAAGTGATGTGCATCGGCCGCTGAAAGGTCGCCCTTGCATTACGCAGCCCGAATGGCATGCATGTGTAGCAGTGCACCCCACACGGGGTTAGGAAGGTTGTCTTCTCAATGTCTTCTACTGCCATCTTGATCTGGTGATACCCAGAGAAGGCATCCAGGAAGCACAGCAGGTCGCATTCTGCGATGGAATCGACGATCTGGTCGATGCGGGGGAGCGGGAACGGATCTTGCGGGAATGCCTTGTTGAGGTTGGTGAAGTCGACACACATGCGCTCCTTCCCTCCCTTCTTTGGCACAACGACAGGGTTGGCCAACCAATCCGGGTATCGGACCTCGCGAATAACCCCAGCGGCTTCTAGTTTGCGGGTCTCTTGGACAATGAAGGCCTACTTTTCTATGGACTGCCGCCTTGCCTTCTGCATCACAGGACGCACGTTGGGGCACACGTTGAGGTGATGCTCGATTACGCTCCTAGGGATCCCTGCCAACTGGTCAGGCTCCCAAGTGAATACCTTCTTGTTCGCGCGCAGGAACCTGACTAGGGCCTCCTCCTGCTCGGGTTCGAGGTTGGCGCCTATGGTGAAAGTGGCGTTGGTGGACCCGTCCTCATCGACGGGTATCTGCTTGGTTTCTGCCTTGTCTTGGGTGAACAACTGTTTCTTCTTGGCGGGTGCAGCCCCCTTGGGCTCGGGGGTCTCCAAGCCGGCGGGCTGTGCCGACGCCACCGTCTTGAAGGCGAGCTTGAGTACCCGCAGCGCGTCCCCGGTGTCCCCGTGCACGGTGAGGACACCGCTGCTCCCGGGCATCTTCATGAGGTTGTACGCCGGGTGCGTCGCGGCCATGAACTGGGCTAGCGCTGGGTAGTTGAGGATGGCGTTGTAGGGGAGGCCGATGGGGGTGATGTCGAAGTCGACCAGCTCCGTGCGGAAGTTGTTGTAGGTGCCGAAGGTTACTGGGAGCCGGATTTGTCCCAAGGAGCTGGATGATGCGCCCCCAACGCCAGAGAAGGGCCGGCTGGGTTGCAGCCGTTCCAGGGGTATGCAAAGGAGGTTGAAGGCCTCGACCGAGAGCACGCTGAGGCCCGCACCGCCATCGATGAGAGTTCTAGTGACGGCCACCTGGCAGATGGTGGGGGTGCACAGCATGGGGAGCGCACTCGAGCAGGCCGAGTTGGAGGGGTGGTCCTTCGAGCTGAAGGTCAGGCCGGCCTTGGACGTCGCCCGGTCCGGGAGAGCCTCCTGCCGTGTGGAAGCGGCGCTGACCCGGCGGATGAACGGCTTGACGTGGTCACTTGTAGGCGGCGCCTGCGAGCCGCCCAGGAGGGCTGCGACGACCGGGGGTGTTGGTGTAGCGCGATGGGCGGGGAAGAGGCTGCGGGGCTCTTCCCAAGAGGCCCCGGAGGTTTCCGGCAGGTGGAGCAGCCATGGGCACGGAGCGCCGGTGAGAGCCATGGGGAGCCAGTTGGCCATGACCCTATCGTCACCTCCAGCTTCGAGGGGGGGGGGCTCCTCGCTCGCCGGCAAGAAGGCCAGCGGATCTGTCGCACCGCCGTAGCGCGGCGGCGTCGTTGGCCTAAACTTGTCCGACCACCGTACCCATTGCAGGGCTGGGGCCAGGGCTCGGAGCCCCCTGGCCCCCGTGCTGGCGCCGGCGGCCAGAGCGGGCGATGTGCTACTCATCGCGAGGCAGGCCGTGTCGGTGGCGGAAGAGAAAACTCCGGCGCACCCCTACCTGGCGCGCCAAATGTCAGATTTCGGGTTCCGGCAGACCCTTGAGGTTCGAACACTGGGGTGCACGTGGAGATTTCGCCTCCTACCTACCTGCACCCCTCCGCCTCGCTAAGATCTAAGCAATGGAAAGAACAACACGAATGACACAGGGTTTATACTGGTTCGGGCCACCGTTGTGGTGTAATACCCTACTCCAGTGTGTGGCGTGGTGGATTGCCTCTTGGGCTAATGATGATGGACAATACAAGGAAGAACAGCCTCGCGAGGGTCTGCTCTTGGCTGGGGCGATGAACTGCCGGGAGGGGTTCAGTCACCCTTCTCTCTCTCTCTTTCCTTCTCTCGTCCCCCTCTCGTTCTGTGGGTGGTTGGTCCTATTTATAGAGGCCCTAGTCCTCTTCCCAAATATCGAGCAGGAAGGGAGCCAACAATGGCATGCTAATTTGAAGGGGGACAACTAGTACCAGCTATCCTAACAAAAGTAGTCTTCGCCTGCACAAAGCTCTGGTGGTGACGCCGTCTTGGGCTCCACGATGACCTCCGTCTTGCAGGTCTCCTGGTCTCGGTCTT
This sequence comes from Triticum aestivum, assembly GCF_018294505.1. Taxonomy (NCBI): domain Eukaryota; kingdom Viridiplantae; phylum Streptophyta; class Magnoliopsida; order Poales; family Poaceae; genus Triticum; species Triticum aestivum. The sequence continues at coordinate 436,492,042 of NC_057794.1, forward strand.
GTTGCACCGAAATGGCAACCTTTGCCTCATGCCTCGGTACTCCGCGGCTGCGCTTGCTCCCTTTGCACCAAAGAGGAAAGGAGGACGCTACGCGGGCTGGCACCCGCCTGGCGCCTTTGGTCGTCATGGCTTGCGTCACGGGCACCTCGTGAGGTACCCCGCCTTGATCTCTCCGCCTCCTCGCGAGCCAGCCTGATGAGGCCGTGCCTGAGGAAGCTCCGCGTCGTCCGCCCCGCGAGGCTTGGCCCCTCGCGAGGGTCTTGGGTCTGTGTTGGTGAAGATGGGCCGTGCTGGGCCCCCTTTGAGCCACGCCGCAGGCCGCAGGCAGGCAAGTCTGGGGACCCCCGTTCCTAGAACGCCGACAGTAGCTATGTGTTTAAACTCTCTCTCTCTCTCTCTCTCTCTCGTGTTCTTGAGATGTCACGATCTTGATGTATCACGGGCTTTGTTAATATAGTCGGATCATATGGTGTTTTCACTTCTCTATCTTATTGTGATGAATTGAGTTTTTCCCTTTGAGATTTCATTATTATCAGATTGAATACTTTTATGGATTTGAGAACACTTGATATATGTCTTGCAATTGAATACCCGTGGTGACAATGGGGCATCGTATTGATTCACTTGATATATGTTTTGGCACTCAACTCGCGGATTCCCGAGGTGACATTGGGGTAATCTAGGCACAGGGGTGGATGCACATTCTTGTCTTTGTTTCTCCGGTAGAAATCTTGGGGCACTCTTTGAAGTTCTTTGTGTCGGATTGAGTATTATGAGTCTGATTTTGCTTTGGTGTTATTTTAGTACGAACTCTAGGATAGATTGATTGGAAAGAATAGCTTTGAGGTGGTTTCGTACCCTACAAACAATTTTGTCTTATGTTCTCCGCTAGATAGGAACTTTGGAGTGATTCTTCATCGCACTTTGAGGGATGGTTGTATGATCCAATTATATTAGCACTGTTGAGAGATTGCACTAGCGAAAGTACGGACCCTAGGCCTCATTTTTAATCATTGCAATACCATTTTTGTGCCCGTTTACCATTTGCTACCTTGCTGTTTTTATTTATTTAGATTATAAAAATATATTTCTACCATCCATATTACACTTTTATCACCATCTCTTCGCCGAACTAGTGCACCTATACAATTTTCCATTGTACTGGGTGTGTTGGGGACACAAGATATTTCTTGTATTTGGTTGCAGGGTCATTTGAGAGAGACCATCTTCATCCTTCACCTCTCACGGATTGATAAACCTTAGGTCATCCACTTGAGGGAAAATTAGTAATGTCCTACAAAACTATGTGCTTGGAGGCCCAACACGTGTCTACAAGAATAAAGTTGCGTAATAGACATCAACCAGCACCATCTCCTCTCAAACCCTAGTTCATCTCTTGTATTCAATCTTTGTCCCAAAACCTCATATTGGTACCTATGGCTGTAGGTTGCTAGTAGTGTTGATTACTCCTTGTAGTTGATGCTAGTTGGTTTATTTGGTGGATTGTTAATTCACCTGCTCACTAAAACAAAGGAGTACGTGCTTCCCCCAACAGGTCCACGTTCTCTAGTATTTGAGATGGACGTGAAAGCCACCATTAGCAAGCTACACCGCCACCTAAATAGCCTGACCATCAGACTCCAAAAGACTGAAATTTCAACAAAAACTTCGATTAGTAACTCATCAAAACTGTCGTACAGAGACCTATTAAGACTGCATCCCTCCTTAAATATTATAACTCTTGCAATAGACTATTTAAGATGGGGTCCGCATATATGAAGTAGTTCTTATCTACATAAATAAAATTTGAAAGGATTACCGACTTATGTATCAAGGATTGATGACTAATAAGAATTTTTAAAAAAATTGATGCTCCATTGATATCTAATAATTACTAATTTAATAGAATAGCAATCAGTGCATGAATGTAAATAAACAGAGATCGGAACTCAGTCTGCAGGCTTGTCAAGTGTTCATCGCACAGAAGTGTTCATCGCACAAGGGCCAAACTTTTTTGACAGCAATTTGCTCCAATAGAATCGGGGGTGCAAACCTAGACGTCTACAGGAGAAGAGAAGAGAAGAACAGAAGCTAGAGAAAGGGGAAGAGAGAGAGAGGACAAAGCCAGGGGAGGGGATTCACTCACCGGACGAGAAGGACGTCATGGCCACCGGCGGAGGAGCCGACTCCCAAAACCCTAGCCATCGAGGGAAGGTCGCGGCTGGGCTTTCGTAGCCGCGAGCGCCGGATCTAGCCATATGGAAGGGCGCCGTGGTGTGAGGGGAGCTCGGGTTGTGCTTCATGATGGCGGGATTCACCGGACGTCGCCTGAATCAGCCCGCCGCAGGTGGCGCAGTGAGGAGCTGCATCCAGAGAGAGAGAAAGGTGGGATGTGAGAGGGATGGGTGGGTGGGGGATGAGGCGGATCCGGTAGCCTCCATAGCCGCGATGTGGGAGGAGCGGAGGGGAGGGCCGGCGGCGAGGTGGGAGGAAGGTGGCGAGGCGATTGGTGGCGGCGATTTGGGAGAGACGAGGGGCATCGGGGGCTCTATTTCTGGCGCACCCCTCTCTCCTTTTTTGTTTTATTTTTTTATTTTTTTTCATATATGTCCCACGGTAGGATCAAGAGCTAGAATTCTGCAACGCATATCTGCAACCTATAATATGCGTATCTATTATGAATTTTACAACGTTTAGCCAAAATGTTGTAGAAGCTGTGTTGCTTTATAAGGGGTATCCTTGTAGTGAGATCAGATGTTCGGATCCTTAATGATATTCAATACCCCTCCAATCTTGAACATGAACATGCTTTGTGAGTAGTTATGTTTGTTCCCGAGAACATGGGAGAAGTCTTGTTATAAGTAATCATGTGAATTTGGTATTCATTCGATATTTTGATGAGAAGTATGTTGTCTTTTCCTCTAGTGGTGTTATGTGATCGTCAACTACATGACACTTCACCATGATTTGGGACCGGGGGAAGGCATTAGGAAGTAATAAGTGGATGATGGGTTGCTAGAGTGATAAAAGCTTAAAACCTAGTTTATGCGTTCCTTCGTAGGCTGATTTGGATCCACATGTTTCATGATATGGTTAGATTTATCTTAATTCTTCTTTCATAGTTGTGGATGCTTGCGAGAGGGGTTAATCATAAGTGGGAGGTTTGTACAAGTAAGGACAACACCCAAGCACCGGTCCACCCACATATCAAATTATCAAAGTAACAAACGTGAATCATACGAGCATCATGAAAACTAACTTGACAGTAATTCTCATGTGTCCTTGGGAGCGCTTTGCTTTATATAAGAGTTTGTCCAACCTTATCATTTGCTATAAAAAGGATTGGGCCACCTTGCTGCACTTTTTCTACACTTGTTACTTGTTACCTGTTATGAATTATCTTATCACAAAACTATCTGTTACCGATAATTCCAGTGCCTACAGGAAATACCTTGCTGAAAACTGCTTGTCATTTCCTTCTGCTCCTCGTTGGGTTTGACACTCTTACTTATCAAAAGGACTATGATCGATCCCCTATACTTGTGGGTCATCACCCACAAGTATAGGGGATCATGACAGTCTTCAAGGGTAGTATTTCACCCATATTTATCGATTCGACACAAGAGGAACTAAAGAATATTCATGAGTATTAGTAGTTAAGTTGTCAATTCAACCACACTTGGAGAACTAAATATCTGCAGCAAAGTGTTTAGTAGAACAATAGTATGATAGTTTGAGAGCAATAGTAATAGTAACAATAGTGACGGTAACAGTAACTGTGGCAGTTTTGTAGTGATTGTAACAGCATCAGCAATGAAAGTAACTTAGCAAAGATCAATATGTGAAAAGCGTAGACATTGGATCAACGATGAATATTTGTGTTGGATAACATTCATCATGTAACAGTCACAACCTAGAGCGATACACAATAGCTCCAATTCATCAATGTAATGTATGCATGTATTCTGTATATAGTCATACATGCTTATAATAAGAACTTGCATGACATCTTTTGTCCTACCCTCCTGTGGTAATGAGATCCATAAGGAAACCAAGGGATATTAAAGACTTATTTTAATAGAGAACCAGAACAAAGCATTAACACATGGTGAATACATGAAAGTATATTATCACTTCTGTATACTTTTTTATAGCATTTTATATTATTTTTAGACTAATCTATTAATCTAGTGCCTAGTGTCATTCTGCATGTTTTTGGTTTTACAGAAAATCCATATCTACGGAGGTCAAATTACCGTGCCAATTTAATAAAAAAAACAAAGCACAAAGGTACCAGAAAGCATCAGGAGGCAACAAGAGAGATAAGGGGGGCCCATAGGGCTACCCGTGGGGCCCCACACTTATCGCCTTTCATCCATTCCACCGCCATAAATTCCTATAAATAGAGAAACCCCCTGAGATATTTTTATCCATTTTTTGTCGCCATAGGCTTCTGTTCCTAGGGGGATCCAATCTAGAGGCCTACTCCGATACTCTGTCGGAGGGGTAATCCATTGTCGGAGGCTTCTTGCTCAACCTTGCTACCTCCATGACCATGTGCGAGTAGTCCCTTAGGACCTTAGGGTCCATAGTAGTAGTTAAATGGATCTCTCCCTTTTGGATCTTCAATACCATGTTCCCGTGAGCTGCCTCACGTGATCGAGATCAATTCGATCTAATTCGTGGATGTGTTTGTTGGAATACGATGAATTGTCACTTTATGATCTAATTGTTCATTGAATACAATTAAATCTTTGAGGTTTTTTGCTGTATGATGAATGGCTTTGCATGCTCTCCGATCTATCTGCCTACTCTTGCCAAGTTTGATGGATTTTTCTTCAGAGGGAGTGATGCTTTTTAGTGGGTTCAATCTTACTTTGCTTTAACCTAGTGACAATAAGGGCCAAGACACATATTGTATTGTTGCCACTAAGGATAAAATGATGGTGTCTCGTCATATTGATTGATATTTTGCTATCTACATTATGCCATCATGCTTATTGCAATGCTCTGGTTTTTTCTAAACTTAATACTTCGGGATGCATGCTGGATAACATTTTTTAGTGGAGCATTAGTAGTAGATGTAGTTGGATTAACGATCTACTTATCACGGACGTAATGCCTATAGGAGATTATACCATAAATGATCATAGTCATAAATATAAATATTACAGTTTAATTGCTCCCCAACTATATTTTGTTCACCACACCACTTGCTTGTTTGGATAGAGATGCCACCAGTGAACCTATGGCCTCATGGGTCTATTCTCCATTACTGAAATCTTCATCACAATTTCTACTTTTACTTTACCATTTTACTTTGCTACCTACTATCTCTATCACTTGCAGTTTAATTTTGTAACTAGCAAGACAAGGGGCTTGACAACCCTCTTGCCGTGTTGGGGACAAACGTGTTTTATGCTTTGCGTTTAGGTACCTCTCACTTTGTTTTGGTAGGTGACTCCTACTGGTTCAATTAACCTTGGCTCTCTAACCAAGGAAAATACTCTTACTACTAGGTTACATCACCCTTACATTTGGGGGAGCCCAACCACTCTTACTATTAAACCAAATATTCAAGAGGGAATCCCATATCCTTATTAACATTTCAGCTCATGTACATATCATGATTCATCCATATCCCCGAGAACTAGGGGGTCTACTCGTACATGGAGACGGCAAACATCATATGAATAGCAGTGGTAAACAAGAAGGGAGCGAATGAGGAATACAATGCAAGAGGGGTTCGGTATTACAACAAGATGGAGATGGGTGATGGTGAAAATGGTTGATACCGACGTCCCCTTGCACGCGGTGGTGAAGATGGTGATCTCCTTCTTGCCAATTCTCCCTCTGAATGCCTTCCGGGGGCTAGGGTTCTATGTTCGGTGCGAGTTTCTAGTGTATGTATGCATCTAATCTTCGATTAGATCGCACGGGGTGAAAGTAGTCGATCAGGAGGAGGCGGTAGCGGCTGGTACGACCGTTGGTACAAGCACGTGCACTCATACCAGAGGTCGTCGATCGCCCAAGCTGCCCTGCGGAGCCCCAACTTTTCCCAATTTCCTTCATTTTTATATGGTAATCATTTATCACATCGATGACGCCATTTTATCACCTTTTCCGATGTTCTTTTCTAAATACTCTAAATACTTCAGAAAACACATAGCAAAGAAAAATGGACAAAAAGAAGTGCGCGAACGCGATAAAAATCCAACAAAACCTACGGTTTAGACACAAAATGAAACGTAAAATCATCACATAATTTGTACTCGTCACCTTTTTTTAAGAAAAAATGTACTCATCACCTACTATTAGTATTTCTGACTTCGATGTTATCCCAAAATGAACCCGACTACGCATGGATATCCCAGGCCGGGCCATGCCGGCCCATCTGGCCAGCTTTGCCCCAGCATCGGCGGCTCTTGCGAGCTCCTAAAGCCGCGACCCCCGACGCCATAATCCCTCAACGATCCCCAGAGCAGAGCCATCCTCTCTCTCTCTCCTCGCGAGCCCTCACAAGCGAACGGCGAGAGACCAGAGATGGGCGGCGGCAACTGCAACCCCAAGGACTTCGGCGCCGCCGCCCTACTGGGACGCCCGCTACTCCTCTCCCTCCACTGGCGGCAAGGGCGGCGGCGGCGGCGGCGGCGGGTTCTTCGACTGGTACCAGTCGTACTCGGCGCTCCGCCCACTCCTCCGCGCCTGCGTGCCCGCCTCCTCCCAGGTCCTCATGCTCGGCTGCGGCAACTCCCGTACGTCCCCTTCAGTTACACTTACACGCCGTGGCTTAATTAGCCAGTCGCGATCTAGCTGCCAATTCGAAAATTTTGTGCTCTGATGCAGCTGGTTCTTATTCCAGTCCATCCGCAGTTACCGGTGCATTAGGATTGGAAATTGGAACTCGCGTGTTCAGTGCTCGCTATGCATTGTGGTTTGGAACCTGAATGTTCGGTGCTCCCCTGATGCGTCTGCTCTTTGAATTTTATTGTGATTGCTGACGATGCTTTGTTTTCAACTTTGTGCAAGATTAATGTTTAGTGCCCCCCTGACACGCACTTCTGTGAATTTTATCATGATTGTTGACAATGCCTTACTTACTTGGATCAACTTTGTACAAGATTTACCCGTGAAGCTTAGCTCTGTTGTTAGATTTATGGTTTATCGTGTATGTAACGCCTTGTTTGATGTTGTTCTATTCCTTGTTTTGGGCAGTTCTGTCGGAGGACATGGTAAAGGATGGTTACCAGAACATAGTAAACATAGACATCTCATCCGTTGTAATCGAGCAGATGAAAGAGAAGCACATGGATTTCCCACAGCTTACATGTACTTTTTGCTGATAATTTCCATTTTCACACTTATCAGTTATGATCTCTATATAAATCTAGTTACTTGGGTGTTTTATGCTATGCTTGAAGATATGCAGTTGGATGTCAGAGATATGAGCTTCTTTGGAGATGGATCATTTGATTGTATCATCGACAAAGGTATAAGCCTTAAGCTTCATATATTTTTCGAAAGCACTTGATATGTTTCATAAGTTACTAGTCTTGAGAACTCTTCTCATTAAGTTTATCCAAATCAGTCCATGCATCTTTTTTTTCTTTGCCACTCTATTTACCATTGTACCAAACCTTTTCTGTAGGAACTTTGGATGCTATGATGGTAAGCAGCTGTCGTTTAGCAAACTACAAATCAGCTTAAAAATGATCAGGCATGAAATGATCTCATGGTACTGATTTTCATTTTACATATTCTAGTGTGGCGATGATGCCCCTCATGGTGCTTACAAAATGCTAGCAGAAGTGGCAAGGTAAAGATGTATCCACTCTTTGTACGTGATTTGATCCCCAACTGATGTCCTTAGTTGTTTTCAATTAAACTGCTCTATCTTTTCAGGCTTATGAGGCCTGGTGGGATTTACATGTTGGTACATCCTCTAATCCTGAAAGATACTTTGGAATGAATGGATATTTGATGATTTTATGAAGAGATAACTTTCTTTGACAGATAACATATGGTGCCCCTAAGGAACGCCTGACACTTCTGAATCAAGTCCGATGCCGTTGGGAAGTTGAGCTTTACATTATGCGTAAGTTTGAAATGTCCTCTCCTCACTCTGAAGAGCGCGCCCAAGTACCATTTCTACCATACACTCTATTATAACATGATTTTGTGCATATGAGTTGCTTTATTATGTGGGAACTATGGATTCAAAAGTGCGAGGTTTGCTTCATTCTGTAGGAACTATGGATGCAAAACTGCAAAGTTTTGCTTCTACTATCCAATTCTCATAAGATGCTAAAGAACTACAATAGAGTTATGAAAAAGTTGCTACAGGCTGATTATAGCACACAATGTTACTCGGGAATCTTGGGAGGGAATAAATTAGCACCATTTATTGGGAACTCATATGCCCTTTTTTGTTTGCAAAATGTTTGGATCTACTATCTAGGTTTGCATATTGTTGTATGTGTCATTCGGGAAACATGTCACTAATCCTTTGTGCCACTTTCAATGGCCAAAGACCAAAATACCCTTGTTTGATGGTTAGTCAGTGCCTCAGTGGCAACCTTGACTTGAATTAATGACGGCGGCAATGGTGACCGGAGAAGCCTGCCTGGTCTGTGCTTCGTGCCCTCGATCACGCCACGTCATTAAACAAAGGTATTTTGGTCCTTTTTTCTGTTCCATTGAATTGGCATTGAGCACTGGTGGCATATGCAACAACACGCAGACTAAACTGGCAGGTCTAACATTCTGCAAACTCTGAGCGGCATATATGATATCAGACCTTGACATTGTATCTGTTCCTTCTGCTAGCAGCCACACCTGAATACCAGCTGAAATGGAGCAACGGTGCTGCACACGCCATGATGGAGAAAGTTGCACTGACAGTGGATGGCCAACTGCCACCTGACTACGTTCTCAAGGATCCAGAGTCACATTTCATTTATGTTTGTTACAAGTCAGATATAGTGACTGAAGATAATTCCATGGTTGCTGGTCAAGATGATGCCATGACTTCATTTTAATAGAGTCCGACCGCAATGACCGAATTAATTATTGCCATGACTTCAAAATGATTTGCTTCTCATCCTTGGTCTGAATGGTAGATTGTTACCGTTGATTATGAAAACTCATACCCTTTTGTGCCATTATCTGGCGTGAGTGAGAGTGATGAGTGTGCTTTGTGGAAGTTGGAGGATTTAAGAAATATAGTTGTTGTGTGTTTCTATCTGCCATTACTTAGTAAGTGAACCTGTGGAGTTCTATTTAGTTCGCTTGGAATGAGTAAATTTCGTTTCTCTGCAAGCTTTAATTGATGCGTACTATTATATTTGCATTGTTTTGAGCCAATATGCATCATAAGCCATCTTCACAACAATGATACATTAGTACCTTTTTTGTTCTGTTTTATAGCGTGTATAATTTATTTCTATAATTTTTAAGTATAGTGCACATTTGCATAGTGGCGCCTTTTGGACATGGACTGTGGGGAGATATGGCCCAACTGACAGTGATCGGACAGACCGATTGGACCCCCAAAGCACTCTTCAATTTGGGATTTCGGACGTCCGGACCGGTTCGACCTAATTTTGTGATCACATTGGATTGTTAAAAGTGTCTAGAAAGCCCATTTCATACATTTGTGTGGGTCTTAATAATCTACGTTGGAGATGTCATTATCCCTGCAGCAGCAGCACACATGTTGGGTGTGTGACAGACTAAGGAGGCATGACTTTCTCTTCCAAACTAGAGCCTCCGGCTCATTCCTGGCTCAGGCTCCATGGAGCCCTTAAAAAATGAAATCAAAATTTTAAGTTTCAGGATAATCTGAAAAAAAACGCATGTGCTGCATGTGTATATATTTTCATGATGAAATACTTTAAGACGTGAGGTGCAAAGAAAAGCAATTTTTCAAATATTTTCAAAGCGATCATTCTGTTTTAATGTTTCCAACACCGCCAATACGGTCATCTCCAACCCTAACCCCTAAACCGGACACCACATTCATATGTGGACACGGGGAGCAGCCCGCGGACACTGATGCGGGTGTCGGTCATCTAACCGTAACCGCATATGTCCAGTTACATTTTAGAAGAAATTTAATGAAATTGAACAAATTGATGCGTATTTGAACAAATCGGGTGATATTCATTCATATTTGAATAATTTTTACATAAAATTGGATGATTTTCATCTAAACCGGAGCAAATTCATTACATTTTGATATATGTAAACTAAACTATGCTCTAAACCTAGTCTAAATGACCGTCAGCGCCCGTTCCCAATGTCGGGCAGGCCATGAGCACCGGAATTGAAGCTTCGTCTCCGCAGCCTGCAAGCGGCTAATCAGTCGACGATGTTGAGCCCGTCAAGCTTGGTTTTAACGGGAGGGAGTGGTGGCCTTCCTGGGACCCAAGCCCCAACGACCTCCCATGCTCTACTCTTTCTCGGTGTCGGCGGCGCCCGCGGACGTGTCGACTTCGTGGTCATGGCAGCAGGGCGTGCCTGTGGCAGAGATGGTGACGTCGTCCTCACTCTTGTCGTACACCTCATCCAATGCCTAGTCGATCTCCTTGAAGGTGGATTCTAACTCCGCTTAGTGGAGGCAGTACCACCAGCGGTCGCGGCAGATGTCACCGGCAGAGCGATAGGAGTTGAGCAACGCCCCCTGCTCGACCACATCCACGTCTGTCACGATGGTTGCGCTGTCGGCGAATTGGTCCTCCGCGCATTGGTGCTCGTCGAGGAGGCGGATGTAGTAGGCCTAGTTGCCCTGTACCTGCCGAAAAAGCGGCCTCCCGCTCAGCCAACACCATGCCGGTGTAGTGAGCACGGGCCTCTCCCATGGTGATGCCGGGATGGGCCCGTGAGGACAGTGGCACCTGTCGTTGTCAAAACCAGCAGATTTCGGGTAGGAGGGCCAAGTTGTGAGTCTAAGGATCAAGGGTAACGAGGGACAATGGGGACACCATGTTTACCCAGGTTTGGGCCCTCTTAAAGGAGGTAAAACCCTACGTCCTGCTTGATTGTATTCGATGAGTATAGGGGTTACAAGAGTTGATCGACCTCGAGATCGTAATGGCTAAACCCTAGTTGTCTAGCCTATGATTATGCTGACCGCCTCTATGGACTAACCCCGAATCCAGGACTCCCTCAGCGCCGAGTCGTTGTCGGCCGCCTCTTCCATTGGGGCGTTGATACGTCTCCGTCGTATCTATAATTTTTTATTGTTTCATGCCAATATTCTACAACTTTCATATAATTTTGGCAACATTTATATTATTTTTGGGATCCAGTGTCCAGTGTCAGTTCCTGTTTGTTGCATATTTTTGTTTCACAGAATATCCATATTAAACAAAGTCCAAACGCGATAAAAATATATGAAGATTTATTTTGAAATATATGTGATTTTTGGGAACAAGAATCAACACAAGACAGTGCCCGAGGGGGACACTGTTGGGGAACGTAGTAATAATTCAAAATTTTCCTACGTGTCACCAAGATCGATCTAGGAGATGCTAGCAACGAGAGAGAGAGAGTGTAAGTGCATCTAGTGCCCCTTAGTGATTTTGGTGTATTGAAGACTTATAGGTTAAGGGACTAATGTGTTTGTGAGTGTACACATGTCTATAAGTCTATGAGGAGTTTGATATTTACAGAGAAAGTCGACCCCTAAAAATGAAGTTCTTCGACTGAAGACTTTGAATTTCTGAAGACTTTCTGAAGACCTTGAAAGTGAAGAAATTGGTGTGACCTTGAAGACTTGGCATTCATTCAAGGAACATGAAGCGTGAAGACTTTTGTTTTCGTAGTTTCATTTTCTCTTTTTTGAGTCTTAGGAAACACCGTACTGTTAAAGGGGGTGGAGAAAATACTAAGGAAAATTTTCCATGTGATGCTCAACTCAAAATCCTACACCTACCAATCCCTTCGAGTGAAGCCATTGGAAATCTCATACAGTTCAGTCATATTCTTCAGTGACAGAGACGAAGTTCTTCTGGTCTCTGAGGAATTTGTTCTGACTGAGGAGTTAGGAATTCACCAGTGCGGATTGCTTACACAGTGAGGAACATGATAGCCCTGAGGAATTTGATACTCAAAATTGCGACCGTTGATGTGCTATGCGCCAGCTGTCCCAAAATATCTACCCACCAACGGTCATATCATGAAGGGCATTTATGTCTTATCATGTCGGACTGCTCCCTAGGCTATAAATAGCCGCCCCCTATAACCACTAGCTGGTTGGCTGCTCCGAGAGAAACTGACACTTGTCATTTGAGAGCATCCCATCCTCCGAGGACTTTGAGCGAAAATCATCAAGTGAGGAAAACCCAAACCCAAACACCTACAAACCCCGAGTGATTGAGCATCACTGAAGAGATTGATCCTGCGTTGATCCGACGCTTGTTACCTTTGAAGACTGTGCTTCTTCCAGACGGTTAGGCGTCAAGGTCTAGAGCATCCAAGAGGAATTGTGGATCGCCCAGTGACCAAGTTTGTGAAGGTTCGGAAGTCACCTGAAGACTTATCACGAGTGATTGGGCGAGGTCTATGTGACCTTAGCTCAAGGGGAATACGGTGAGGACTAAGTGTCCTGGACTGCGTGTTCAGGACTGGGTGTCCGGGACTGTGTGTCCTCAGGTTTAAATACCTAGCCGCCCTAACCAGACGTACAACTGTCACAGCAGTTGGAACTGGTCTACCAAATCATTGTCTTCACCAAGCCAACTGGTTCTATTTCCTCAACTCTTTCATTTCCTCATAACTATGTTGTGCACTTGTTTATATCTGTGTTTGAAGACTTTGACTGAAGACTTTCTCAATTTCCTCAGTTTAATTTCTTCAGTCTGTTTGTCTTCATCCTGTGCTATCCTGTGCTTACGCTTTCAGTACTCTGTGCTTATCTTCATTTCATCATGATGACTATGCTTGTGTTCTATTATGTTTACTTTTGAGTACTTATTTCGCTGCTAGTAGTTCTTCGCTAAGAAATTTCCTCACCTGTAAATTCCTCACTGAAGAATTCATAAAAATCGCCTATTCACCCCCCTCTAGTCGATATAACACACTTTCAATTGGTATCAGAGGAAGGTGCTCCCTTGTTCTGTGTGATTTTGGTTTAACCGCCTGGAGTTTTAGTTATGTCGACCGCAGGTATGAAGAAAGTGACATGCCCCATCTTTGACGGTCATGATTATCTCAAGTGGAAGGCCATGATGAGGAAGTGCCTCATGGCAATGAACAGCGAGCTGTAGACCATCACTGAGATTGGTCTTACGGATCTATGCAAGATGACGGAAACTGATGATATTCGCAAGTACACTCGACTTGACATCATGGCGAAGGATATCATCTGTTCCTGCCTATCCAGAGATGAATTCAGGCGCATTATGCATCTTTGCAATGCGAAGCTTATCTGGGACCGAATCTCTGACGTCTATGAAGTTCATCAAACTTGTCATGATCCCTGGTTTAAGGATTTCAAGGAATCACTCAAAATGATGACTTTCGAACCTGAACCATCATCTTCTGCACCATGCCTCATGGCAAAGGGTGCCAAGGTAACCGAATGTTCCTCATCCGAGTCTAGTGATGATGAATCTGATGATGATTTTGGTCCTAGCTATACAAAGCTTGTTTGTATTACCACTAAACAACAAAAGGCCTTGGAAAAGGTTCAAAACATGCTAGACAAGAGCGATGATATGTTGGGTGAAGAAATGGATCGCACTAAAACCTTGACTAAAAATCTTCAGAGACTTCAGTCTAAGTTTGACAACCTTCAAAGTCATCATAACACTCTCTTATCTGACCATGAGAAGCTTTCTTATGAATTTCTTCAAAGAAAGCAAGATCTTGAAAAGCTAAGAGTGAGTTATGACGATCTTCAGAAGGAGCGTGATTCATTACTAGCTCAACAAATCAGCGCTTCTCAGGAAGAATTTGTTCCTCCATGCTTGAAGTGCATTGAACGTGAATCTGCTAATTCTTCACCTGAATGTTCAAATGCTGTTAATGTTTCAAATTCTTCATCTGCCTCTGTTATCACTAATTCCTCATCTGAGGACATTGCTAGTATCACTGACGATGCAGGGTTGAAGGAATTGTACATGACAGGCATGTACAAAAGCCTCAAAGGGCATCAGACCCTTTGTGATGTGCTTAAAAAGCAGATCCTAAACAGGAACCCTAGGAAAGAGGGTATTGCCTTTGAGAGGAAACTCAATGCTGATGGTACATATTGGAAGCCTGAGCAGTACCCCAAAACCTCATGGGTTGCTGCAAAGGGACCTCCAGTTGATCCATCTAACTTATCTGGCTTTGCATGTGAATCTCCTCGTTCTGATGATGAGTCATTTGACTCCAACTATAAACTGTTCAAAAATCAGAATGGTGAAGTATTTGCTAGATATGTTGGCACTAACTACAGGAACGGTCCTCCTATAAAGAAAATCTGGGTTCCCAAAAGGTGCCTTGAAAGTCTTCAGGTGAATGTCCTCAGGACACCACCTGTGAAGAATAGGAACCCCAGATCAAATTCTTCATATGGACCAAATTTCTCAAAAGGATCAAAGTCCTCACATGAATATCATCATGCTAACAACTCTGTTTCGCAGGGAAAAGCTAAAGGCTATGGATATGAGCATTATTCTTCTAATCATTATGTTCATAAGCCCTCGAAGAATTTCTCTGCTTATTCATATTCTTATCCTAACCCCTCTTATGTGAAACGAAATGAACTGGCTTCTATGCCACCTTTCTCGTATGGAGCTCACAGAGTGATGAACTCTTTGCCACCCCTTCAGATGTGGGTGGTGAAGAAAAAGAACTGAGTGTGCCTGATAGGACGCAGGCTAACCATGAAGAAATGAAAACTTTCATTTCTCACGTCCTCATACTATTTTATCTGTTCTATTGCTTGATGAAATTGATCCGATGAATTGATGTCATATTCTTCACTGATGAAGTATATGAGTTCGTAAGCTGCACTAATTCATCTGCAGGATGATCAACCCAAAGCCACTGAGTGGGTCCTTGATAGTGGATGTACAAATCACATGACTGGTGACAAGAATATATTGATGGATGCTCCATTATCTCCATCGCATTTGAAGCATATCATCTTTGCTGACAAAGGCAAAAGTCAGGTATTGGGTCTAGGTAAGGTTGCGATCACAAAGGATCGACACATGGACAAAGTCATGCTTGTCGATTCCTTAGGATACAACCTCATGTCTGTCTCAATGCTTTGCGATCTTGATATGGTTGTTGTCTTTGGCAAGTACTGTTGTGTTGTGGTTATGGAAGCTGACAATTCCAAAGTCTCCGAAGGCTTTAGGAGAGGAGACTTGTATATTGTTGATTTCTCTACAGGACCACAACCAGCCGTGTGCCTACTTGCAAAAGCTTCAGAAGGCTGGCTCTAGCATCGACGACTTGGTCATGCAGGCATGAGGAATTTGCACACGCTTGCGAAGAAGAAGCATGCCATTGGCATCGAGAATGTCAAATTCCTCAAGGATCACTTATGCGGAGCCTGTGAAGCTAGGAAGATGACAAAGGCTAAGCATCCAGCGAAGACTATCATGACCACCACTGTCGATGTCAAAACCGGCGGATCTCGGGTAGGGGGTCCCAAACTGTGCCTCTAGGCCGGATGGTAACAGGAGGCAAGGGACACGAAGTTTTACCCAGGTTTGGGCCCTCTCGATGGAGGTAAAACCCTACGTCCTGCTTGATTAATATTGATGATATGGGTAGTACAAGAGTAGATCTACCATGAGAACAGAGAGGCTAAACCCTAGAAGCTAGCCTATGGTATGATTGTTGTTGTGTATGTTGTCCTACGAACTAAAACCCTCCGGTTTATATAGACACCGGAGAGGGTTAGGGTTACACAAAGTCGGTTACAATGGTAGGAGATCTGTATATCCGTATCGCCAAGCTTGCCTTCCACGCCAAGGAAAGTCCCTTCCGGACACGGGACGAAGTCTTCAATCTTGTATCTTCATAGTCCAGGAGTCCGGCTGAAGGTATAGTCCGGCTATCCGAACACCCCCTAATCCAGGACTCCCTCAGTAGCCCCTGAACCAGGCTTCAATGACGACGAGTCCGGCGCGCAGATTGTCTTCGACATTGCAAGGCGGGTTCCTCCTCCAAGTACTTCATAGAAGATTTTGAACACAAAGATAGTGTCCGGCTCTGCAAAATAAGTTTCCACATATTGCCATAGAGAGAATAATATTTACACAAATCTAATCTGCTGACGCATTCTGTAGTGTGACACACCACGGCCAAGCCTTTATCCGAGTCGTTTCATTATCCCACCTCAGCGCGTCATGCGAGGCGGTTTCCTTGGCACGTCTTGTTAAAGTAGAGATCGTGTCCCCTTATTCGGGATTCTCATCAATACGGGCGTGGGTAACCCAACCGCGCCATTGATTACGGCGCTTGGAGATAAGCGAGTTTTACCAGGCTGGTGGGGACACGTAGTTGCGTCCACCCATATAAGGGGATAAGGATCCACCTTTTCACCTACGCCTTCTTCCTCCTTTGCTTATCCATTCTCGCACACTCGAGCTCCAGCGCCCAAGTCCGCACTCCCCACCTCAACCTTCTCCAGCCATGTCCGGAGCGGGAGGCAAGTGGATGGTCTCCTCCGTCACGGAGGGACACATCAAAAAACTGAGGAAGGCCGGATACTTGTCTAACGACATCGCGTACCGGCTTCCCGAAAAGGGGCAGCTCATCCCCACCCCTAGGCCCCATGAGAGGGTGGTGTTCCTCCCCCATTTCCTCCGCGGACTGGGCTTCCCTCTCCACCCATTTGTCTGGGGGCTCATGTTCTACTATGGCCTGGATTTCCACGATCTGGCCCCGAACTTTGTCCTCAACATCTCGGCATTTATCGTCGTGTGCGAGGCTTTCCTCCGCATCCGCCCCCATTTCGGCCTATGGCTCAAGACTTTCAATGTCAAGCCGAAGGTGGTGCGCGGCAACCAGGCGGAGTGCGGAGGCGCCATGGTGGGCAAGATGCCCAACGTCTTATGGCTCGAGGGCTCCTTTGTGGAGACCCTGAAGGGGTGGCAATCGGGGTGGTTTTACATCACCGAGCCGCGCGACCCCGAATGGGTCGCAGCCCCCGAGTTTCGATCTGGACCCCCTACGCGGCTCACCTCCTGGAAGGAGACGGGCCTGTCGTGGGGTAAAAAAGGAGAGCTGATCGGACTCCAAACATGCGTCCAAACCCTGGTGGACAAGAATCTCAAACTTGTCAACGTAGTCCAGGTTATGCTCATCCGCCTGATCCTCCCGTGTCAACAACGGGCTTTCAACCTGTGGGAGTTCGACCCGGCGCGGCACCGAACTCTGAGCAGGCTCTTCGACACGACGTACGAAGATGCCTGGAAGGTGCTTTTCAAGGGCGCCGAGGCCCCCGCATCCGCTACCGAGGATCGCGGATTCAGTACGCAGCATCACGCTCATGCGGTAAGCTGTTTTTTCCTTTTACAGGGTATCAGTTTTTCATAGTTTGACTCCATGCGGGATCTAAGCTCCCTTACCTTTGACAGGATTGGCAGGAGACGTACGGACAGATCAACTGTCCGGCTCCTTTGCCCGAAGGCCCAGCGGACGCTCGCTTGGCGAAGCTGCTGGTTCCGGCACCCTATGTGGTGCCGGAGAAGAAGGCCGCGAAGAAGGCCACGGGGACTCGAAAGAGTGCCCGGCGCCAGGAGGTGTCGGATTCCATCATCCGACGGTTCCGAGGCGCATTCCTCCCGTGAAGACGAGGAGGAAGAAGAAGAAACCTCTCCCCCTCCAGCGGGAGGAGAGAAGAAAAGGAAGGCCACCCCTCTAGGGAGGCCGAAGGGTCCAAGAAGGGGAAACCCTTCCTCCGGACTACTCCACCGACGCCGACGACGGCGAGAGGAGTGGCAGCCCAGGGCCAAGCCCCTGGCGAAATCGTAAGTATCCGGATACCAGAGTAATTCATAGTATTCCTTTATTGCACAACTTTCCCTTATGTCGAATATGTTTATGCAGCCCACCCAAAGACCGGCTCGACGCGTCGTCGAGCGGCTCACTGGACTCGTCGGATGTGAACTCGCTTCCGACGGCTTCCTCCCCCCGCCCTACGGACGACACCGAAGTGTTGTCCCAACAGGTTCCAAGCCAGGGAGGAGGTGGTCCTGGAGGCGCCGCAAGGCGACCTCCCGGACTCCAGGAGTAAAGGGGATGAAACCCCCCAGGGCTCCAAGTCCGGCTCAAGGCCGGACACCGCTACGGAACCTTCAAAGGTTCCAGAGTCCGGCGGGCGACCTCCTTCCAAGAGGAGCAAGCCCACCATGCCGGTGAACCCCCGTCCAACCGGGGGCGCCGGACATTCTGTTAGAGGTGCTCGAAGGCGCCTCCATCGACGAGGAGCACCGTACCATTATGAGTGCGGTGGTCTAGAAGGTTCAGTCCGCCAAGAGCGGACTGACTGAAGCTTGTACTAGCCTTTTAACAGGCTTTGAGGTAAGTAAAGAATGTGTAAATAATATTACCGCATAGACAGTAGCCCCTGATGCTCTGTTTGGCGTTCGGGAAGAAAAGCTGAATAGAGGATCAAATAACATTCGCAGGAGTCTAACAAAAAGGAGTCAATATGTGTATGCAGGCTTCTCTGCTGGCGTTCGCCGCACTGACTGCGGAAGTGGACACGCTGAAGCAGAAGCTCGAGCAGTCTGAGCAAGAACTCGGGCGTGCCAAGAAGCAGCTCAAGGAAAAGGAAGGTAAGAAATACCTTGTTTAAATATATATAAAAAGGTGCAATTGCAAAAAATGACAGGATTATCGTGGCTATTGTAGGGGCCACGTCTGAGGTGGCGACCCTGAAGCAAGCGCTGGTCGAGGCCGAGAAGAGGGCGGCCATGGAGCGCACCGAGCGGGAGAAGTACGAGGCCCAGGTTGGCAAGGTGCAGCAAGAGCTCCAGGTTTTCATGAAAAAACATGAGAGTTTGGAGCTTGACTCAAAGACGCGAGCGTCCGAGCTTGCGGCAGCTATTGAAAATGCCAATTCTGCCAAGGCCGAATCCCAGAAGACCCTCCAGGAGTTGGATGAGGTGAAGAAGATAGCGGCGGGTAAGGCATTCTTTATGCAAAGCAAACACATAAACATGAGTTACTTGTTACTTACCCGAATCCGAAGCTCTCCAGGAGCGTTCGCAGATCTTCCCCGGAGTGTGTCCGATGCCGCCGCATTCTATCGAGCCGAGAAGGGCAGCTCGATAGAGAAGGTGTTCTGGTCTCAGTATGCTGAGGCCGGACACCCCGTGCCTCTGAGCGACCAGCTGAAGCAACTGGTTGAGCTCCACAAGGCGGCCGAACAGGCCATGAAGGGCCTCATAGTTCGGCTGTGGCCTGGAGAGGCTCTACCTGGGAGCTATTTCGAGCTGGTGCGACGGCTGGTGGAGGTCTGTCCAAGGATCGAAGTCATCAAGCGCTCCGTCTGCATTGAAGGTGCCCGTAGGGCCTTTGCCCGTGCTAAGGTGCACTGGGGCAACCTGGATGCTGAGAAGCTTGTGAAGGATGGGCCACCGCCGGGGAAAGAGCATCGTAAGCCCGAGAATTATTATAAGGATGTTCTGAAGGGTGCCCGCCTTGTGGCGGATGAATGTTCTAGGGATGTAATTTTTGAGTGAAACTTGCTCGTTTGTCCTGTGCGCTGAAAACTTGTTCATATGCGCTAAGCAATGCTGTTGGAATTTAAAATATTACCTTCTGTGTGGCTGTTTATCAATTCTGAGAGATGGCGAGTCGTCGGCTTCTGCCCCCGTGCCGCTAGTGCTGGGGTGTTCGGGGATAAACCTGAGCACTCTTTTTCCCATGTTTGGGTCCTTCGAGGGAGGCGCTCAACCCAACGAACAAGGCAATCGGACTATAATGCATGAACACTCTCACTTAGCCATAGAATTCTATAATTTTAAATTTCGGCGAAGCCCCTGGTATTCGGAAGACCGAGTTTCGGGCGCTATCCACGCCTTGGCCGGACAGAGCCGACTCCTCGCTCTAAGCGGCATAAGTCTTTAGGGACTCGAAAAACCTCTCGAACAGCGACCAGCTCTTGCTTCATCATGACAGTTCGTTTTAGCTTTCTCCGCTGAGGTGCTCGACCCAGCTCAACTGGGGCACAATCGCAGTGGTTCTCCTAGTGCTACCTTAGCCGATATAGCGGAACGTAAGGCACCAAAACATAGGAGTCGGGCAAACCCAACTATTGACCCAAGACATGATTCGGAGCCGATGAATATAATGCTATAAGTTCGGGGTGCCGCACTTGTGAAAGTGTTCGGACTTCTCACACCATATTGAGGGGTACTAAAGCCCCTGGCGTATTTTGGTCGTACCAAAGTGTACGGGTGCAACATGTCGTTAAGGAACATATATTTATATAAAAAAAGAGTAATGCAAAAATAGACAGAAGCTATGCATTGTTTATTAAAAAGGGCTGCGATCAAAGCAGAACGATACAAATAATGTGATAAGCAAAAGGTTGGACTATTTTAACATGTCCGTTCTAGGGGCAGGCTGCGGAATGGTATGCAAAACAGGTATACTGCTCGTGATAGAGACCACCTGGGAGTTCCGTAATGCGGCATGGCTTGTCTGCTTCCCTGGTTCTTGCATCGTTTGTGTGGCAATTGAACTGCCGAACAGGCCTTCCGAAGAGTGGAGTCCTGAAAGTAAGAGAAAATTAAAAAATCGGCAGCCCCTGGTGCGGTTTAAGCCGTGTTTTGGGCGTGCCATGATGGTGCCCCTCCCCCTGTACCCATGATATTTCTGGAGCGTAATTATATACGCGAAGTACTGGTGTCGCATTTTTGCGAGGGCTGGGGTTGGGGCCGCATTGCTACGCCTGCTCAGAACATGCCAGGCGGTCTTGTTGTAGGTTACTCCGGGTGCGCTTAACGGTGTCCGAACGTTTAATGGCCGGACTGGAGAACTGCCTGGAGAGGCTGCTTTGTACTTCCGATGCAAGGGCCGCCGTGTGTTCCTCTGTTCGGAGGGAGCGTTCGGTGTTTCCATTGACCGTAATTACTCCTCGAGGGCCTGACATCTTGAGCTTAAGGTATGCGTAGTGCGGTACCGCATTGAACTTGGCGAATGCGGTTCGTCCGAGCAGTGCGTGATAGCCACTGCGGAATGGGACTATGTCGAAGATTAACTCCTCACTTCGGAAATTATCCGGAGATCCGAAGACCACTTCAAGTGTGACTGAGCCTGTATAGTTGGCCTCTGCACCTGGTATTACGCCTTTAAAGGTCGTTTTGGTGGGCCTGATCCTTGAGGGATCTATGCCCATTTTCCGCACTGTATCCTGGTAAAGCAGGTTCAGGCTACTACCACCGTCCATAAGGACTCTAGTGAGATGAAATCCGTCAATAATTGGGTCTAAAACCAATGCGGCGAATCCGCCATGACGGGTGCTAGTGGGATGGTCCCTTCGATCAAAGTTGATCGGGCAGGAGGACCATGGGTTGAACTTTGGGGCGACTGGCTCTATCGCGTATACGTCCCTTAACGCGCGTTTCCGCTCCCTCTTGGGGATGTGGGTTGCGTATATCATGTTCACCGTCTGCACTTGTGGGGGAAAACCCTTCTGTCCATTGTTGTTCGGCGGCCGGGGCTCTTCGTCGTCATCGCTATGCAGCCCCTTGTCTGTATTTTCGGCAGTTAACTTGCTTGCCTGCTTGAACACCCAACAATCCCCGTTGGTGTGATTGGCCGGCTTTTCGGGGGTGCCATGTATCTGGCACAAGCGGTCGAGTATTCGGTCCAAACTGGACGGGCCCCTAGGATTTTTTTGAATGGCTTTTTCCGCTGACCGGATTTATAGTCTTCGAATCCGGCATTAACTGCCGTATCCTCAGCGTTGTCGCCGTTAATGCGGTGCTTCTGCTTGTTGCGACGCGACCTGCCACTACTGTCCCTGGTATCCAAATTACCAGGGCTCTTGGTCATATTGTTGCTACGAGCAAGCCAGCTGTCTTCTCCCGCGCAAAAGTGGGTCATGAGTGTCATGAGTGCTGCCATAGATTTCGGCTTTTCCTGTCCAAGGTGCCGGGCAAGACACTCGTCACAGATATTGTGCTTGAAGGCTGCTAGGGCCTCTGTGTCCGGACAGTCGACTATTTGGTTTTTCTTTGTTAGGAACCGTGTCCAGAATTGCCTGGCCGATTCTTCTGGCTGCTGAATTACGTGGCTTAGGTCATCGGCGTCTGGTGGTCGCACATAAGTGCCCTGGAAATTGTCGAGGAATGCGGCTTCCAGGTCCTCCCAACAACTGATTGATCCTATTGGCAAGTTGTTAAGCCAATGTCGAGCCGGTCCTTTAAGCTTGAGTGGGAGGTATTTGATGGCGTGGAAATCATCGCCGCGGGCCATGTGGATATGAAGGAGATAATCCTCGATCCATACCGCAGGATCTGTTGTGCTATCATATGATTCGATGTTTATGGGTTTGAAACCCTCGGGGATTTGATGATCCATTAGTTCGTCTATGAAGCATAGTGGGTGTGCGGCGCCTCTGTACTGGGCTATATCACGACGTAGCTCCAACGAGCTTTGTCTACTGTGTTCGGCCCTACCGGATTTGTGTCTGGCGTGACGGTTACCGTCACGAGTCGTGGGGCGCCCACGCGATCCATAGATCAATCTTGTTTGCCTTGCCTTGTCCTCCAACATATCTCGTAGGTCAGGCGCATTTTCCCATGCCTTCGTACGGGGTGCGGCTTGAGTGGAGGGCCGAGAGGCCTCTCTTTCGCGGCCACGAGGTGGCCGGTCGGCCGTATTAAGTGCTTCCTCCTCTAATTGGGGTAGCAATCTGCGCTTTGGGTAGCTCTTGGAGGGGCGTTCGAGTTTATGCTCTTCGGCCGCAAGGACTTCAGTCCATCTGTCGACTAGCAAATCTTGATCAGCTCTAAGTTGTTGCTGTTTTTTCTTGAGGCTTCTTGCCGTGGCCATAAGCCTGTGTTGAAAACGCTCTTGCTCGACGGGATCCTCTGGCACGACAAATTCGTCGTCGTCGAGGCTTGCCTCGTCTTCGGAGGCAGGCATATAATTATCGTCCTCGACCTCTCTGTCTACCGCTCTCTCATGAGGGCTGGTTTCTCCATCCTCCTGTGCTAAATCTTGCTGGAGGGGTTTTCTTCGACACTCTCCGGAGTATTATTATCTCCCGTGCTGGAATCACCGTATTTGTTTTGGCGGGATTTTGATCGACGCCGCTGACGCGGGCGCTTAGGCTATTTCTTGGAGGGGTCATCCTCCGCTGTTTCATCGCCATCTCCTTCTTTTGGGGTGTCCACCATGTATATGTCATATGACGAGGTGACTTTCCAGGGCCCGATAGGCGTTGGTTCTTCATCGTCTCCTGCATCGGTGTCCATACCGTCGATGTCTTCGGAGTCGAAGTCGAGCATGTCGGTTAGATCATCGACAGTGGCTACAAAGTGGGTGGTGGGTGGGCTTTGAATTTCTTCATCGTCCGTATCCCAACCTTGCTGACCATAGTCCGGCTAGGGCTCTCCTGATAAAGAGAGAGACTTTAGTGTCTTCAGAATATCGCTGAAAGGCGAGTGCTGAAAGATGTCCGCGGCAGTAAACTGTTGGGGAACGTAGTAATTTCAAAAAAATTCCTACGCACACGCAAGATCATGTGATGCATAGCAACGAGAGGGGGAGTATGATCTACATACCTAGTAGATCGACAACGGAAGCGTTTGGTTGATGTAGTCGTACGTCTTCACGATCCGACCGATCAAGCACCGAAACTACGGCACCTCCGAGTTCTAGCACACGTTCAGCTCGATGACGATCCCCGGACTCCGATCCAGCAAAGTGTCGGGGAAGAGTTCCGTCAGCACGACGGCGTGGTGACGATCTTGACGTACTACTGCTGCAGGGCTTCGCCTAAGCACCGCTACAATATTACCGAGGACTATGGTGGCTGGGGGTGCCGCACACGGCTAAGGAATAGATCACGTGGATAAACTTGTGTCTATGGGGTGCCCCTTGCCTCAGTATATAAAGGATGGAGGAGGAGGAGGAGGCCGGCCAAGGAGAGGCGCGCCAGGATGTGGAGTCCTACTAGGACTCCAAGTCCTAGTAGGAGTCCACCAAGAGGGGAGGAAGGGAGAAGGAAGTGGAGGAGAAGGAGAGGTGGTCGGCCCCCTTTTCCCTAGTCCAATTCGGAATAGAGGGGAGGGGGGGCGCAGCAGCCCCTTGGCCCTTTCTCCTCTTCCCACTAAAGCCCATCAAGGCCCATTGCTTCTCCCGTAACTACCCGGTACTCCGAAAAATACCCGAATCACTCGGAACCTTTCCGATGTCCAAATATAGTCGTCCAATATATTGATCTTTACGTCTCGACCATTTCGAGACTCCTTGTCATGTCCCCGATCTCATCCGGGACTCCGAACTCCTTCGGTACATCAAAACTCATAAACTCATAATATAACTGTCATCGAAACCTTAAGCGTGCGGACCCTACGGGTTCGAGAACAATGTAGACATGACCGAGACACGTCTCCGGTCAATAACCAATAGCGGGACCTGGATGCCCATATTGGCTCCTACATATTCTACGAAGATCTTTATCGGTCAGACCGCATAACAACATACGTTGTTCCCTTTGTCATCGGTATGTTACTTGCCCGAGATTCGATCGTCGGTATTCCAATACCTAGTTCAATCTCGTTACCGGCAAGTCTCTTTACTCGTTCTGTAATACATCATCCCGCAACTAACTCATTTAGTTGCAATGCTTGCAAGGCTTAAGTGATGTGCATTACCGAGAGGGCCCAGAGATACCTCTCCGACAATCGAAGTGACAAAACCTAATCTCGAAATACGCCAACCCAACATGTACCTTTGGAGACACCTGTAGTACTCCTTTATAATCACCCAGTTACGTTGTGACGTTTGGTAGTACCCAAAGTGTTCCTCCGGTAAACGGGAGTTGCATAATCTCATAGTTATAGGAACATGTATAAGTCATGAAGAAAGCAATAGCAACATACTAAACGATCGGGTGCTAAGCTAATGGAATGGGTCGTGTCAATCAGATCATTCTCTCAATGATGTGATCCCGTTAATCAAATAACAACTCATTGTTCATGGTTAGGAAACATAACCATCTTTGATTAACGAGCTAGTCAAGTAGAGGCATACTAGTGACACTTTGTTTGTCTATGTATTCACACATGTATTATGTTTCCGGTTAATACAATTCTAGCATGAATAATAAACATTTATCATGATTATAAGGAAATAAATAATAACTTTATTATTGCCTCTAGGGCATATTTCCTTCAGTCTCCCACTTGCACTAGAGTCAATAATCTAGATTACACAGTAATGATTCTAACACCCATAGTTCACATCGATATGCGATAAACACCCAAAGGGTTTACTAGAGTCAATAATCTAGTTCACATCGCTATGTCATTAACACCCAAAGAGTACTAAGGTGTGATCATGTTTTGCTTGTGAGATAATTTTAGTCAACGGGTCTGTCACATTCAGATCCGTAAGTATTTTGCGAATTTATATGTCAACAATGCTCTGCACGGAGCTACTCTAGCTTATTGCTCCCACTTTCAATATGTATCTAGATCGAGACTTAGAGTCATCCAGATCTGTGTCAAAACTTGCATCGACGTAACTTTTTACGACGAACCTTTTTGTCACCTCCATAATTGAGAAATATTTCCTTATTCCACTAAGGATAATTTTGACCGCTGTCCAGTGATCTACTCTTAGATCACTATTGTACTCCCTTGCTTAACACAGTGTAGGGTATACAATAGATCTGGTACACATCATGACATACTTTATAGAACCTATAGCTGAGGCATAGGGAATGACTTTCATTCTATTTCTATCTTCTGCTGTGGTCGGGCTTTGAGTCTTGCTCAATTTCACACCTTGCAACACAGGCAAGAACTCTTTCTTTGACTGTTCCATTTTGAACTACTTCAAAATCTTGTCAAGGTATGTACTCATTGAAAAACTTATCAAGCGTCTTGATCTATCTCTATATATCTTGATGCTCAATATGTAAGTAGCTTTACCGAGGTCTTTCTTTGAAAAACTCCTTTCAAACACTCCTTTATGCTTTGCAGAATAATTCTACATTATTTCCGATCTTAGAATATGTCATACACATATACTTATCAGAAATGATGTAGTGCTCCCACTCACTTTCTTGTAAATACAGGCTTTACTGCAAGTCTGTATAAAACTTATATGCTTTGATCAACTTATCAAAGCGTATATTCCAACTCCAAGATGCTTGCACTAGTCCATAGATGGATCGCTGGAGCTTGCATATTTTGTTAGCACCTTTAGGATTGACAAAACCTTCTGGTTGTATCATATACAACTCTTCTTTATTAAATCTATTAAGGAATGCGGTTTTGTTTATCCATTTGCCAGATTTCATAAAATGCGGCAATTGCTAACATGATTCAGACAGACTTAAGCATAGATACGAGTGAGAAACTCTCATAGTAGTCAACACCTTGAACCTTGTCGAAAACCTTTTGCAATAATTCTAGCTTTGTAGATAGTAACACTACTATCAGCGTCCGTCTTCCTCTTGAAGATCCATTTATTTTCTATGGCTTGCCGATCATCGGGCAAATCCATCAAAGTCCATACTTTGTTCTCATACATGGATCATATCTCAGATTTCATGGCCTCAAACCATTTCGCGGAATCTGGGCTCATCATCGCTTCCTCATAGTTCGCAAGTTCGTCATGGTCTAGTAACATGACTTCCAGAATAGGATTACCGTACCACTCTGGTGCGGATCTCACTCTGGTTTACCTACGAGATTTGGTAGTAATTTGATCTGAAGTTACATGATCATCATCATTAGCTTCCTCACTAATTGGTGTAGTAGTCACAGGAACAGATTTCTATGATGAACTACTTTCCAATAAGGGAGCAGGTACAGTTACCTCATCAAGTTCTACTTTCCTCCCACTCACTTCTTTCGAGAAAATCTCCTTCTCTAGAAAAACTCCGAATTTAGCAACAAAAGTCTTGTCTTCAGATTTGTGATAGAAGGTGTACCCAACAGTTTCCTTTGGATATCCTATGAAGATTTACTTCTCCGATTTGGGTTCGAGCTTATCATGTTGAAACTTTTTCACATAAGCATTGCAGTCCCAAACTTTTAAGAAACGACAGCTTAGGTTTCTTGCCAAACCATAGTTCACACGGTGTTGTCTCAACGGATTTAGATGGTGCCCTATTTAACGTGAATGCAGCTGTCTCTAATGCATAACCCCAAAACGATAGTGGTAGATCGGTAAGAGACATCATAGATTGCACTATATCCAATAAAGTACGATTATGACGTTCGGACACACCATTATGCTGTGGTGTTCCATGTGGCATGAGTTTGTGAAACTATTCCACATTGTTTTAATTGAAGACCAAACTCGTAACTCAAATATTTGTCTCCGCGATCAGATCGTAGAAACTTTATTTTCTTGTCACGATGATTTTCCACTTCACTCTGAAATTCTTTGAACTTTTCAAATGTTTCAGACTTATGTTTCATCAAGTAGATATACCCATATCTACTCAAATCATCTGTGAAGTTCAGAAAATAACGATACTTGCCGTGAGCCTTATCACTCATCGGACCGCATACATCAGTATGTATCATTTCCATTAAGTCAGTTGCTCGCTCCGGAGAACGGAGTCTTAGTCATCTTGCCCATGAGGCATGGCTTGATTCGTAATCAAGTGATTCCAAAATCCCATCAGCATGGAGTTTCTTCATGCGCTTTACACCAATATGACCTAAACGGCAGTGCTACAAATAAGTTGCACTATCATTATTAACTTTGCATCTTTTGGTTTCAATATTATGATTATGTGTATCACTACGATCGAGATCCAACGAACTATTTTCATTGGGTGTGTAACCATATAAGGTTTTATTCATGTAAACAGAACAACAATTTATTCTCTTACTTAAATGAATAACCGTATTACAATAAACATGATCAAATCATATTCATGCTTAACGCAAACACCAAATAACACTTATTCAGGTTCAACACTAATCCCGAAAGTATAGGGAGTGTGCGATGATGATCATATCAATCTTGGAACCACTTCCAACACACATCGTCACTTCACCCTTAACTAGTCTCTGTTTATTCTGCAACTCCCGTTTCGAGTTACTAATCTTAGCAACTGAACTAGTATCAAATACTGAGGGGTTGCTATAAACACTAGTAAAGTACACATCAATAACATGTATATCAAATATACTTATGTTCACTTTGCCATCCTTCTTATCTGCCAATCACTTGGGGTAGTTCCGCTTCCAGTGACCAGTCCCTTTGCAGTAGAAACACTTAGTCTCAGGCTTAGGACCAGACTTGGGCTTCTTCACTTGAGCAGCAACTTGCTTGCTGTTCTTCTTGAAGTTCCCCTTCTTCCCTCTGCCCTTTTCTTGAAACTAGTGGTCTTGTCTACCATCAACACTTGATGTTTTTCTCGATTTCTACCTTCATCAATTTCCGCATTACGAAGAGCTTGGGAATCGTTTCCGTTATCCCTTGCATATCATAGTTCATCACGAAGTTCTACTAACTTGGTGATGGTGACTAGAGAATTCTGTCAATCACTATCTTATCTGGAAGATTAACTCCCACTTGATTCAAGCGATTGTAGTACTCAGACAATCTGGGCACATGCTCACTAGTTGAGCGATTCTCCTCCATCTTTTAGCTATAGAACTTGTTGGAGACTTCATATCTCTCAACTCGGGTATTTGCTTGAAATATTAACTTCAACTCCTGGAACATCTCATATGCTCCATGACGTTCAAAACGTCTTTGAAGTCCCGATTCTAAGCCATTAAGCATGGTGCACTAAACTATCAAGTAGTCATCATATTGAGCTAGCCAAACGTTCATAACGTCTGCATCTGCTCCTGCAATAGGTCTGTCACCTAGCGGTGCATCAAGGACATAATTCTTCTATGCAGCAATGAGGATAAACCTCAGATCACGGATCCAATCCGCATCTTTGCTACTAACATCTTTCAACACAATTTTCTCTAGGAACATATCAAAATAAACACAGGGAAGCAACAACGCGAGCTATTGATCTACAACATGATTTGCAAAATACTACCAGGACTAAGTTCATGATAAATTTAAGTTCAATTTAATCATATTACTTAAGAACTCCCACTTAGATAGACATCCCTCTAATCCTCTAAGTGATCACGTGATCCAAATCAACTAAACCATGTCCGATCATCACGTGAGATGGAGTAGTTTCATTGGTGAACATCACTATGTTGATCATATCTACTATATGATTCACGCTCGACCTTTCGGTCTCCGTGTTCCGAGGCCATATCTGTATATGCTTGGCTCGTCAAGTATAACCTGAGTATTCCGCGTGTGCAACTGTTTTGCACCCGTTGTATTTGAACGTAGAACCTATCACACCCGATCATCACGTGGTGTCTCAGCACGAAGAACTTTTGCAACAGTGCATACTCAGGGAGAACACCTCTTGATAATTTAGTGAGAGATCATCTTATAATGCTACCATCAATCAAAGCAAGATAAGATGCATAAAAGATAAACATCACATGCAATCAATATATGTGATATGATATGGCCATCATCATCTTGTGCTTGTGATCTCCATCTCCGAAGCACCGTCGTGATCACCATCGTCACCGGCGTGACACCTTGATCTCCATCGTAGCATCGTTGTTGTCTCGCCAAGCTTGTGCTTCTACGACTATCGCTACCGTTTAGTGATAAAGTAAAGCATTACATCGTGATTGCATTGCATACAATAAAGCGACAACCATATGGCTCCTGCCGGTTGCCGATAACTCGGTTACAAAACATGATCATCTCATACAATAAAATTCAGTATCATGTCTTGACCATATCACATCACAACATGTCCTGCAAAAACAAGTTAGACGTCCTCTACTTTGTTGTTGCAAGTTTTACGTGGCTGCTACGGGCTTAAGTAAGAACCAATCTCACCTACGCATCAAAACCACAACGATAGTTTGTCAATTTGACTCCGTTTTAACCTTCGCAAGGACCGGGCATAGCCACACTTGGTTCAACTAAAGTTGGAGAAACTGTCACCCACAAGCCACCTCTGTGCAAAGCACGTCGGGAGAACCGGTCTCGCGTAAGCGTACGCGTAATGTCGGTCTGGGCCGCTTCATCCAACAATACCGCCGAAACAAAGTATGACATGCTGGTAGGCAGTATGACTTATATCGCCCACAACTCACTTGTGTTCTACTCGTGCATATAACATCAACATATAAAACCTAGGCTCTGATGCCACTGTTGGGGAATGTAGTAATTTCAAAAAATTTCCTACGCACACGCAAGATCATGTGATGCATAGCAACGAGAGGGGGAGTATGATCTACATACCTAGTAGATCGAAAAGGGAACCGTTTGGTTGATGTAGTCGTACGTCTTCACGATCCGACCGATCAAGCACCAAAACTACGGCACCTCCGAGTTCTAGCACACGTTCAGCTCGATGACGATCCCCGGACTCCGATCCAGCAAAGTGCCGGGGAAGAGTTCCGTCAGCACGACAGTGTGGTGACGATCTTGACGTACTACTGCTGCAGGGCTTCGCCTAAGCACCGCTACAATATTATCGAGGACTATGGTGGCTGGGGACGCCGCACACGGCTAAGGAATAGATCACGTGGATAAACTTGTGTCTATGGGGTGCCCCTTGCCTCAGTATATAAAGGATGGAGGAGGAGGAGGAGGCCGGCCAAGGAGAGGCGCGCCAGGATGTGGAGTCCTACTAGGACTCCAAGTCCTAGTAGGAGTCCACCAAGAGGGGAGGAAGGGAGAAGGAAGTGGAGGAGAAGGAGAGGTGGCCGGCCCCCTTTTCCCTAGTCCAATTCGGACTAGAGGGGAGGGGGGGCGCAGCAGCCCCTTGGCCCTTTCTCCTCTTCCCACTAAAGCCCATCAAGGCCCATTGCTTCTCCCGTAACTACCCGGTACTCCGAAAAATACCCGAATCACTCGGAACCTTTCCGATGTCCGAATATAGTTGTCCAATATATCGATCTTTACGTCTCGACCATTTCGATACTCCTCGTCATGTCCCGATCTCATCCGGGACTCCGAACTCCTTCGGTACATCGAAACTCATAAACTCATAATATAACTGTCATCGAAACCTTAAGCGTGCGGACCCTACGGGTTCGAGAACAATGTAGACATGACCGAGACACGTCTCCGGTCAATAACCAATAGCGGGACCTGGATGCCCATATTGGCTCCTACATATTCTACGAACATCTTTATCGGTCAGACCGCATAACAACATATGTTGTTCCCTTTGTCATCGGTATGTTACTTGCCCGAGATTCGATCGTCGGTATTCCAATACCTAGTTCAATCTCGTTACCGGCAAGTCTCTTTACTCGTTCTGTAATACATCATCCCACAACTAACTCATTTAGTTGCAATGCTTGCAAGGCTTAAGTGATGTGCATTACCGAGAGGGCCCAGAGATACCTCTCCGATAATCGGAGTGACAAAACCTAATCTCGAAATACGCCAACCCAACATGTACCTTTGGAGACACCTGTAGTACTCCTTTATAATCACCCAGTTACGTTGTGACGTTTGGTAGTACCCAAAGTGTTCCTCCGGTAAACGGGAGTTGCATAATCTCATAGTGAACATGTATAAGTCATGAAGAAAGCAATAGCAACATACTAAACGATCAGGTGCTAAGCTAATGGAATGGGTCATGTCAATCAGATCATTCTCTCAATGATGTGATCCCGTTAATCAAATAACAACTCATTGTTCATTGTTAGGAAACATAACCATCTTTGATTAACGAGCTAGTCAAGTAGAGGCATACTAGTGACACTTTGTTTGTCTATATATTCACACATGTATTATGTTTCCGGTTAATACAATTCTAGCATGAATAATAAACATTTATCATGATTATAAGGAAATAAATAATAACTTTATTATTGCCTCTAGGGCATATTTCCTTCATAAACTCCATGATCGACGCCTGATCGGATTCGATCGGCAGGGGCGTGAGGGGTTCGGAGTTCGGAGAGGAGTCCGGCTCCTTGGAGTCATGAGTCTCGCGGAGTGCGGGGCTGGTGTTTGGCTCGATCGCCGTTGGGATCGCAGCCCCCGAGGCGGTGTCCAACCACCCATCCTCGATCGGCGCAGTTGGCTCCAAATTAAGGGTCGAAGCCGATGCGGGTGCGGCCTCCAGGGCACTGTTCGGCGGCAAAGCTAGATCATGCTCGCCGTGATAGTGCGGCGCGCTCGGCAGTGGCTCGAATCCGTCGAAGATCAAGTCCCCGCGGATGTCAGCCGTGTAGTTGAAACTTCCAAATTTGACCTGACGGCCAGGGGCATAGCTTTCGATCTGCTCCAGATGGCCAAGTGAATTGGCCCGCAGTGCGAAGGCGCCGAAGACGAAGATCTGTCCGGGGAGGAAGGTCTCACCCTGGACTGCATCGCTATTGATGATTGTAGGAGCCATCAAGCCTGACGGCAACGACACAGAGGAACTCTCAATGAAAGCACCAATGTCGGTGTCAAAACCGGTGGATCTCGGGTAGGGGGTCCCGAACTGTGCGTCTAGGCCGGATGGTAACAGGAGGCAAGGGACACGAAGTTTTACCCAGGTTCGAGCCCTCTCGATGGAGGTAAAACCCTACATCCTGCTTGATTAATATTGATGATATGGGTAGTACAAGAGTAGATCTACCATGAGACTAGAGAGGCTAAACCCTAGAAGCTAGCCTATGGTATGATTGTTGTTGTGTATGTTGTCCTATGGACTAAAACCCTCCGGTTTATATAGACACCGGAGAGGGTTAGGGTTAAACAAAGTCGGTTACAATGGTAGGAGATCTGTATATCCGTATCACCAAGCTTGCCTTCCACGCCAAGGAAAGTCCCTTCCAAACACGGGACGAAGTCTTCAATCTTGTATCTTCATAGTCCAGGAGTCCGGCTGAAGGTATAGTCCGGCTATCCGAACACGCCCTAATCCAGGACTCCCTCAACCACTCGTCCATTTGAATTGCTTCACATGGATCTCTTCGGTCCTAACCATTATTCTGCAGTCTCAAACGATGCATCTCAATTTGGCTTTGTTATTGTTGATGATTACTCTCGATACACATGGGTACACATTGTTACTTACAAACATGAAGTGCAGGAAGTCTTCAAACGATTTTCCTCGAGGGCTTCAACCAACTTTCGTGTGAAGATCAAGCACATCAGAAGTGACAATGGAACTGAGTTCAAGAATTCTGGTCTTGATGACTATCTCGATGAACTTGGTATTACTCATGAGTTATTTGCCCCTTATACTCCTTAGCAGAATGACGTCGTGGAGCGCAAGAACATGACTCTTGCTGAGATGGCTCGCACTATGCTTGATGAATACAAAACGCCTCGTCGTTTCTGGATTGAGGCAATTGATACCGCGTGCCACATTATCAACAGAGTATATCTTCACAAATTCTTCAAGAAGACTTTCTATGAACTCCTCACTAATAAGAAACCCAATGTAAGTTATTTCAAAGTCTTCGGTGCTAAATGTTGGATTAGAGATCCTCATCACAACTCAAATTTGCACCAAAAGCACATGAAGGTTTTATGCTTGGTTACGGAAAGGACTCGCACACCTACAGAGTCTTCAACAACGTTCTTCACTAGGTTGTTGAAACTGTAGATGTGTGGTTCGATGAAACTAATGGCTCGCAAAGAGAGCACCTACCTACTGTGATAGATGAACCAGCACCTGAGGAAACTATCAAGTTCAAGGCTACTAAGGATGTCATTCCTACTGAAGGATCTGCTGAAGAATTCATTCCAGAACATGAAGAACGTCGAGCTAATGCACCTGAAGAAAATACTGAAGAAAATGATGCTGAAGAAAATGCTGATCAAATTCATCAACGACAACTAGCTCATCCTCACATTGCAAAAGAAGTGCAAGTTGAAAAGATCATCAATGACATTAAAGCGCCAGGTCCTCTCACACGCTCAAAAGCTTCACATTTATCTAACTTTTGTGGGCACTATGCTTTTGTCTCTATCACAAAGCCCACTAAGGTAGATGAAGCATTTCTGGAGCCTGAGTGGATTCAGGCCATGCAAGAAGAATTACATCAGTTCGAGCTCAACAACGTCTGGGAACTGGTCAAACGTCCAGATCCTCGCAAGCACAATATCATTGGCACAAAGTGTATCTATCGCAACAAGCAAGACGAAAATGGCCTTGTGGTTTTGAAGATCCAAAGAATCCTGACAAAGTCTTCAGACTCAAAAAGGCCCTCTATGGCCTCAAGCAGGCCCCACGGGCGTGGTATGATACTTTGAAGGAATTCCTTATGAAGAAAGGCTTCAAACCCGGTTCACTCGACCCTACTCTTTTCACTAAATCTTATGATGGTGAATTATTTGTGTGCCAAATATATGTTGATGATCTTATCTTTGGCTGTACTGACCAACGTTATAGTGATGAATTTGCCTATATGATGAGTGAAGAATATCAAATGTCTATGATGGGAGAATTGAAATTCTTCTTAGGTCCGTCAACAACGCAATGGAATATTCATATCTCTGGAGAAATACCTCAAGGATGTACTGAGGAAATTCGGCATGCAAGATTGCAAAGGCGTCAAAATTCCTATGCCCACAAATGGCCATTTGTGCACTAATGAAAATGGTATTGACTTCGATCATAAGGTATACCGTGTTGGGGAACGTAGCAATAATTCAAAATTTTCCTACGTGTCACCAAGATCAATCTAGGAGATACTAGCAACGAGAGAGAGGGAGTGCATCTTCATACCCTTGAAGATCGCTAAGCGGAAGCATTGCAAGAACGCGGTTGGAGGAGTCGTACACGTAGCGATTCAGATCGTGGCCGAATCCGATCTAAGCACCGAACAGCGGTGCCTCCGCGTTCAACACATGTGCAGCCCGATGACGTCTCCCGCACCTTGATCCAGCAAGGAGGAGGGAGAGGTTGAGGAAGAAGCTCCAACAACAGCACGACGGCGTGGTGGTGACGGAGTGGTAGTTCTCCGGCAGGGCTTCGCCAAGCTCACGTGGAGGAGGAGAGGTGTTGGGGAGGGGAGGGACTATGCCTTGGATGTCGTGTTGCAGCCCTCCCCTCGCCCCTCTATTTATAGGGAGAAGGGGGAAGGGGCCAGCCCCTCTAGATGAGATCTAGAGGGGGGCGGCGGCCAAGGGGGAGGGGGCTTGCCCCCAAGCAAAGGGGCGCCCCCTTTAGGGTTCCCCCCAAACCCTAGGCGCATGGGCCCTAGGGGGGATGGCGCCCAGCCCACTAGGGGCTGGTTCCCTTCCACCTACAGCCCATAAGGCCCTCCGGGACAGGTGGACCCACCCGGTGGACCCCTGGAACCCCTCCGGTGGTCTCGGTACAATACCGGTATACCCCCGAATATTTCCGGTGACCGTATGATGACTTCCCATATATAAATCTTCACCTCCGAACTATTCCGGAACTCTTCGTGACGTCCGGGATCTCTTCCGGGACTCCGAGCAACATTCGGTAATCACATACAAGTCTTCCTAATAACCCTAGTGTCATCGAACCTTAA
This sequence comes from Triticum aestivum, assembly GCF_018294505.1. NCBI lineage: Eukaryota > Viridiplantae > Streptophyta > Magnoliopsida > Poales > Poaceae > Triticum > Triticum aestivum. The sequence goes on from NC_057794.1 coordinate 436,527,771, forward strand.
GTGTGTAGACCCTACGGGTTCGGGAACCATGCAGACATGACCGGGACAACTCTCTGGCCAATAACCAACAGCGGGATCTGGATACCCATGTTGGCTCCCACATGTTCCACGATGATCTCATTGGATGAACCACGATATCGAGGATTCAAGCAATCCCGTATACAATTCCCTTTGTCAATCGGTACGTTACTTTCCCGAGATTCGATCGTCGGTATCCCAATACCTCGTTCAATCTCGTTACCGGCAAGTCACTTTACTCGTTCCGTAATGCATGATCCCGTGACCAACTACTTAGTCACAATGAGCTCATTATGATGATGCATTACCGAGTGGGCCCAGAGATACCTCTCCGTCATACGGAGTGACAAATCCCAGTCTCGATTCGTGCCAACCCAACAGACACTTTCGGAGATACCTTTAATGCACCTTTATAGCCACCCAGTTACGTTGTGACGTTTGGTGCACCCAGAGTATTCCTACAGTATCCGGGAGTTGCACAATCTCATGGTCTAAGGAAATGATACTTGACATTAGAAAAGCTTTAGCAAACAAACTACACGATCTAGTGCTACGCTTAAGATTGGGTCTTGTCCATCACATCATTCTCCTAATGATGTGATCCCGTTATCAATGACATCCAATGTCCATGGTTGGGAAACCATGACCATCTATTGATCAACGAGCTAGTCAACTAGAGGCTTACTAGGGACATGTTGTGGTCTATGTATTCACACATGTATTACGATTTCCAGTTAATACAATTATAGCATGAACAATAGACAATTATCATGAACAAGGAAACACAATAATAACCATTTTATTATTGCCTCTAGGGCATATTTCCAAGAGTCTCCCACTTGCACTAGAGTTAACAATCTAGTTCACATCACTATGTGATTGTAATGAATCCAATACCCATGGGGTATGTTCATATCTTGCTTGTGAGAGAGGTTTATCAGTCAATGGGTCTGAACCTTTCAGATCCATGTGTGCTTTACAAATCTCTATGTCATCTTGTAGATGCAGCTACCACGCGCTACTTGGAGCTATTCCAAATAACTGCTCTACTATATGAATCCGGTTTACTACTCAGAGTCATCCGGATTAGTGTCAAAGTTTGCATCGACGTAAGCCTTTACGACGAACTCATTTACCACCTCCATAATCGAGAAAATTCCTTTGTCCACTAGTTACTAAGGATAAGTTCGACCGCTGTCATGTGATCCATTCCTAGATCACTCTTGTACCCCATGACTGACTCATGGCAAGGCACACTTCAGGTGCGGTACACAGCATAGCATACTGTAGAGCCTATGTCTAAAGCATAGGGGACGACCTTTGTCCTTTCTCTCTCTTCTGCCGTGGTCAGGTCTTGAGTCTTACTCAATGATCACACCTTGTAACACAACCAAGAACTTTGCTGATCTATTTTGAACTCCTTCAAAATCTTGTCACGGTATGTATTCATTTTAAAGTACTATTAAGCGTTTTTGATCTATCCTTATAGATCTTGATGCTCAATGTTCAAGTAGCTTAATCCAGGTTTTCCATTGAAAAACACTTTTCAAATAACCCTGTATGCTTTCCAGAAATTCTACATCATTTCTGATCAACAATATGTTAACAACATATACCCATCAAAAATTCTATAGTGCTCCACTCACTTCTTTGGAAATACAAGTTTCTCATAAACTTTGTATAAACCCAAAATCTGTGATCATCTCATCAAAGCGTACATTCCAACCCCGAGATGCTTACTCCAGTCCTTAGAAGGATTGCTGGAGCTTTGCATACTTGTTAGCATCTTTCAGGATTGACAAAACCTTCTGGTTGTATCACATACAACCTTTCCTCAAGAAAAACGTCGAGGAAACAATAGTTTGACATCCTATCTGCAAGATTTCATAAATAATGCAGTAACTGCTAACATAATTCCAACAGACTCTTAGCATCGCTACGAGTGAGAAAGTCTCATCGTAGTCAACTCCTTGAACTTGTCGGAAAACATCTAACGACAAGTCGAGCTTTCTTAATGGTGACACTTACCATCATTGTCCGTCTTCCTTTTAAAATCCATCTGCACCCAACAGCCTTACGACCATCAAGTAGTTCTTCCAAAGTCTATACTTTGTTTTTATACATGGATCCTCTCTCAGATTTTATGGCCTCGAGCCATTCGTCGGAATCTGGGCCCACCATCGCTTCTCCATAGCTCATAGGTTCATTGTTGTCTAGCAACATGACTTCCAAGACATGATTACGTACCACTCTAAAGTAGTACACATCCTTGTCGACCTATGAGGTTTGGTAGTGACTTGATCCGAAGTTTCATGATCACTATCATAAGCTTCCACTTCAATTGGTGTAGGTGCCACATGAACAACTTCCTGTGCCCTGATACATACTAGTTGAAGTGACGGTTCAATAACCTCATCAAGTCTCTATCATCCTCCCACTCAGTTCTTTCGAGAGAAACTTTTCCTCGAGAAAGGACCCGTTTCTAGAAACAATCACTTTTGCTTCCGAATCTGAAATAGGAGTATACCCAACTGTTTTAGGTATTCTATGAAGATGCATTTATTCGCTTTGGGTTCGAGCTTATCAGCCTGAAACTTTTTCACATAACCGTCGCAGCCCCAAACTTTTTAAGAAACGACAACTTAGGTTTTTCTAAACCATAGTTCATACGGTGTCATCTCAATGGAATTGCATGGTGCCCTATTTAAAGTGAATGCGGTTGTCTCTAATGCCTAACCCATAAACGATAGTGGTAATTTGATAAGAGACATCATGGTATGCACCATATCCAATAGGGTGCAGTTATGATGTTCGGACACACCATCACACTATGGTGTTCCAGGTGGTATTAATTGTGAAACAATTTCCACAATATCTTAATTGTGTACCAAACTCGTAACTCAGATATTCATCTCTATGATCATATCATAGACATTTTATCCTCTTGTCACGACGATCTTCAACTTCACTCTGAAATTACTTAAACCCTTCAATAATTCAGACTTGTGTTTCATCAAGTAAATATACTCAGTATCTACTCAAATCATCTGTGAAGTAAGAACATAACGATATCCACTGCGTGCCTCAACACTCAATGGACTGCACACATCAAAATGTATTACTTCCAACAAGTTGCTTTCTTGTTCCATCTTACTGAAAATGAGGTCTTTCAGTCATCTTGCCCATGTGGTATGATTTGCATGTCTCAAGTGATTCAAAAACAAGCGAGTCCAAACGATCCATCTGTATGGAGTTTCTTCATGCATATCTACCAATAGACATGGATCGCATGTCTCAATCTTTTCAAAACGAGTGAGTCCAAAGATCCATCAACATGGAGCTTCTTCATGCGTTTTATACCAACATGACTCAAATGGCAGTGCCACAAGTATGTGGTACTATCATTACTATCTTATATCTTTTGGCATGAACATGTGTATCACTAAGATCAAGATTCAATAAACCATTCATTTTTCGGTGCAAGACCATCGAAGGTATTATTCAAATAAACATAGTAACCATTATTCTCCTTAAATGAATAACTGTATTGCGATAAACATAATCCAATCATGTCTATGCTCAATGCAAACACCAAATAACAATTATTTAGGTTTAACACCAATCTCGATGGTAGAGGGAGCGTGCGATGTTTGATCACATCAACCTTGGAAACACTTCCAACATATTGTCATCTCACCTTTAGCTAGTCTCCGTAGCCTTTTATTTCGAGTTACTAACACTTAGCAACCGAACCGGTATTTATTACCCTGGTGCTACTAAGTACACAATAATATAACGTATATTCAAAATACTTCTGTCGACCTTGCCAGCCTTCTCATCTACCAAGTATCTAGGGTAGTTCTGCTTCAGTGACCGTACGCCTCATTACAGAAGCACTTAGTCTCGGGTTTGGGTTCAACCTTGGGTTTCTTCACTAGAGCAGCAACTGATTTGCCGTTTCATGAAGTAGCCCTTCTTTCCCTTGGCCTTCTTGAAACTAGTGGTTTAACCATCAACAATTGATGCTCCTACTTGATTTCTACTTTCGCGGTGTCAAACATCACGAGTTGCTCAAGGATCATCATGTCTATCCCTGATATGTTATAGTTCATCAGGAAGCTCCAATAGTTTGGTGGCAGTGACTATGGAGAACCATCGCTATCTCATCTAGAAGATTAACTCCCACTCGATTCAAGCGATTGTAGTACTCAGACAATCTGAGCACATGCTCAACGATTGAGCTTTTCTCCCTTAGTTTGCAGGCCTAAGAAACTTGTCAGAGGTCCCGTACCTCTTGACGTGGGCACTAGTCTGAAATCCCAATTTCAGTCTTTGGAACATCTCATATGTTCTACGACGTTCCAAAAACGTCTTTGGTGCCACAGTTCTAAACCGTTAGCATTACACACTGAACTATCACGTAGTCATCAAAACGTGTATGTCAGATGTTTCCCAACATCTACAGACGACGCTCGAGGTTCAACACACTGAGTGGTGCATTAAGGACATAACCCTTCTGTGCAGCAATGAGGACAATCCTCAGTTCACGGACCCAGTCCGCATAATTGCTACTGTCAACTCTCAACTAAATTTTCTCTAGGAACATATCTAAAATAGTAGAACCAAAGCATGAGCTACGACATAATTTGCAAAGACCTTTTGACTATGTTCATGATAATTAAGTTCATCTAATCAAATTATTTAATGAACACCCACTCAGATATACATCCATCTAGTCATCTAAGTGATACATGATCCGAGTCAACTAGGCCGTGTCCGATCATCACGTGAGACGGACTAGTCATCATTGGTGAACATCTTCATGTTGATCGTATCCACTATACGACTCATGTTCGACCTTTCGGTCTTCCGTGTTCCAAGGCCATGTCTGTACATGCTAGGCTCGTTAAGTTAACCTAAGTGGATTGCGTGTGTAAATCTGGCTTACACCCGTTGTATGTGAACATTAGAACCTATCACACCCGATCATCACGTGTTGCTTCGGAACAACGGACCTTAGCAATGGTGCACAGTTAGGGGGAACACAATTCTTGATATTTTAATGAGGGATCATCTTATTTATGCTACCGTCGTTCTAAGCAAATAAGATGTAAAAACATGACAAACATCACATGCAAATCATAAAGTGACATGATATGGCCAATATCATCTTGCGCCTTTGATCTCCATCTTCGAGGCGCGGCATGAACACCATTGTCACCGGCATGACACCATGATCTCCATCATCATGATCTCCATCATCGTGTCTTCATGAAGTTGCCTCGCCAACTATTACTTCTACTACTATGTCTAACGGTTAGCAATAAAGTAAACTAATTACATAGCGTTTTCATTGACACACAGGTCATAAAATAAATTAAGACAACTCCTATGGCTCCTGCTGGTTGTCATACTCATCGACATGCAAGTCGTGATTCCTATTACAAGAACATGACCAATCTCATACATCACATATATCATTCATCACATCATTTTGGCCATATCACATCACATAGCAAACCCTGCAAAAACAAGTTAGACATCCTCTAATTGTTGTTGCATGTTTTACGTGGCTTCTATGGGTTTCTAGCAAGAACATTTCTTACCTACGCAAAACCACAATGGTGATATGCCAATTGCTATTTACCCTTCATAAGGACCCTTTTCATCGAATCCGATCCGACTAAAGTGGGAGAGACAGACACCCGCCAGCCACCTTATGCATCAAGTGCATGTCAGTCGGTGGAACCAGTCTCACGTAAGCGTACGTGTAAGGTCGGTCCGGACCGCTTCATCCCACAATGCCGCCGGATCAAGATAAGACTAGTAACGGTTGAACAAATCATTGCCCACAACTGCTTTGTGTTCTACTCATGCATAGAATCTACGCATAGACCTAGCTCATGATGCCATTGTTGGGGAACGTAGGAATAATTCAAAATTTTCCTACGTGTCACCAAGATCAATCTAGGAGATACTAGCAACAATAGAGAGGGAGTGCATCTTCATACCCTTGAAGATCGCTAAGCGGAAGTGTTGCAAGAACACGGTTGGAGGAGTCGTACACGTAGCGATTCAGATCGTGGCCCAATCTGATCTAAGCACCGAACAGCGGTGCCTCCGCGTTCAACACATGTGCAGCCCGATGACGTCTCCCGCACCTTGATCCAGCAAGGAGGAGGGAGAGGTTGAGGAAGAAGCTCCAACAACAGCACGACGGCGTGGTGGTGACGGAGTGGTAGTTCTCCGGCAGGGCTTCGCCAAGCTCACGTGGAGGAGGAGAGGTGTTGGGGAGGGGAGGGGCTGTGCCTTGGATGTCGTGTTGCAGCCCTCCCCTCGCCCCTCTATTTATAGGGAGAAGGGGGAAGGGGCCAGCCCCTCTAGATGAGATCTAGAGGGAGGCGGCGGCCAAGGGGGAGGGGGCTTGCCCCCAAGCAAAGGGGCGCCCCCTTTAGGGTTCCCCCCAAACCCTAGGCGCATGGGCCCTAGGGGGGATGGCGCCCAGCCCACTAGGGGCTGGTTCCCTTCCACCTACAGCCCATAAGGCCCTCCGGGATAGGTGGACCCACCCGGTGGACCCCTGGAACCCCTCCGGTGGTCTCGGTACAATATCGGTATACCCCCGAATATTTCCGGTGACCGTATGATGACTTCCCATATATAAATCTTCACCTACGGACTATTCCAGGACTCCTCGTGACGTCCGGGATCTCATCCGGGACTCCGAACAACATTCGGCAATCACATACAAGTCTTCCTAATAACCCTAGCGTCATCGAACCTTAAGTGTGTAGACCCTACGGGTTCGGGAACCATGCAGACGTGACCAAGACAACTCTCCGGCCAATAACCAACAGCAGGATCTGGATACCCATGTTGCCTCCCACATGTTCCACGATGATCTCATCAGATGAACCACGATGTCGAGGATTCAAGCAATCCCGTATACAATTCCCTTTGTCAATCGGTACGTTACGTGCCCGAGATTCGATCGTCGGTATCCCAATACCTCGTTCAATCTCGTTACCGGCAAGTCACTTTACTCGTTCCATAATGCATGATCCCGTGACCAACTACTTAGTCACAATGAGCTCATTATGATGATGCATTACCGAGTGGGCCCAGAGATACCTCTTCGTCATACGGAGTGACGAATCCCAGTCTCGATTCATGCCAACCCAACAGACACTTTCGGAGATACCTGTAATGCACCTTTATAGCCACCCAATTACGTTGTGATGTTTGGTGCACCCAAAGCATTCCTACGGTATCCGGGAGTTGCACAATCTCATGGTCTAAGGAAATAATACATGACATTAGAAAAGCTTTAACAAACGAACTACACGATCTAGTGCTACGCTTAAGATTGGGTCTTGTCCATCACGTCATTCTCCTAATGATGTGATCCTGTTATCAATGACATCCAATGTCTATGGTCAGGAAACCATGACCATCTATTGATCAACGAGCTAGTCAACTAGAGGCTTACTAGGGACATGTTATGGTCTATGTATTCACACATGTAAACCGTTTTCCAGTTAATACAATTATAGCATGAACAATAGACAATTATCATGAACAAGGAAACACAATAATAACCATTTTATTATTGCCTCTAGGGCATATTTCCAACATACCGCTCCATGATTGGTTCTTTATTGTACTTATGTGCATCTAGGCTCGATATAATGCTTAGTGTTTGCCAATGTTGGGGATATCGCTTATCGGGAACTTATCGGTCGACCCATGATAAGGGGTAAATCGGCTATTTTATCGGCATATCGACCGATTTATCGCCATATCGGCTGATTTATCGGCCGATTTATCTTATCAGTCAGACAACGGTAAGCGATAAATCGACCGATTTGTCGAAATATTGGAAGATATCTTGAACAGTGGTGTTTGCATGTGTGCCTGCTTTCAAGCTACACCGAAGGAATCACACCATAAGGCTGTGAAGCATATTCTTCGATATCTAGCTCACACACCAACACTTGGATTATGGTACCCCAAGGGCTCGGTTTTTGATCTCATTGGATATTCTGACTCTGACTATGCTAGTGATCGTGTGGACCGCAAGTCAACATCTGGTACATGTCATTTTCTCGGACGATCTTTGGTCTGTTGGTCCTCGAAGAAACAGAACTATGTATCACTATCTACTGCTGAAGCTGAGTACATTGCCGCTGGTTCTTGCTGTGCGCAATTGTTGTGGATGAAGCAAACTCTCAAGGACTATGGCGTCAACATGAAGAATGTGCCTCTCTTCTATGACAATGAGAGTGCCATCAAGATTGCTCACAACCCAGTTCAGCACTCGAAGACAAAGCACATTCAGATTCATCATCATTTTCTTCGTGATCATGTGTTGAAGGGTGACATTTCTATTGAGCATGTGAAGACTGAAGAAAAGCTAGCCGATATCTTCACAAAGCCCTTGGATGAGAAGAGATTTAGCAAGTTGCGGTGTGAGCTAAATATCCTAGAATCTTCGAATGTTCTCTGAAAAGGACACTCATCCTAACACTTATGCTAAATTGATGACTTAGATGTGCAACACATGAAGAAACGTTTTTCTTCAATCAATGAAGAATAACACTCTAAGTGTGAAGAAATTAACGAAGAATTTGATTCTCAGAACCCTACGACAATTGTACGCGGTGTCTGAAATCATCATTCTTATACAGTGGGTCACGCCACCACCAAAAGTTCAAATTCCTCAGTTGTTCAAATTCTTCAACTTTGCATTGTCTTCACTGTTTCCATCGTTTTTCTTCATTGGCTATATATATGTATATGAGTTTATGTCCTCTACATCATTCACTTATTGCTAATTCTTCAAGTTAGTTTTTCTGCTAAGTGAATGTGATCGGACCCTTCCACCTCTATGCTATACTCAACCCAATATGTTCACAAATTCTTCATGTGCGTTCTATTTGAAACTCGTTCAAAATCTTCACTGTGTCCTTGTCAACTGAAGAATTTGTGAACGGAAAGTTAAAACTTATCTTATCCAAATTTTCGGCTTTGCCGCACAAACCGTTCCGCATCCCACGATATACTTATCTATTCACCCATGATCTAACACGATCTCCACTTCTCAGTACGTGGGTGACACATGTCATGCGAATGAGAAGGGTCAGGGGCACGTTCGTCCAAATTCTTCGGGCGAACAGTTTTTTAGCGTGGCTATAAATACCCCCTCTCCCCTTCCTCACTTCCTTTACTCCGCTCGACCTCCTTCTCCAGCTCGAGCATCTCAAACCCTAGCGCCGCCGCTACTTCATCGTCGCCTGTTGAGGAAGAGCTTCGCTGCCTCGACCTCGTCGCCGCCGTACTCGCGTCGGCCACAGAAATCTTCACTCCGCCGCCGCCGTAGCCGTCTTCCTCCGCCGCCGCCGTAGCCGTCTTCCTCCGCCGAGTTAGGGCGTGGAAGATCTGCACAGACGAACTTCACTTCTCCACCTCACAGTTCGTCGTGTTCTTCGTCCAGGGTAATTAAAAGTTACTTTTACTGCCCTCTTTGATTCAAATGATTTCTACAAAATCCTCAAAGATGTTTTTCTTCATATCTTCACACACTAAAACACCTCGCATGTCATATGTTCTTGATTCGTTTCTCTAAGCTATGTTTTTCTTCAAGATTCCTCAAATGTGTGGATTTTTGATCAATACATATCTGGAACCTAAGACAAAGAATGCTTAGTGAAATTCTCCAAGACTCATCTGGTCAAATTCCTCAAACTTATTTTTTTAACCTTCTAAGAATGCATATGACCTCTCCAAATTCCTCACAACTATACTCTGTTCACAGGTACTCATGTCCGCTGCCGAATCACTAGGTTCTCATCAACTTAACTCATTTGCAGCGTTCCTCGAAGAAAAGTTGCATACTTCTTCACAAAATTCAATTGTTCAAATTCCTCAACTGAAGAAAATGGCTGACAGTAACAAGCCACAAAAAGGAGGGAAGAGGCCTGAAATCAATACTGCCTTTGAAATCCCTGATGACATATACAAAGATTACTGCACTCCTGATGAGGCCAAGTTTGGAAAAGAGGACAAAAATCAGCGCAAGGTGCACATACAGAGGATAGAGAGGAGATGGTCTAGTGAGTGGAGGGAGTACATATATGTCACTCCCAAATACATGAAGAAATTCTCACTCAATCCTCCATGCCCAAGACCTCCATTGGCACCTGGCCAAATAGCTGATCCCACCAGCCTCAAGCGTGGTGAGGATTATCCTGATGAATGGGCCAAGCACCATGCCAAGTTGGCTAGACAAGCCATAGAAGCAGTGAGGAAATTCAACGAAGACTTTGTTGCTATTGCTGCCGCTGAGGCCTGTTGGAAATATGCCCTAGAGGCAATAATAAAAAGATTATTATTATATTTCCTTGTTCATGATAATTGTCTTTTATTCATGCTATAATTGTGTTATCCGGAAATTGTACCTGAAAAGGACTAAGGACATGCTTCTCGTTTATGGAGGTGACGAAGAGCTCATCGTAAAGGGTTACGTCGACGCTAGCTTCAACACAGATCTGGATGACTCTAAGTCACAAACCGGATACGTGTATATGTTGAATGGTGGAGCAGTAAGCTGGTGCAGCTGCAAGCAGAGCGTCGTGGCGGGATCTACATGTGAAGCGGAGTACATGGCAGCCTCGGAGGCAGCGCATGAAGCAATTTGGGTGAAGGAGTTCATCACCGACCTAGGAGTCATACCCAATCCGTCGGGGCCGATCAAACTCTTCTGTGACAACACTGGAGCTATTGCACTTGCCAAGGAGCCCAGGTTTCACAAGAAGACCAGGCACATCAAGCGTCACTTCAACTCCATTCGTGAAAATGTTTAAGATGGAGACATAGATATTTGTAAAGTACATACGGATCTGAATGTCACAGATCCGTTGACTAAACCTCTCCCTAGGGGAAAACATGATCAACACCAGAACTCTATGGGTGTTCGATTCATCACAATGTAACTAGATTATTAACTCTAGTGCAAGTGGGAGACTGTTGGAAATATGCCCTAGAGGCAATAATAAAAAGATTATTATTATATTTCCTTGTTCATGATTATTGTCTTTTATTCATGCTATAATTGTGTTATCCGGAAATCGTAATACATGTGTGAATACGTAGACACCAACATGTCCCTAGTAAGCCTCTAGTTGACTAGCTCGTTGATCAACAGATAGTCATGGTTTCCTGACTATGGACATTGGATGTCATTGATAATGATATCACATCATTAGGAGAATGATGTGATGGACAAGACCCAATCCTAAACATAGCACAAGATCGTATAGTTCGTTTGCTAGAGTTTTTCCAATGTCAAGTATCTTTTCCTTAGACCATGAGATCGTGTAACTCCCGGATACCGTAGGAGTGCTTTGGGTGTACCAAACGTCACAACGTAACTGGGTGACTATAAAGGTATACTACGGGTATCTCCGAAAGTGTCTGTTGGGTTGACACGGATCAAGACTGGGATTTGTCACTCCGTATGATGAGAGGTATCTCTGGGCCCACTCGGTAATGCATCATCATAATGAGCTCAAAGTGACCAAGTGTCTGGTTACGGGATCATGCATTATGGTACGAGTAAAGTGACTTGCCGGTAACGAGACTGAACAAGGTATTGGGATACCGACGTTCGAGTCTCGGGCAAGTAATGTACCGATTGATAAAGGGAATTGTATACGGGGTTGCTTGAATCCTCGACATCGTGGTTCATCCAATGAGATCATTGAGGAGCATGTGGGAGCCAACATGGGTATCCAGATCCCGCTATTGGTTATTGACCGGAGAGCCGTCTCGGTCATGTCTACATGTCTCTCGAACCCGTAGGGTCTACACACTTAAGGTTCGGTGACGCTAGGGTTGTAGAGATATGAGTATGCACTAACCCGAAAGTTGTTCGGAGTCCCGAATGAGATCCCGGACGTCACGAGGAGTTCCGGAATGGTCCGGAGGTGAAGAATTATATATAGGAAGTGCAGTTTCGGCCATCGGGAGAGTTTCGGGGGTCACCGGTATTGTACCGGGACCACCGGAAGGGTCCCAGGGGTCCACCGGGTGGGGCCACCCATCCCGGAGGGCCCCATGGGCTGAAGTGGGGAGGGAACCAGCCCATAGTGGGATGGTGCGCCCCCCCCTTGGCCCCCCATGCGCCTAGGGTTGGGAACCCTAGGGGAGGGGGCGCCTCCACTTGCCTTGGGGGGCACTCCTCCCCCTTGGCCGCCCCCTAGGAGATCCCATCTCCTAGGGCCGGCGCACCCCCTAGGGGGCCTATATAAAGGGGGGAGAGAGGGCAGCAACACCCTCATGTCTTGGCGCCTCCCTCTCCCCTACTACACCTCTCCCTCTCGTAGAAGCTCGGCGAAGCCCTGCTGCGATCATTGCTGCATCCACCACCACGCCGTCGTGCTGCTGGATCTTCATCAACCTCTCCTCCCCCTTGCTGGATCAAGAAGGAGGAGACGTCATCCGCTCCGTACGTGTGTTGAACACGGAGGTGCCGTCCGTTCGGCACTTGGTCATCGGTGATTTGGATCACGGCGAGTACGACTCCATCATCCCCGTTCTCTTGAACGATCTACAAGGTTATGTAGATGCACTCAGATCACTCGTTGCTAGATGAACTCATAGATAGATCTTGGTGAAACCGTAGAAATTTTTTATTTTCTGCAACGTTCCTCAACAGTGGCATCATGAGCTAGGTCTATGCGTAGTTACTATGCACGAGTAGAACACAATTTGTTGTGGGCGTAGATGTTGTCAACTTTCTTGCCGCTACTAGTCTTATTTTGCTTCAGCAGTATTGTGGGATGAAGTGGCCCGGACCGACCTTACACGTACGCTTACGTGAGACAGGTTCCACCGACTGACATGCACTAGTTGCATAAGGTGGCTAGCGGGTGTCTGTCTCTCCCACTTTATTTGGAGCGGATTCGACGAAAAGGGTCCTTATGAAGGGTAAATAGAAGTTGACAAATCACATTGTGGCTTTTACGTAGGTAAGAAAATGTTCTTGCTAGAACCCTATTGCAGCCACGTAAAACTTGCAACAACAATTAGAGGACGTCTAACTTGTTTTTGCAGCAAGTGTTTTGTGATGTGATATGGCCAAAGTTGTGATGAATGATGAATGATATATATGTGATGTATGAGATCATGTTCTTGTAATAGGAATCACGACTCGCATGTCGATGAGTATTACAAGCGGCAGGAGCCATAGGAGTTGTCTTTAATTTTTGTATGACCTGCGTGTCATTGAGAAACGCCATGTAAATTACTTTACTTTATTGCTAAACGTGTTAGCCATAGTAGTAGAAGTAATAGTTGGCGAGCAACTTCATGGAGACACGATGATGGAGATCATGATGATGGAGATCATGGTGTCATGCCGGTGACAAGATGATCATGGAGCCCCAAGATGGAGATCAAAGGAGCTATATGATACTGGCCATATCATGTCACTATTATTTGATTGCATGTGATGTTTATCATGTTTTTGCATCTTGTTTACTTAGAACGACGGTAGTAAATAAGATGATCCCTCATAATAATTTCAAGAGAGTGTTCCCCCTAACTGTGCGCCGTTGCGACAGCTCGTTGTTTCGAAGCACCACGTGATGATCGGGTGTGATAGATTCCAATGTTCACATACAATGGGTGTAAGAAAGATTTACACATGCAAACACTTAGGCTGACTTGACGAGCCTAGCATGTACAGACATGGCCTCGGAACACAGAAGACCGAAAGGTCGAGCATGAGTCGTATGGAAGATACGATCAACATGAAGATGTTCACCGATGTTGACTAGTCCGTCTCACGTGATGATCGGACACGGCCTAGCTAACTCGGATCATGTTACACTTAGATGACTGGAGGGATGTCTATCTGAGTGGGAGTTCATTGAATAATTTGATTAGATGAACTTAATTATCATGAACTTAGTCTAAATTCTTTACAATATGTCTTGTAGATCAAATGGCCAACGTTGTCCTCAACTTCAACACGTTCCTAGAGAAAACCAAGATGAAAGAAGACGGCAGCAATTATACGGACTGGGTCCGGAACCTGAGGATCATCCTCATAGATGCAAAGAAAGATTATGTCCTAGAAGCACCGCTAGGTGACGCACCCGTCCCATAGAACCAAGATGTTATGAACGCTTGGCAGACACGTGCTGATGATTACTCCCTCGTTCAGTGCGGCATGCTTTACAGCTTAGAACCGGGGCTCCAAAAGCGTTTTGACAGACACGGAGCATATGAGATGTTCGAAGAGCTGAAAATGGTTTTTCAAGCTCATGCCCGGGTCGAGAGATATGAAGTCTCCGACAAGTTCTTCAGCTGTAAGATGGAGGAAAATAGTTCTGTCAGTGAGCACATACTCACTATGTCTGGGTTACATAACCGCTTGACTCAGCTGGGAGTTAATCTCCCAGATGACACGGTCATTGACAGAATCCTTCAGTCGCTTCCACCGAGCTACAAGAGCTTTGTGATGAACTTCAATATGCAGGGGATGGAAAAGACCATTCCGGAGGTATATTCAATGCTGAAATCAGCAGAGGTAGAAGTCAAAAAGGAACATCAAGTGTTGATGGTGAATAAAACCACTAAGTTCAAGAAAGGCAAGGGTAAAAAGAACTTCAAGAAGGACGGCAAGGGAGTTGCCGCGCCCGGTAAGCAAGCTGCCGCGAAGAAGCCAAAGAATGGACCCAAGCCCGAGACTGAGTGCTTTTATTGCATGGGAAGTGGTCATTGGAAGCGGAGCTGCCCCAAATACTTAGCGGACAAGAAGGCCGGCAACACGAAAGGTATATGTGATATACATGTAATTGATGTGTACCTTACCAGTACTCGTAGTAGCTCCTGGGTATTTGATACCGGTGCGGTTGCTCACATTTGTAACTCAAAGCAGGAGCTGCGGAATAAGCGGAGACTGGCAAAGGACGAGGTGACGATGCGCGTCGGGAATGGTTCCAAGGTCGATGTGATCGCCGTCGGCACGCTACCTCTACATTTACCTACGGGATTAGTTTTAAACCTCAATAATTGTTATTTAGTACCAGCTCTGAGCATGAACATTGTATCAGGATCTCGTTTAATTCGAGATGGCTACTCATTTAAATCCGAGAATAATGGTTGTTCTATTTATATGAGAGATATGTTTTATGGTCATGCTCCGATGGTGAATGGTTTATTCTTAATGAATCTCGAGTGTAATGCTACACATATTCATAGTGTGAATACCAAAAGATGTAAGGTTGATAATGATAGTCCCACATACTTGTGGCACTACCGCCTTGGTCACATAGGTGTCAAACGCATGAAGAAGCTCCATGCAGATGGACTTTTAGAGTCTCTTGATTACGAATCATTTGACACGTGCAAACCATGCCTCATGGGTAAGATGACCAAGACTCTATTCTCAGGAACAATGGAGCGAGCAACCAACTTATTGGAAATCATACATACTGATGTGTGCAGTCCAATGAGTGTTGAGGCTCGCGGTGGTTATCGTTATGTTCTCACCCTCACTGATGACTTGAGTAGATATGGGTATGTCTACTTAATGAAACACAAGTCTGAGACCTTTGAAAAGTTCAAGGAATTTCAGAGTGAGGTTGAAAATCAACGTGACAGGAAAATCAAGTTCTTGCGATCAGATCGTGGGGGAGAATACTTGAGTCACGAATTTGGCACACACTTAAGAAAATGTGGAATAGTTTCACAACTCACGCCGCCTGGAACACCTCAGCGTAATGGTGTGTCCGAACGTCGTAATCGCACTCTATTAGATATGGTGCGATCTATGATGTCTCTTACCGATTTACCACTATCATTTTGGGGCTATGCTTTAGAGACTGCCGCATTCACTTTAAATAGGGCTCCGTCGAAATCCGTTGAGATGACACCGTATGAATTATGGTTTGGGAAGAAACATAAGTTGTCGTTTCTAAAAGTTTGGGGATGCGATGCATATGTCAAGAAACTTCAACCTGAAAAGCTCGAACCCAAGTCGGAAAAATGCGTCTTCATAGGATACCCTAAAGAAACTATTGGGTATACCTTCTACCTCAGATCCGAAGGCAAGATCTTTGTTGCCAAGAATGGATCCTTTCTAGAGAAAGAGTTTCTCTCGAAAGAAATAAGTGGGAGGAAAGTAGAACTTGATGAAGTATTACCTCTTGAACCGGTAAGTAGCGCAGCTCAAGAAAATGTTCCTAAGGTGCCTGCACCGACTAGAGAGGAAGTTAATGATGATGATCATGAAACTTCAGATCAAGTTGCTACTAAACTTCGTAGGTCCACAAGGACACGTTCTGCACCAGAGTGGTACGGCAACCCTGTCTTAGAAATCATGTTGTTGGACAACGGTGAACCTTCGAACTATGAAGAAGCGATGGCGGGCCCGGATTCTGACAAATGGCTGGAAGCCATGAAATCCGAGATAGGATCCATGCATGAAAACGAAGTATGGACTTTGACTGACTTGCCCGATGATCGGCGAGCCATAGAAAATAAATGGATCTTTAAGAAGAAGACAGACGCGGATGGTAATGTGACCATCTATAAAGCTAGGCTTGTCGCTAAGGGTTATCGACAAGTTCAAGGGGTTGACTACGATGAGACTTTCTCTCCCGTAGCAAAGCTGAAGTCCGTCCGAATCATGTTAGCAATTGCCGCATACTATGATTATGAGATATGGCAAATGGACGTCAAAACAGCATTCCTTAACGGTTATCTTAAGGAAGAACTGTATATGATGCAGCCGGAAGGTTTTGTCGACCCTAAGCAAGCTCCAGCGATCCATTTATGGGCTGGTGCAAGCATCTCGGAGCTGGAACATTCGCTTTGATGAGATGATCAAAGCGTTTGGGTTTATGCAGACTTATGGAGAAGCCTGCGTTTACAAGAAAGTGAGTGGGAGCTCTGTAGCATTTCTCATATTATATGTAGATGACATACTTTTGATGGGAAATGATATAGAACTTTTGGACAGCATTAAGGCCTACTTGAATAAGAGTTTTTCAATGAAGGACCTTGGAGAAGCTGCATATATATTAGCCATCAAGATCTATAGAGATAGATCAAGACGCCTCATAGGTCTTTCACAAAGCACATACCTTGATAAGATATTGAAGAAGTTCAATATGGATCAGTCTAAGAAGGGGTTCTTGCCTGTGTTGCAAGGTGTGAAATTGATCTCAGCTCAATGTCCGACCACGGCAGAAGATATAGAAGAGATGAGTGTCATCCCCTATGCCTCAGCCATAGGGTCTATGATGTATGCCATGCTGTGTACCAGACCTGATGTAAACCTTGCCGTAAGTTTGGTAGGAAGGTACCAAAGTAATCCCGGCAAGGAAACCTGGACAGCGGTCAAGAATATCCTGAAGTACCTGAAAAGGACTAAGGACATGTTTCTCGTTTATGGAGGTGACGAAGAGCTCATCGTAAAGGGTTACGTCGACGCTAGCTTCGACACAGATCTGGATTACTCTAAGTCACAAACCGGATACGTGTATATGTTGAATGGTGGAGCAGTAAGCTGGTGCAGCTGCAAGCAGAGCGTCGTGGCAGGATCTACATGTGAAGCGGAGTACATGGCAGCCTCGGAGGCAGCGCATGAAGCAATTTGGGTGAAGGAGTTCATCACCGACCTAGGAGTCATACCCAATCCGTCGAGGCCGATCAAACTCTTCTGTGACAACACTGGAGCTATTGCACTTGCCAAGGAGCCCAGGTTTCACAAGAAGACCAGGCACATCAAGCGTCGCTTCAACTCCATTCGTGAAAATGTTCAAGATGGAGACATAGATATTTATAAAGTACATACGGATCTGAATGTCACAGATCCGTTGACTAAACCTCTCCCTAGGGAAAAACATGATCAACACCAGAACTCTATGGGTGTTCGATTCATCACAATGTAACTAGATTATTGACTCTAGTGCAAGTGGGAGACTATTGGAAATATGCCCTAGAGGCAATAATAAAAAGATCATTATTATATTTCCTTGTTCATGATTATTGTCTTTTATTCATGCTATAATTGTGTTATCCGGAAATCATAATACATGTGTGAATACATAGACACCAACATGTCCCTAGTAAGCCTCTAGTTGACTAGCTCGTTGATCAACAGATAGTCATGGTTTCCTGACTATGGACATTGGATGTCATTGATAACGAGATCACATCATTAGGAGAATGATGTGATGGACAAGACCCAATCCTAAACATAGCACAAGATCGTATATTTCGTTTGCTAGAGTTTTTCCAATGTCAAGTATCTTTTCCTTAGACCATGAGATCGTGTAACTCCCGGATACCGTAGGAGTGCTTTGCGTGTACCAAACGTCACAACGTAACTGGGTGACTATAAAGGTATACTACGGGTATCTCCAAAAGTGTCTGTTGGGTTGACACGGATCAAGACTGGGATTTGTCACTCCGTATGACGGAGAGGTATGTCTGGGCCCACTCGGTAATGCATCATCATAATGAGCTCAAAGTGACCAATTGTCTGGTCACGGGATCATGCATTACGGTACGAGTAAAGTGACTTGCCGGTAACGAGACTGAACAAGGTATTGGGATACCGACGATCGAGTCTCGGGCAAGTAACGTACCGATTGATAAAGGGAATTGTATACGGGGTTGCTTGAATCCTCGACATCGTGGTTCATCCAATGAGATCATTGAGGAGCATGTGGGAGCCAACATGGGTATCCAGATCCCGCTATTGGTTATTGACCGGAGAGCCGTCTCGGTCATGTCTACATGTCTCTCGAACCCGTAGGGTCTACACACTTAAGGTTCGGTGACACTAGGGTTGTAGAGATATGAGTATGCACTAACCCGAAAGTTGTTCGGAGTCCCGAATGAGATCCCGGACGTCACGAGGAGTTCCGGAATGGTCCGGAGGTGAAGAATTATATATAGGAAGTGCAGTTTCGGCCATCGGGAGAGTTTCGGGGGTCACCGGTATTGTACCGGGACCACCGGAAGGGTCCCCGGGGTCCACCGGGTGGGGCCACCCATCCCGGAGGGCCCCATGGGCTGAAGTGGGGAGGGAACCAGCCCATAGTGGGCTGGTGCGCCCCCCCTTGGCCCCCCATGCGCCTAGGGTTGGGAACCCTAGGGGAGGGGGCGCCTCCACTTGCCTTGGGGGCACTCCTCCCCCTTGGCCGTCCCCCTAGGAGATCCCATCTCCTAGGGCCGGCGCACCCCTAGGGGGCCTATATAAAGGTGGGGAGGGAGGGCAGCGACACCCTCAAGTCTTGGCACCTCCCTCTCCCCTGCTACACCTCTCCCTCTCGCAGAAGCTCGGCGAAGCCCTGCTGCGATCATTGCTGCATCCACCACCACGCCGTCGTGCTGCTGGATCTTCATCAACCTCTCCTTTCCCCTTGCTGGATCAAGAAGGAGGGGACATCATCCGCTCCGTATGTGTGTTGAACGCGGAGGTGACGTCCGTTCGGCACTTGGTCATCGGTGATTTGGATCACGGCGAGTACGACTCCATCATCCCCGTTCTCTTGAACGCTTCCGCTCATGATCTACAAGGGTATGTAGATGCACTCAGATCACTCGTTGCTAGATGAGCTCATAGATAGATCTTGGTGAAACCGTAGAAATTTTTTATTTTCTGCAACGTTCCCCAACAAGGCCTCTGTCAAGCCTAAGAAGGCCGTGTCAAAGAAGCCTGCACACAAGCCAAGTGCTTCGCCTTCAGTGCCCTAAAGGCCATGTTCCTCAGCAATGCCCTCACGGCCAGAATCTTCAAAGCCCTCAAGACCAATTCCTCATGCTGCTCCTGCTCCTCCCAAATCCTCAGCTCCTCAAAAGTCCTCAGCAGCTCCTCCAAAGTCCTCAGCTGCTCCGACAAAGTCCTCTGCACCTGTGCATCTTGCCACGTGCCAAAGGACTACAGGAGTCTCAATTGCCTCAGGAGTTTCAGCTAGTTCCTCAGCTGCACCCAATTCTTCAACGGGACCCTCTCTGCTGAAGACAAAGGCCACTGTTGGACGAGGTCCTCGCCCTAGTCCTCAGAAGATGCAGGTCGCCTTCCAAGTGCTGTCTGAAGAAGACGAAGCTGATGATGAAGAACTTGCTGAGATCATCAGAAATAGGCAAGTCAGGGACACTAGAGCCAAAGGCACAAATGTGCCACTCCTTTTGGATCCAAGGTTGATCCTCGACTATATTGATCTCTGGCACAAGGACCCAAACACTCCTATGCTTGATTTCAAGTTGACTCCTGGCCAAAGTCACATGCTGGCCCATTTCATCCAAGAGGAAAAATGGAAATATGAGAAGGCCAGGCAGATCAAGAAAGCGCAATATAAGAAGGAGAAATTTCTGAAGAACAATGTTGTCACTATGACAACTGATGAACTTGTAAAAATCAGTTTGAAATCAAAACCCTCAGTGATGAATTCAAAGCCTACTATGTTGATTGGCAAGGAGCCAAGGTCAGGTTTGTTAAACTGACTTACATCTTCACCTCAAATGTTGCACCCCCAACGCAACAGGAAATTCCTCAGGCTGAAGCATCTGCTCAACCAACTGAAGAACATGCCAGCACCGCTGATGACTTTCAGGCTGCTGAAGAAAATGTGAGTTCCAAGGCTGATGACTGCATTCCAGCTGCTGAAGAAATTGCCAGGGCATCCACTAGTGGTGCACCTGAAGAAAATGAAGAAGTCAGGGTAACTGCATCAGTTGTGCCTGAAGAAAATCAACCAGATTCCTCTGCTCCTCCTGCGCCTACACCAACTCCGATCCTTCCATCTGCATCAGATGTGAAGAAGACTAGGGCTGCAGAGCGTGCAGAAGTGAAGAAAAGGAAGACATCAACTTCATCAAATTCTTCAGCCTCGAAGAAGATGAAGCCACTGACAAGCTCGTTTGCAAATCCCATTGATGTTGTTCCGATCTCAACCATGCCATCAAAGGACCTTGTCCCTTTTGATGAAGAATATGTGATTCCAAGTGAATCCAATGAAGAGAATCCCTCTGCTGCTTCGTTAGAGCAGATGGATGAAGAAATTGAAGCGGATCAGAACCCTTCAACACCAGTTGTTTCTTCGCCTATGCCTCAATTCACAGCTGAAGAGGCCGGTGTTGAAGAAATGGAAGATGAAGATGTGGACATTGGTTGTACTACACCCGTGCTAAGTGATGACTTTTGGGAAAGTCAACATCCCAACTCTCCACTGTTCATACCTTTACAACAAATACCTCAGTCCCCTGCACAAACTGTTCAAATGGGCTCTGAAGAAACTCACCCCACTTCGTCTGTATGTGAATAAATTCTAGCCACTAGTGCTGAAGAAACTATTGCTGCTGAACATCTGAAGACGCAGACTGCCACTGAAGAGGAACCAAAAATTCCTCAGCCTGAAGAACCTGAGATTTCGATTCCTGAGGTTGTGATGCAACTCACTGACAGTCCTCTACCCAAGCCAATGGATCCATTCTCCAGGAAGCAAAAATTTAAGGCTGATGATTTCTTCGGCGAGCATGTATTCTTCACAAACTACAACCCCTATGACTCTGCTCGCATTAGGAAGAGGCGCTTCTGGACTGCCAGCCAGGCTAATTTCTATTCCTCAGTGCTGTTCAACAAAGACAAAATCTTCTACCACGAGCACATTCCTCACGTGGATATGGAATCTCTGTCGTGCTTCGTTCCAGTCCTCAGTGTTCTTCACGACGCTGGACCGTTAAATTTCTACACTGACATATGTGATTGGAATGAAGAACCCATTCTTCAATTTTATGCGGCACTGCACATCACAAGAGATTCTGAAGATGTTAATTCATGGGTGCTGGACTGGATGTCTGAAAACACTCACTACACGGCACCAGCTACTGAATTGCTTCGTGCTTTACCACTCAGTACTCCCCTTGAAGTTGCTTGTTGCATCTACAGTGAACCTGAGCTTACAAATCACTACATGCAAGTTCTGATGAAGCCTTTGAAGCCAGGTCAGGCCTCACGAACCAAATTCCTCGTGAAGGATTTACTCTATATGCCCAGAACCGTCTATCACATTCTGACGAGGACAATGAGCCCCATCAAAGGCCATGACTCATATGATGAGGAAATTGTCGGCATCATGAAGAATCTGGTTTTCAACATCATTCATGGCATTCCTGTCAATTATCACGATTTCTTCATGAGGACTCTGCCAAATGTTGCACTTTCACCAGTTGAGCTAAAGCCTTATGCACCCTGGATCATGAGATTCCTTAGGTCAAGGTCTTCACTCAACTACAAAGCTGATTTTCGGAATCACCTCAGCTACTTGCCCCCGATTGAAGTCCTCAAGCGGACCTATTCCTCAGCTGGTGAAAAGGGCAAGGCTCCGGCTGTTATTGATGAAGGCATTCATCCATTGGATGGTCAGTTTCGCAAGGCTGCATCTTATTCCACCAATGATGACTCTGCCACACATGACTCTGCTGCCAATGCACCCATGTCCACTCCCCAAGCCACTGATCCTCGTGTGATGACTGGCCGTGAGCTTCTGCTTAGTCTTCACCAGAAGGTGGATCGAAACCATAAATGGGTTAAGCGTTAGTTTGGTTCATTTCTTCACAACATGACTGCTACACACAATGCAGTGAAGAAAAACCATTACTACCTCCATGAAGTCTTCGGTCGCACCTGGGCCATTCTGTCACATCTGTATGGTGAAGAAGATCTCAAGAAAATGGGTCTGAAGGAGGATTTTGGCTGGTCTGCACCTCCACCGAAGAAATACAAGAAGGTCGGGGTTCCTTCTTTGGTGTCCAGCTCATATTCTTCATCGCGCGATACCGACGAGCATGAAGACTTGGACGACATTGCAGCAGGCCCTTCCACGACAAACAACCCCAACAACGCTGGTGCTCCTTCATCAACTTGATATTCTTCAGGGGCGTTAGTCCTCATTTTCGATCCTTTTGGTCATTCGATGACAAAGGGGGAGAATTTTGAGTTAGTCTTCAAGCGGGTCTGTCTATATGGGTGTTTTTTGCTAAGTTACAACTCACGTTCTTCTGAAACTTTATTGGATCGAGTTGTAAACTTAAACCCGATGGTGCTCTGATACTTTTGATGTGTCTTTCTGCATGCTTATTCCTCATATATGTTAATGCACGCATGCTGAATTACATCAGTCACCATATTTCTCATGCATTTCATATTCCTCATTATGATATGTCAAATGCGTGCATGAATTACAAGATATAGGGGGAGATCTCCATGATTCAACTCTTCAAATGTGCATTGCTTCAAATGCAAATTCCTCACTATGCACATCTTCAGGGGGAGTTCTTCTATATCTTGCAATCAAATTCCTCAATATCAGTATTTACACTTCATATGCTTATCCCCGTTGAAAACTTAACCTATATTGTCATCAATCACCAAAAAGGGGGAGATTGTAAGTGCTTCTAGTGCCCCTTAGTGATTTTGGTTTATTGAAGACTTATAGGTTAAGGGACTAATGCGTTTGTGAGTGTACATAGGTCTATAAGTCTATGAGGAGTTTGATATTTACAGAGAAAGTCGACCCCTAAAAATGAAGTTCTTCGACTGAAGACTTTGAATTTCTGAAGACTTTCTGAAGACCTTGAAAGTGAAGAAATTGGTGTGACCTTGAAGACTTGTCATTCATTCGAGGAACATGAAGCGTGAAGACTTTTGTTTTTGTAGTTTCATTTTCTCTTTCTTGAGTCTTAGGAAACACCGTACTGTTAAAGGGAGTCAAGGAAATACTAAAGAAAATTTTCCATGTGATGCTCAACTCAAAATCCTACACCTACCAATCCCTTCGAGTGAAGCCATTGGAAATCTCATACAGTTCAGTCATATTCTTCAGTGACAGAGACGAAGTTCTTCTGGTTTCTGAGGAATTTGTTCTGACTGAGGAGTTAGGAATTCACTAGTGTGGATTGCCTACACAGTGAGGAACATGATAGCCCTGAGGAATTTGATACTCAAAATTCCGACCGTTGCTGTGCTATGCGCCAGCTGTCCCAAAATATCTACCCACCTAACGGTCATATCATGAAGGGCATTTATGTCTTATCATGTCGGGGTGCTCCCTAGGCTATAAATAGCCGCCCCCTACAACCACTAGCTGGTTGGCTGCTCCAAGAGAAACTGACACTAGTCATTTGAGAGCATCCCATCCTTCGAAGAATTTGAGCGAAAATCATCAAGTGAGGAAAACCCAAACCCAAACACCTACAAACCCCAAGTGATTGAGCATCACTGAAGAGATTGATCCTGCGTGGATCTGACACTTGTTACCTTTGAAGACTGTGCTTCTTCTAGACGGTTAGGCATCAAGGTCTAGAGCATCCAAGAGGAATTGTGGATCGCCGAGTGACCAAGTTTGTGAAGGTTCGGAAGTCACCTGAAGACTTTCCACGAGTGATTGGGCGAGGTCTGTGTGACCTTAGCTCAAGGGGAATACGGTGAGGACTAAGTGTCCTGGACTGCGTGTTCAGGACTGGGTGTCCAGGACTGTGTGTCCTCAGGTTTAAATACCTAGCCACCCTAACCAGACGTACAACTGTCACATCAGTTGTAACTGGTCTACCAAATCATTGTCTTCACCAAGCCAACTGGTTCTATTTCCTCAACTCTTTCATTTCCTCATAACTGTGTTGTGCACTTGTTCATATCTGTGTTTGAAGACTTTGACTGAAGACTTTCTCAATTTCCTCAGTTCAATTTCTTCAGTATGTTTGTCTTCATCCTGTGCTATCATGTGCTTACGCTTTCAGTACTCTGTGCTTATCTTCATTTCATCATGATGACTATGCTTCTGTTCTGTTATGTTTACTTTTGAGTACTTATTCGGCTGCTAGTAGTTCTTCGCTAAGGAATTTCCTCACCTGTAAATTCCTCAGTGAAGAATTCATAAAAATCGCCTATTCACCCCCTCTAGTCGATATAACGCACTTTCAGAGAGGTAGTGCATCTTCATACCCTTGAAGATCGCTAAGCGGAAGCGTTACAAAAACACGGTTGATGGAGTCGTACTCGCGGCAATTCAAATCGCAGAAGATCCAATCAAGCGCCAAATGGATGGCGCCTCCACCTTTAACACACGTACAGCCCGGGGACATCTCCTCCTTCTTGGTCCAGCAAGGGGAGAGGAGAAATTGAGGGAGAACTCCGGCAACATGAAGGCATGGTGGTGGTGGAGCTCGTGATTCTCCGGCAGAGCTTCGCTAAGCACTACGGAGGAGGAGGAGGTGTTGGAGGAGGGAGGGGCTGCGCCAGGGAAGGGGTGCGACTGCCCTCCCACCCCCTCTATTTATAGGGTGAAGGGGAGAGGGGTCCGGCACCGTAGATGCATCTAGAGGGGGGCGGCGGCCAGGGGGGAGACTTGCCCCCCAAGCAAGGTGGGAGGCGCCCCCTCCCCCTAGGGTTTCCAACCCTAGGCGCCTTGGGCCCTTGGGGGGCGCACCAGCCCACCAGGGGCTGGTTCCCTCCCATATTATGCCCATTAAGTCCCCCGAGGCAGGTGGCCCCACCCGGTGGACCCCCGGACACCTTTTGGTGTTCCCGGTACAATACCGATAACCCCCAAACTATTCCGGTGACTGAAACTGGACTTCCCATATATAAATCTTCACCTCCGGACCATTCCGGAAGTCCTCGTGACATTTGGGATCTCATTTGGGACTCCGAACAACCTTCGTTAACCACATACAATTTCCCATAACAACTCTAGCGTCACTGAACCTTAAGTGTGTAGACCCTACTGGTTCGGGAACCATGTAGACATGACTAAGACATCTCTCTGGCCAATAATCAATAGCGGGATCTGGATACCCATGTTGGCTCCCACATGTTCCACGATGATCTCATCGGATGAACCATGATGTTGGGGATTCAATCGATCCCGTATACAATTCCCTTTGTCAATCGGTACGTTACTTGCCCGAGATTCGATCATCGGTATCCCAATACCTCGTTCAATCTCGTTACCGGCAAGTCACTTTACTCGTACCGTAATGCATGATCCCGTGACCAGACACTTGGTCACTTTGAGCTCATTATGATGATGCATTACCGAGTGGGCCCAGAGATACCTCTCCGTCATACGGAGTGGCAAATCCCAGTCTCGATTCGTGCCAACCCAACAGACACTTTCAGATATACCTATAGTGCACCTTTATAGTCACCCCAGTTACGTTGTGACGTTTCATACACCCAAAGAACTCCTACGGTATTCAGGAGTTGCACAATCTCATGGTCTAAGGAAATGATACTTGACATTAGAAAAGCTCTCGCAAATGAACTACAAGATCTTGTGCTATGCTTAGGATTGGGTCTTCTCCATCACATCATTCTCCTAATGATGTGATCCCGTTATCAACGACATCCAATGTCCATGGTCAGGAAACTACAACCATCTATTGATCAACGAGCTAGTCAACTAGAGGCTCACTAGGGACATGTTGTGATCTATGTATTCACACATGTATTACGGTTTTTGGTTAATACAATTATAGCATGAATAGTAGACAATTATCATGAATAAGGAAATATAATAATAACCACTTTATTATTGCCTCTAGGGCATATTTCCAACAGTCTCCCACTTGCACTAGAGTCAATAATCTAGTTACATTGCAATGAATCGAACACCCATAGAGTTCTGGTGTTGATCATGTTTTGCTCGTGGAAAAGGTTTAGTCAATAGATCTGCGACATTCAGATCCGTATGCACTTCGCAAATATCTATGTCTCCATCTTGAATATATTCACGAATGGAGTTGAAGCGATGCTTGATATGCCTGGTCTTCTTGTGAAACCCGGGCTCCTTGGCAAGGAAAATAGCTCCAGTGTTGTCACAGAAGAGAGTCATCGGGCCCGACGCATTGGGAATTACTCCTAGGTCGGTGATGAACTCCTTCATCTAGACTGCTTCTTGTGCTGCCTCCGAGGCAACTATGTATTCCACATCACATGTAGATCCCGCCACGATGCTTTGCTTGCAACTGCACCAGCTGACTGCCCCACCATTCAAAATGTACACATATCCAGTTTGTGACTTGGAGTCATCCAGATCTATGTCGAAGCTAGCATCGACATAACCCTTTACGACGAGCTCTTTGTCACTTCCATAAACGAGAAACATATCCTTAGTCCTTTTCAGGTACTTCAGGATATTCTTGACTGTTGTCCAGTGTTCCATACCGGGATCACTTTGGTACCTCCCTACCAAACTTACGGCAAGGTTCACATCAGGTCTGGTACACAGCATGGCATACATAATAGAGCCTATGGCTGAGGCATAGGGGATGACACTCATCTTTTCACTATCTTCTACTGAGGTCGGGCATTGAGCCGTGCTCAATCTCACACCTTGCAATACAGGCAAGAACCCCTTCTTGGACTTATCCATATTGAACTTCTTCAATATCTTGTCAAGGTACTGCTTTGTGAAAGACCAATAAGGTGTCTCGATCTATCTCTATAGATCTTGATGCATAATATGTAAGTAGCTTCTCCAAGGTCCTTCATTGAAAAACACTTATTCAAGAAGGCCTTTATGCTTTCCAAAAGTTCTATATCATTTCCCATCAATAGTATGTCATCCACATATAATATGAGAAATGCTACAGAGCTCCCACTCACTTTCTTGTAAACACAGGCTTCTCCATAAGTCTGCATAAACCCAAACGCTTTGATCATTTCATCAAAGCGAATGTTCCAACTCCGAGATGCTTGCACCAGCCCATAGATGGAGCGCTGGAGCTTGCATACCTTGTCAGCATTCTTAGGATCGACAAAACCTTCCGGCTGCATCATATACAATTCTTCCTTATGGAAACCATTAAGGAATGTCGTTTTGACATCCATTTGCTATATCTCATAATCATAGAATGCGACAATTGCTAACATGATTCGGGCGGACTTCAGCTTCGCTAAGGGTGAGAAGGTCTCATCGTAGTCAACCCCTTGAACTTGTCGATAACCCTTAGCGACAAGCCGAGCCTTATAGATGGTCACATTACCATCCGCTTCAGTCTTCTTCTTAAAGATCCATTTATTCTCAATGGCTTGTCGATCATCGGGCAAGTCTGTCAAAGTCCATACTTCTTTTTCATACATGGACCCTATCTCAGATTTCATGTCCTCAAGCCATTTGTTGGAATCCGGGCCCGCCATCGCTTCTTCATAGTTTGAAGGTTCACCGTTGTCTAACAACATGATTTCCAGGACAGGGTTGCCGTACCACTCTGGTGCGGAATGTGTCCTTGTGGACCTACGAAGTTCAGTAGCAACTTGATCTGAAGTTTCATGATCATCATCATTAAGTTCCTCTCTAGTAGGTGCAGGCACCATAGAAACATCTTCCTGAGCTGCGCTACTCTCCGGTTCGAGAGGCAGTACCTCATCAAGTTCTACTTTCCTCCCACTTACTTCTTTCGAGAGAAACTCTTTCTCCAGAAAGGATCCATTCTTGGCAACAAAGATCTTGCCTTCAGATCTGAGGTAGAAGGTATACCCAATAGTTGTTGGGTAACATAGCAATAATTCAAAAAAATTCCTACGTGTCACCAAGATCAATCTAGGAGATACTAGCAACGAGACAGAGGGAGTGCATCTTCATACCCTTGAAGATCGCTAAGCGGAAGCGTTACAAGAATGCGGTTGGTGGAGTCGTACACGCAGCGATTCAGATCGCGGTCGATTCTGATCTAAGTGCGAACAACGGCGCCTCCGCGTTCAACACATGTACATCCCAGGTATGTCTCCTCCTTCTTGATCCAGCAAGGGGAGAGGAGAAGTTGAGGGAGAACTCCGATAGCATGACGGTGTGGTGGTGATGGAGCTTGTGGTTCTTCGGCAGGGCTTCGCTAAGCACTACGGAGGAGGAGGAGGTGTAGGAGAGGGGGAGGGGTTGCGCTAGGGGAAGGGTGCTGCTACCCTCTCTCTCCGTCACTATATATAGGGGCAAGGGAGAGGGGGGCCACCCCTCCAGATCCCATCTAGGGGAGGAGCGGCGGCCAGGGAGGGGAAACTTGCCCCCCAAGCCAAGGGGGCGCCCCCTCTAGGGTTTCCCCTCAACCCTAGGCGCATGGGCCCTAGGGGGGATGGCGCCCAGCCCACTTAGGGGCTGGTTCCCCTCCACATACAGCCCATAGGGCCCTCCGGGGCAGGTGGACCCTCCCGGTGGAACCCCGGAACACTTTCGGTGGTCTCGGTACAATACCGGCAAACCCCGAACACTTTCGGTGACCGTATGAGGACTTCCCATATATAAATTTTCACCTCCGAACCATCCAGAACTCCTTGTGACGTCCGGGATCTCATCCGGGACTCCGAACAGCCTTCGGTAACCACATACTATTTCCCATAACAACTCTAGTGTCACTGAACCTTAAGTGTGTAGACCCTATGGGTTCGGCAACCATGTAGACATGACCGAGACATCTCTCTGGCCAATAACCAACAAAGGGATCTGGATACCCATGTTGTCTCCTACATGTTCGACAATGATCTCATCGGATGAACCATGATGTTAAGGATTCAATCAATCTCGTATGCAATTCCCTTTGCCTATCGGTATGTTACTTGCCAGAGATTCGATCGTCGGTATCCCCATACCTCGTTCAATCTCGTTACGGGCAAGTGTCTTTACTCGTTCCGTAATGCATGATCCCGTGACCAACTCCTTAGTCACATTGAGCTCATTATGATGATGCATTACCGAGTGGGCCCAGAGATACGATTTTTTTGTCGAAAGAGACCCTCTGCCCACTGGAATTGCCAAAAGAGACCCCCTGCGGACAAAATTGACAAAAAAGACCCCTTCACAAGTGGCGGCAGGCGCGGCAGGCGACACGTGTCACCTGCCGCCACGCCATGAGGCGGCGGGCCCAGCCGCCACCGCAGGAGGTGGCCGCGCGGGGCACAACGGCTTCTGCACAGTGCAGCGTGCCACGACGGAACGGGCCGCGCCAGGTGGGCCCGGCCGCCATCGGGTGAGGCGGCCGCCGCTGCCGCTGTCGCTCCCCGGCCGACACGGCCTGCTGTGTGCGGGCCCCAGTAGGTGGGCCACGCCGCCACCAGCCAAGGCGGCATGTGTTGTGCTGCTGCACGCGCAATAGTGCGCAAACGGCGCTGATTCCGAGGCGCGACAGCGACACTGATGGCGGTGACTCCGACGCGCGGGAATATGGACGCTTTTGGTTCTTTCGCCCGGGAATCAGTCCTACTTTTGCTTCTTTTGCCTCAGCGGATGCGATGGCACTGGGAATCCGATGCTGCAGGAAGCTGTTTGACGACACTACAGTGATCCTAAATATCCCCGCTTAATTTTCTCGCCATCATTTATTGTCTGAGCTTATAAAAGGAGACACCGAGGCTCTTGTCCAGCCATCCTCGAAATCGGCACTGTGCAAAGTGTGTAACACATATTTTCAGTCGGTATGAGTTTGCCTTGCTCGGATCAAAGCATTAGGCCGAGGAAAATGAAGAATGCAAGTTTGCCTCCGGGGTGGCAGTCCTGCGGTGTTGGTGTGGCGATCTTTGCAAGGTGAAGGAGGTTACGGATTTTTCAGATTGGTTGGGCATGAAGTTTTTCATGTGCGCCAATTATGAGGAAGATCCACCCATAGCTATTTCAGAGTACAACAAGCCTCCGGTATGCTTTAACCATCACAAATAGATATTGTTGGTATTTTGATAGATTCTTTAATAACATTCTGGTTTCTTGTTGTAGTCTCCTCCGCCTCTATGCATGTACTATCGTTGGATTGACACGGAAATGCCGGCTTGGGCAGTGACTGAGATTCGTGAAAGAAGTCGCCGTGCATGGAATAGTTTCTATGCGGAAGAGAAACGGGAGAAGGCGGAAGCTGAGGAGAAAGCAGAGCAATAGAGAGAGTTAAAAGAATACTATGCGGAGCAACACCAGTTTTTTCAGGATTTGGGAAAGAAAAACAGGGAAGAGGCTCGTCGCATGGAGGAGCAGGAACGACAGCGAAAGGAGGCTCGTGAGGCGGAGAGGCAGAGAAAGAAAGAAAGGGCTCGTCAGGCCAAGGCAGCAGAAGAAGCTGGCGATGGAAAAGGAAAATATCCACGTTGGACTCAGTAGATTCCTGTGGTAGTATTTTAAATTTCGCAATCATTTGTATCTTTATTTCTGCAGTTTAATGTAGCTTTATTTCAGTAGTTAAATGTAGCTTTATTTAAATTGTATGATGTATCTTATTTTCAGTTGTACCTTGTCGTGTTGTATCTTATTTTCAGTTGTACCTTGTCGTGATGGAAAAAAATATAGTTTTAGAATAAAGTACCTTGTCGTGTTGTATCTTAAAAAAATCATTTCGGCCTAACATAAGCAAAAGAGTGGAGCGGGATAGTATGGCGGGAGATATAGGCGGGAAAAATTGTTCCTGACTGGTGCATTTTTATTTCAGCATACGTAGATGTTCAAATTGAAAAGTCTGATACAGACATATGTAGATAAAATGAGTCGCGCATGTGGATAGATGAATCACCCTACTTTACGACGACCACCTGGCCTTTCCTTACGACCAGAAGGTGACAAGCGATTAGGTGGCCGAGTTACATGAAGACCGCGACCATACTCCAATTCGGCTTCATGTGTCCGCGAGTCCTGCGTAGGTGGTGGAGTCGCGAATCCTTGTTGTGAACCTGAAGCGTAATTGTAGGCGTATGGTTGTGACTCCACGGGGATAAAAGATGGGCCAATAACGTCCCCTCCGAAGAACTCTGTAACTAATGATGTAACCGTGTCGCCATGATCATGTGATGCTCCCCGGAGGCCTGTGTTGGTGCCATGATCATGTGATGCTCCCCGGAGGCCTGTGTTGACGCCATGTTGGGTGTTCTCATCACCCCAATTAACATCAGGTATGTCCTGCACATAGGAACATTGTAAACAAACTGTTAGGGGATAATATATGATATCATTGTAAATGCATTGAAATGTAAACATGACTACCTGATCAGATCCCTCTCCTATACTGTCTGGCCATTGTACGTGGTGCTGGTTTAAATCTGGTACACGAGTCTCCTCGGGCATGGGGATCCCTCGCGTGGAGAGATACGGCTGAGATCCCTCACCTTGGGTGTATGCATCATATCCTGTGTACGCATATGGGTTAGGGGAAAGAAACTGCTCGGGCATCGAATCCAAGCCCGTGCCATGGTCCTGAGATGTCTGCTCCTGACGAAGCTGCATCGAAGAAGAGTGATGCAATGGCAGAGATGAGTCATGTCGTGGAAATGTCGTTCTACTACTCGGACCCTCCCCACACTGCCCATGGCTCGTACGCACCTCGCTCGGTCTGGACGACGGCGCCGCACTCGGTCTGGCTGACCTCGCTACCGGCATGTTGTATGCTCCAGTGACAACGTCGTCGCCTCTACCGCATCTGAACTTCTTTGCCACATATTGTTGAAAAGGTTTCTGGAATGTCTTGCGAGATGGGCCCTAGGCCGGCATGCTATCCGTAGCCATCTGCCCTACTTCGTTTCAATTTTGAAGCTGAACAATATTTGGATGTTATTTAGTTCAAATGATTATGAAATGATGGACCTAAAAAAGTTACAAGTGATTACCATCTGGTCACGATAGTAAGCTGCATGCAGCTCAACATGTCTCCGCGCCTGCTCCTCTTGTGTGAGATGTGTTGGTATAGTAGCTGGCTGACTGGCCAGGCTAGCACGTGTGTTCATGCAGTACCACTGCTTGTACGCTTGATCTGTACTTCCATCGTATGGTCTGCAAAATTAAATAATTACATAAACCGTTGTGATGAAAGCAAAGCATCTTCACGCATCGTATGATCATCGTAATAAAATAATGTACATAAAATAATGTAAATAAAATATACCTAAGTTGATGCACTATATCTGCTAGCGCTTCATTTCCCACTTGTGTACCCATTCAATGTTCTCTTCCCTCCAATCGTATAAACTCCAACCCCTGCCCATATTGGTTAGCCTGCAAATTATGTAACAAAGTGTGAGTTTAGTAAATTAAAAATGACACTAACTATTTAGGGATGTCACATCTTACTTATGTGTTTCCTCGTCGATACGTCTGGGAAAAGGTGGTGGAATTTCTTGATAGAGACCGAACTGTCTCATTACACGCTCTGGGTTCTAAGGCTCAACACACCACAAGAACAATAAGTTGCAGCGAGTCAGCCAGAATGCACTATCGGTCAACATGCCTAGTGTGAAGTGTCGAGCATCAAAGACCATTTGTAGCTGGTCCTGAGTCCACGGGTTCCATGTGACTTCTGCCTCATCAAGTATCTCAAACTGCTGGTGGTACATAGGGTAACAATTTTTCGCAATATCTGGAGACCAACATTTCCGTGCCTTTGTCCACCTGGTAGCCATAGTTGCGCTGGCACCCTCGCTAAAGTTGTATGGGTATACGGGTTGTACTATATGAGGTCGTCCTACAGGGAGGTATTCCCAGGACCACAACTGTAGAAACTCATAGGCGACACAAAGTAATGGAGCTTTTTGTGCGAAAGAGGTTTTTTGCGTGCCTCACACAAGCCTCTGTATGTATGAGATAGCATGGCAGAACCGAAGCTGTATTTTGGCTGCTCGGGTAAAGGTTCATCTACCATATTCTCTGCAATGTAGATGAGACCAGGGACAACAACGTCCCCATGTGAATTTGGAAATAGATTCCCGAGGAGCCACAACAAATACGCAAACAGATGTCTTTTTCTCGTCTCCTCATTGGCGAAGTGTCGGGGGACTAATCCATGAGCACCTATGGGACCGGCGGACCGAGTCCTTTTCGGTTCGGCGAGGGCGAGGGTCGCACGAAGAGCGGATCGAGGCGAAGCACACGAGCAGTTTACCCAGGTCCGGGCCGCACGGATGCGTAAAACCCTACTCCTGCTTTGTGGTTTGTATTGAGTTCTTGCTCGGGAGCGCGGAGTGCTACAGTACACCCCAGCAGCCAACGAGACCGAGCGTGAGTGTTCTCTTCCTCCCCCTTCCCTACGTTGCGCATGGGCCTCCTTTTATATGCTCAAGGGGTCACCGACAGGTGGCAACGTAGACAAGGGTAAAAATGGAAAGGTGTTGCGGTTGGTACAGCTACCTGCTACAGTGTATCATACCTAACCCTGACAGCAGGGGACCAGGGCATTAAATGCCCGTCTACGTCGCCTAAATAGTGCAAAAGGGACCATCAGGGATGCCACCGCTCGCCACGATGGCAATCTTGTCAGTGCCGCTTGCCACCGTGCACCGCTGGCTGCACAGCCTCCTGCCACGTACGCCTGGAAGGGTTCCAGAGCGACACGTTGGTGGATGTGCTGGAGCGCTGGCACAGAGTGGTGGCTTGCCGCGGCAAGCGCCTTGCCGCGGTCGTTGTCTTGTCGCGTCCGGGAGCTTGTCGCTCACCGGGCCTTGCCGGGACGCTTGGCGCGTCGCGGCAAGTTCCTTGAGATGCCTTGGTTGGCCTTCCCGGCAAGCTCCTCTTGCCGGGGTCTTGTCTCCTTGGCTTGGATACTTTGACCTTGAATGGCTCCAAAGGAACCACGGAGGACCTTGGTGGTCACCCGGCAAGCCTTGCCGCGGGATGCTGCGACTGCTCGTGCACAAGTTCGGGATACTAGGGTACCCCTACTCTAGTACACCGACAGGAGCCCCCGGGCCTGGGCCATACACGGTGCCGAGAGCTGTTGGGCCAGGCCCAAAACAGGGCACGGGCACGCGCGGCCTGGGTTACGCCGTATCTCTCCCTGTATCCACCGCGCCCTCCCCGAACGGCACGCGTTGAATGCGGCATCGTGGGAGAGATCGTGGGTGGTTTCTTTATTCGGAAAGGCGGAACGTCCGCCCCCTCCCTCTTTATAAGCATGGGAAACAGGGGTAGTTCGCCCATTCGCCGGTTGCTACTCCAATCTCGGAAACCTCCGCCGCTCCCTCGTCTTCCCAAAGCTGAAAGAGAGCAGCGCCCCGCCCCCCATCGCCACCAGCACCACCAACGCCGTCGACCTCCTCCACCACTTCCACCATGGCTCCGAGAGCCGACAAAGGGAAGGTTGTGAAGTTGACCGAGGCGCAGTGGCTTGTGGTGCAACGTCCTCAAGACCCTGCCGCCGGATGCTGACCTGGAGGCGCTCAAGACCCTTGTCGCACCCATTGTGGACAAGGTGAGCGGGATCAAGAGGATTGAGGGCGATCGCATAAACTAGGCCGCCCGTTTTCTTCTTTTCTTGTCGCTGCTGGTCATGTTATGAGAACAATCTGTTAGAGCCGCGACAAGCTACCTTGTAATATAACTCTATTCCGGGTAATGATTGCAATGTTATTCCCTTTACTTGATTCCTCCCTTTGTATGTTTTTGCCCTACGCTTTTAGGGAACTTGCTGGTGCAGGCACCTTAGCCGCGAGCGCTGAGTGCGGGACGTCAGCAACCTGCTGGCAGTGCCGCTACCGACAAGAAACCTTGTCGCAACTAGTCGCAGCTCACTTAAGTTGTTGAGCGGACTCGAAACAAAGTAAGGGCGCAACTAGCTACGAGTTGGTTCCTCCGCGCACAGTTTTTCCATACAAAGTGCGGTCGTTCAAGGGAGATAACTTAAAAAATTTAAAAATCTGATTGCTCAAACTTTGGCAACTTAGCTTTTCTGTTGCTTGCTTCCCGGTAAGGCGAAACTTTCTTGAACGACGCCTGGTCCATACTATTATCTTCTCCTCCCCCCCCCCCGGCAAACTTGTGGGAGAGGGAACCTTCCTTTCCTTGAGAAAAAATAAAGAGGAGAAAATAAAGATAAGGAGCCTTACGGCTCGTTATTGCTTACCGGGGAGTAGGTGCTGCACAAAGTGTCAGATCACATATGCAAAAAATAGAAAGCATGAAATTGACAAGATGCGCGGAGCATATGAGCTTTACTTATGCACGGGGTCTGCGCCCGGCTTTGTACTAAGGATTACATGCAACAGCGGCAAGACTTGTACAAAAGGTGGTTGCCGAAACAGGTTCCCGCAACCGCGCCTTACGGGTAAAACTTACGAAGATGCTCAATGTTCCAGGAATTGCTCACTGGAATGCTATCTTCGGTCTCAAGGCGGACAGCGCCAGGCCTAGTGACTCGTTTCACTCGGTAAGGGCCTTCCCACTTCGGCGTCAACTTGTTGGAATTCTTGGCGGACTGAACACGCCGAAGAACAAGATCGCCTTCCTCAAGACTTCTGGCATTAACTTTGCGGCTATGGTAGCGGCGCAAAGCTTGCTGGTAGCGAGCAGCTCGTACAGCAGCCTGAAGACGGTTTTCCTCAAGGAGTAGCGCGTCATCTTGTCGCAGCTGCTCTTGCTCAAGCTCATCATAAGCGAGCACTCGAGGTGACCCGTATACGAGTTCCGTGGGGAGAACTCCCTCTGCTCCATAGACTAGAGCGAAAGGTGTCTGGCCAGTGGCTCGATTTGGCGTCGTCCTGATTGACCAAAGAACCACTGGCAGCTCCTCGATCCAGTTTCTTCCGCACTTGTGCAGCCTGTCGAAAGTCCTGGTCTTGAGCCCACGCAGCACTTCAGCATTTGCCCTCTCCGCTTGACCGTTGCTTCTCGGGTGAGCAACAGAAGCGAAGCAGACCTTGGCGCCAAGATCTTGGACGTACTGCATGAAGGTGCGGCTCGTGAATTGCGTACCGTTGTCGGTGATTATCCTGTTAGGGATCCCGAAGCGGCAAACAATCGACCTGAAGAACTTGACTGCTGACTGTGCTGTCACCTTCCTCACTGCTTCCACTTCCGGCCACTTTGTGAACTTGTCGATTGCAACGTACAAGTACTCAAAGCCCCCGACTGCTCGGGGAAAGGGGCCGAGGATGTCGAGCCCCCAGACCGAAAATGGCCAGGATAAAGGGATCGTCTGGAGAGCTTGAGCTGGTTGGTGTATCTGCTTGGAATGGAACTGGCACGCTTCACACTTGGTTACTTGTGCAGTTGCATCCTGGAGGGCTGTCGGCCAAAAGAAACCTTGCCGGAATGCTTTGCCGGCAAGTGCTCTTGCGCCAATGTGGTGACCACATATGCCTCCATGTATCTCTGCCAACAGCTTTTGTCCGTCTTCCCGGTGAATACACTTCAATTTCACACCGTTGAGTCTTCTTCTGTACAGTGTGTTGTCGACAAACTGGTACATACTTGACTGCCGGGCTACTCTTTCCGCTTCTTCTTGCTCTTCGGGAAGTTCTCCTGTCTGAAGGAAACGGACAATCTGCTGTGTCCATGCTGGAGCTTGTGGCTCGACAACAAGGACTAAAGGCAAATCTGCTGCTGCGGGAACATCCGCTTCTACGGCGAGAACCTGCGGCTCTGCCGGAGCTTGACGTTCCCCGGCAAGCTTGCCGGAGCAAAACTTGTCGGGAGCTTCTGCTTCAACGGAACAAACCCTAGGCCTTGCCGGAGCAGACTGCTCCTCAGCGCTCTTGGCGTTGATCTTGGGGACCTTCTTGGCGGCGGCTTCGGGAAGCTCTGCCGGAAAATAGTCACCAGAAATCAACTTCCTCTTCTTGCTCTGTCCAGTTGATGGCGTTACAGACGGTTGAGTCAGCTTGAGCACAAAGATCCCTGGTTCCACAGGTAACTTAAGTGCGGCGCACTTTGATAGGCCATCGGCAATGGCGTTCTGAGCTCTTGGAACATGCTCCATCTGTAGGCCGTCAAAGTGCTCTTCTAGCTTTCTCACTTCGTCGACGTAGGCTTCCATCAACGGACTCTGATAGCTCTTGTTCACTTGGCGGACGACAAGCTGCGAGTCACCCCTGACAATGAGCTTCTTGATCCCAAGGTCTGCCGCGATCCTGAGACCGGCAAGCAAGCCTTCATACTCTGCAGTATTGTTTGTTGCTTGCTCCTTGGGAAAGTGCATCTGGACTACGTACTTGAGGTGCTCTCCGGTGGGTGCGACAAGCAGCACGCCAGCGCCGGCGCCTTGCAGCGAAAAGGCACCATCAAAGTACATCAGCCACTCTTTGCTTGCTTCCTCGACGGGGATGCTCGTTTCTGGAATTTCTTCATCTGGTGTTGGCGTCCATTCTGCTATGAATTCTGCCAATGCTCTGCTTTGGATAGTTGAAGTACTCTCAAACTTGAGGCCAAAGCTTGACAGTTCCAGTGCCCACTCAACAATCCTGCCTGTCGCTTCTGGATTCTGTAGTATCCTCTTCAGCGGAAAACGAGTGACAACTGTGATCTCATGTGCTTGGAAGTAATGGCGCAGCTTTCTCGAGGCCATGAGAAGGCCGAAAAGCAATTTCTGCACGCCAGAGTACCTTGACCTAGCCCCCTGCAGAAGGGAACTGACAAAGTAAACTGGGCGCTGTACCATTCTCTTCTGTATCTCCTCGCGCGTCTGCGCAGATCCATCCTTGTCGGGACCAGAGCTTGTCGGGGAAGCCCCCTGCTTGTCGCTGGATGCGCCTGCCGTGGTTGCTGGCTCGTCATCTGCCTCCCTCTCTGCTACTAACGCAGCACTAACCACTTGATTGGTTGCCGCTATATACAGCAGCAACTTCTCTTGTGGCTTAGGTGCGACAAGTGTTGGAGTGGAGGACAGGTATCTCTTCAAGTCTTGCAGCGCAGCCTCCGCTTCCGGAGTCCATTTCATTGGACCTGCCTTTTTCAATATTTTGAAAAACGGCAGGGCGCGCTCAGCAGACCTAGAGATAAACCTGCTGAGAGCAGCCACGCAACCGGCAAGTCTTTGTACATCCTTGACGCGCTTTGGTGCTTCAATCTGCTCAATGGCCTTGATCTTGTCGGGATTGGCTTCGATTCCCCGCTGAGACACGAAGAACCCGAGAAGCTTGCCGGAGGGGACTCCAAACACACACTTCTCGGGGTTGAGCTTGAGGCTGATCTTGCGCAGATTTGCAAAGGTCTCGTCTAAATCTTGAATCAGAGTTGCCTTGTCCTTGCTCTTGACCACTATGTCATCCATGTAGGCTTCCACATTTCTGTGTATTTGTGGCTCAAGAGCGACATGGACTACCCTTGCAAATGTTGAACCAGCATTTTTTAAACCGAAAGGCATCCGTATGAAACAGTACGTGCCACATGGAGTGATGAATGCGGTCTTCTCCTCATCCTCTTCTGCCATGAAGATCTGATGGTATCCTGAGTATGCGTCAAGAAATGAAAGCAAGTCACATCCGGCCGTGGAGTCAACAATCTGGTCAATGCGCGGCAAAGGAAATGGGTCTTTGGGACAAGCTTTGTTAACATCGGTAAAGTCGATACAAAGTCTCCATTTCCCGTTCGCCTTGCGCACGACTACAGGATTGGCCAACCACGTAGGATGGAGCACTCCTCTGACAAGGCCTGCTGCTTCCAACTTCTTGATCTCTTCTGCGATGAATTCTTGGCGCTCCACTGCTTGCTTCCTGACCTTCTGCTTGACGGGCCGCGCATGAGGACAAACGGCAAGATGGTGCTCAATTACTTTCCTGGGTACACCGGGGATGTCAGACGGTTGCCACGCAAACACGTCGACGTTCGCCCGCAGGAAAGCAATGAGCGCGCTTTCCTATTTAGGGTCGAGAGTGGCACTGATGGTGAAGGTACCACCAGTGCCGTCCTCCTTGGCGGACACCTTCTTGGTCTCTGGCGGAGCTGCCATTGTCTTCTTACACTTGCCGGTGGAGCTCGATGGTGCGTCCTCGACGGCAGCGCAGCACTCCGAAGAGGTGCGCTTGCCGGAGTGGGCATCAGAACTCTTGCCGGACTTGGTCTTCTTCTTCCCCCCGGGAGCTTCAACGGCAGGTGACTTGCGATCTGTTGCGGCTGCCGCTTCCCGGTAGATCTTGTCGGCGCAGATAAGAGCATCCTTCTTGTCGCCAGGGACAGAGATGACGCTTATCGGGCCTGGCATCTTCAGCATGTTGTATGCGTAGTGAGAGGCTGCCATGAACTTGGCGAGTGCTGGACGGCCGAGTATCCCATTGTAAGGCAATGGAAAATCGGCAACGTCAAAAGTGACCCTCTCAGTCCTGAAGTTCACCTCGCTGCCAAATGTTACTGGCAACGTGACCTTCCCCTTCGGCTTGCTCCTTCCCGGGTTGATTCCTTGGAATGTGCCGGTCTCTTCAAGCTCGCTGTCAGGGATCTGGAGTTTCTGGAGTACAGCGGAGGAGATCAGGTTCAAGCCGGCCCCGCCGTCAACTAGCATCTTAGTGACCTTGAGGTTGCGGATAGTTGGTGAAACCAACATCGGCAAGCACCCGACCGCAGTTGTGCGATCAGGGTGGTCCTCAATATCAAAGATGATAGGCGTGCTGGACCATTTCAGAAGCTTGCGTGACTCGACAGGTGGTTCCGCCGCATTGACTTCCCGCACCCACTGCTTGAGTTGGCGGTGCGAAGTATGCAGAGAAGCACCGCCGTCAACGCACAAGACCTCTGTGGCTTTCTGGAACTCCTGCTCACTGGTCTCGACACCATCCATGTCTTCGTCGTCGTCGTCATCTTCATCCTTGTCGCGGCCGCGGGGAGGTCTGTCTCCTTGCCGCTGCTTGGCCTTGCCGCGGCGTCCTCCCCGGCCGGCGCGCTTCTTGCCGGATTCTCCAGCGCCTCCTTGGGCCCTCTCCTTGTCGCGTCGCTCGTATTCAGCCTTTTGCTGCTGGACAAGCTGCTCGACCTTCTTGCAGCTCTGGAGGTCATGGCCCTTGGTGCGGTGGATCTTGCAGTACTGCTTGTCGGTGCCGTCCTGCTTGTCGGCGACCGCCACAGTCTGGCAGTTGGTGCATGCGGCAATCTCCTTGCCGGAGCTACCAGCTTTGGCTTTCTTGGCGCCACCTTCGTTGCCGGACTGCTCAATGACTAGCACATCTTTGCCTTTCTTCTTCCTGTTGTTCCGCCGCCGGTTTTTCTTTGCCGGGGCAGCATCCTCGCTGTCAGATCCTCCTGCTCCTGTATTCTCTCCGGGGAGTTTCCTCCCTTCCTCAGCACGTGCACACTTGTCGGCCAGGGCATACAGCTCACTGACGTCTCTGATCTTGCACATCGCCATCTCCTCCCGCATCCTGCGGTTACGCACGTTCTGATGGAACGCGCTGATGACCGCGGCAGGGTGGACATCTGGGATGTTGTGCTGTACACGGCTGAATCTCTGAATGTACTTGCGCAGGGGCTCTCCTTCCTTCTGGGCGAGCAGATGAAGGTCACTCTCTTGGCCATGAGGTTTGTGGCCGCCTGTAAAGGCGCCGACAAACTGATGGCATAGGTCTGCCCAGGAGGATATGGAGTTGTCCGGCAAGTGCATGAGCCAGGACCTGACGTTGGGCTTGAGCACCAGCGGGAAGTAGTTGGCAAGGATCTTGTCGTCCCGCCCCCCGGCAGCCTGCACCGCGATGGTGTAGATGCTGAGGAACTCCGACGGATGCGACTTGCCGTCGTACTTCTCTGGTACGTCTGGCTTGAAATTCTTCGTGCTGGGCCACTGGACTTGCCGCAGCTCACGAGTAAACGCAGGGCAACCTACCGCGTACGGCAAGTCGCCTGGTTCCCCTGGCGCATGCATGTCGACAGAGGGCCCAGCGCGCTGGTCCGATTGACGTCGCGCTTCTCTTCGGCGCTCGATGCGAGTACGAGCGTCTTCTTGCTGTCGTTCGTGAAGAACTTGGCGCTGATCGCGACGAGCTCGTGGATCTGATGACGCGGTGGAGTCGCTGTCGAGGTGGATCCGGCGAGTCGGCGATCTTGGCCTTCGGGGCGGAGAGTGCACAGTGGTTGCACCCCCACCGGTCTTGTCGCCACCGGCTCGTGCCTGGCTGACTTGCCGCGGCTGCGACGTGCTCGGCTGCCGTTGAGTGTCGCCGTTGGCGAAGCCGATGAGACTCTGAATGGTGGCCCTCCAGTCGTCGATCTTGTCTGCCGTTGGAGGGTAGTCCAGGAGCAGTTGAGCTCGCGCCAAAGCTTCTGCTGTAGTGGCGGGTGGCGGTGGCGAACGGTGCGAAGAGCGGGATATGCTCGGACTTCTAACTATGTTAGAAGGAGCAGTATCCCGTCCAGGCGACCGTGCCTCGCTCGTGCCAGCATGTTGGCGTGCATGCTGGTCTTGAGCACTCCGAGATCCACCAGCTCGATCTTGGTCCAGCAAACGCATGGTACCGTGAGTACCATGACGCTGCCGGTCCCGCGCCTCCTGAGATGGGCGCGGTGCATGTACGGATGCCGAGGTCTTGGAGTGCGCCCGGTCGTTGTGGGAGCCGGCTACGCCGCCGATGGGCAGCACAGCCTTGTCCTTGGACCTGGCAGCACCGTGAGCTCCCTCATCGACGCCCGTTCTTTCCGCCGGCGTCTGCCCCATCAGCCGTTTGCTCCGGCGGTGGTGGGTTCGGCGCGGACGGAGCAACCGCCTCCGAAGCCTTCTTCTTCGGCGGCATGTCGATGAAGATGATGAAGATCTAGCTCGTGTGAACGCCGGATTTGGTTCACACAACCTCGACTCCCCTACCTGGCACGCCAAAGATGTCGGGGGACTAATCCACGAGCACCTATGGGACCGGCAGACCGAGTCCCTTTCGGTTCGGCGGGGGCGAGGGTCGCACGAAGAGCAGATCGAGGCAAAGCACACGAGCAGTTTACCCAGGTTCGGGCCGCATGGATGCGTAAAACCCTACTCCTGCTTTGTGGTTTGTATTGAGTTCTTGCTCGGGAGTGTGGAGTGCTACAGTACACCCCAGCAGCCAACGAGACCGAGCATGAGTGTTCTCTTCCTCCCCCTTCCCTACGTTGCGCATGGGCCTCCTTTTATATGCTCAAGGGGTCACCGACAGGTGGCAACGTAGACAAGGGTAAAAATGGAAAGGTGTTGCGGTTGGTACAGCTACCTGCTACAGTGTATCATACCTAACCCTGACGGCAGGGGACCAGGGCATTAAATTCCCGTCTGCGTCGCCTAAATAGTGCAAAAGGGACCGTCAGGGATGCCACCGCTCGCCACGATGGCAATCTTGTCAGTGCCGCTTGCCACCGCGCACCACTGGCTGCACAGCCTCCCGCCACGTATGCCTGGAAGGGTTCCAGAGCGACACGTTGGTGGATGTGCTGGAGCGCGGGCACAGAGTGGTGGCTTGCCGCGGCAAGCGCCTTGCCGCGATCGTTGTCTTGTCGCGTCCGGGAGCTTGTCGCTCACCGGGCCTTGCCGGGACGCGTGGCACGTCGCGGCAAGTTCCTTGAGATGCCTTGGTTGGCCTTCCCGGCAAGCTCCTCTTGCCGGGGTCTTGTCTCCTTGGCTTGGATACTTTGACCTTGAATGGCTCCAAAGGAACCAGGGAGGACCTTGGCGGTCACCCGACAAGCCTTGCCGCGGGATGCTGCGACTGCCCGTGCACAAGTTCGGGATACTAGGGTACCCCTACTCTAGTACACCGACACGAAGCTAGATAAATTACGAAAGTTATCATGAAGCCAGACGAGTGGGATGCCCCGAGGGTTACCAGAACGTTGTGATTCTGGCATTTCCATCCCAAGACGGGCTGCTATATCTAATGCCCAAGATGGAGACACTCGTGGAGAGACTACCGGCTCACCTCTAATTGGTAGAGCAGTGATCATAGAAACATCTTTCCGTGTAGGTGCAAGCTCCCCAAAACGAAAGTGAAAGGTGTGGGTTTCAGGTCTCCACCGGTCAACGAGGGATGTCAAAAGGGATGGATTCGAACGTACTTGGTCGTTGCATGATGTGAGCCTAGCAAAACCTTGTAGTCCATAAGCGTCAAGGTGAGCAAGGAAAGAATTGTGTATTGGCCATGTTTTCTTTATGGTTCGAAGTCTGAAAGGCCGATAATCATGCTTAGTATTTGGTTTCAAAAATAGGTGGCAACGGTGGCCGGCGTCATGGGGCCCCTGCAAAAGCACTGGCATTTCACCCATAACCTGCACACAAACATACAAATATAAATTACGAGGAAGACAGAAATACAAATGCAAATCAAAATTAACTTAAAAAATACAAAGAGATACGATTTACATTAATTATCTGAAGTTAACATCAGGAGTACAATAATACAAAGAGATTCAATTTAAATTTAATATAAGTACACATAACGAGTGGAAATATAAATAGACATGGCGAGTACATATATATCAACATCATGCGTTGTTGTTGGCTCGATACGGGCAGTCTCTTCGTGAATGTCCAGGACACCTGCAAACGCGGCATCGCCTTGGTTCTCCCATCTGGCTATGGTCCATGTCATTGCGATGACGCCTAGACTGACGTCGTCCCTTTGCGGTTCTCATCAAGTCGGTGTTCGGAACCCATTTCGGCCCATCTGGCCACAACATTTTGTAGTTCATATCAATGCCCCAAGCCCAGAACTCACCGTTCCAAGTGTTGTACAGATTGTACATGTTGAAGTACGGCGATATGTATGGCTCGATGCTGATATTTTGATCAGCAGCCGCCCAGAGCACATGACTGCAAGGGTAGCCCTCAAGCTTGGGCTTGTTACAAGTGCACTCACAGGAGGTTGAGCCAAGGGTGACAGCTTGCTTTTTTGATCCTATGTGGTGACCCTTAACGTGCTTGGCTCGCACATTGACCTCCCACTTATTCCTAAGTGCGTCCACTTTCCTGCAGCCATGACTTTGGGACTTCTTTGCTTTCTCGTCCAGATGTCTTTGCATCTTCTTGGAC
The DNA here is from genome assembly GCF_018294505.1 of Triticum aestivum. Taxonomy (NCBI): domain Eukaryota; kingdom Viridiplantae; phylum Streptophyta; class Magnoliopsida; order Poales; family Poaceae; genus Triticum; species Triticum aestivum. Next base: position 436,572,507 of record NC_057794.1, read on the forward strand.
CATGGCTTGTTCAATTCAACTTGTGCTTTGGCGATGATGACCCTGTCTGCAAAGTATGACAGGGTCCAATTCCAAGTTTCTTCAATTAGGGCTGTGATAGGCAGTGCTCGCACCCCTTTAAGAACACCATTGTACACCTCTAACATGTTGCTGGTCATTATTCCATACCGAGCCCCGGTGTCGTGAGCCTGCGCCCACTTGTCCAAATGAGGGCAATTCTCGCGGATCCACTGGCTCAAATTTATGGGCGTCCTACGACCCCTCCGGTCTTCTCTCTGCGGCAAGGCCACGCGGTCGATCTCACCATTGATACCTGCCCAGATCGCATTCATTTTGGCTTCAGTTTTTTGCATGCACATCCTCTTGAATAACTTGAACCAATCCTTGTTTTTGAATTTGGAGTAAAAGTTTGCTGCCAAATGCCTCATGCACCACCTTCCCTCTAGATCGGGCCAGCCCCACTCTTCTTCCGACACCTTAATTATTTCAAGAGCGCTTAATAATCCAGTGTTGCGATCAGAGATGATGCAAACACCTTTACGCTCTTTCATGACACCAATCTTCACGCAGCTCAGGAACCACAACCAGCTATCTTTGTAATCGCTCTCGACCAATGCATATGCAATAGGAAGAAGCTGATTATTTGCATCCGCTGCAATCGCCACCAATAGTGTGCCCTTGTACCTTCCAGTGAGAAAGGTACCATCAACAGATAATACCGGGCGACAGTGCCTGAAGGCTTGTATAGTCTAGGCGAATGCCCAGAATAAGCGGTCCAGGATTAGCTCACCCGGGTTCATTGGGTTTGGACGTTCTCTCCGCCAAACTTGAGTCCCCCTATTAGCACTTGCTATTTTATGAAGCATTCTAGGGGCATAAGAATATGCCTCCTCATAGGTACCATACAAGTTCTTGAATATATTTTCCTTCGCACGCCTAGCCTTGTTGTAGCTAATAGGGAATCCAATTAGATCCTCTGCATCTTTTTGCAGAGCCCTAACACTAATGTTGAGACTTCCCTGCACAATTGTTTCCATCGTCTGTGCCACAAATTTTGCTGTCACATTGCAGTGATCTGAAAGAGTCCCAGTTTGCTCACACGTATGCTCCACTATTTTTGTGATATGCCATGACTGACATACCCCAGGCTTCAGTCTAGCGAGAACTCTTCCGCGACAACCTTTCGCGGTGTGGATGCATATGACCTTCAACTCTTTTTTATCAGACTGCTTCACTCTATGCTGGCGGTGGATGCCGATTGCATAGCTACCCATTGCCTGGTAAGCAGACTTCTTGTCTGGGAAAACTTGCCCAACCTCCAGGCTTCCCGCTCCTAGGCCAGAAGCAAAGTGAAATTCGTTGGTGATGCTCATATCCTATAAAAACCCAGGTTGCAGTGCCGCCGCGACCGCCCTCTGAGGAGGAACATCTTCTCCGCTTGACTCCGAAGACGCAGAAGAATGATCATCATCATCCAGCGCCTCCGGCAATCCCTCCACGTGTTCGCTCATGTCAACGGCCATAGACCAATATCCTGTGTCATACACAGGCTGGCCGCCCGTCGGTTCCGATGGGCCGATGCTAGGGGCTGATGTGATGGCCAACTCGACCTCACCACCCCTCCTACTGCATCCGGCAACATCAGTGACTGAAATAAACTCCACACACACCATCAGCTGACCATACATTGAGTTATTGGGACTTCTTGCAAACCTAATGTACGACCCCCATGATCGATCACCCGTGATAGGCCGCAAACCCCAACGGGCAATTGTCCCATCATTTCCTCCGTCAACGACGAAGGCCTCCATTGTCATTTTTTCCCTGCATACCTGGGCCAAACACCGCTCGGATGCACCTTCTAACAGCTGCGTAACCCACGTTGACCATGTCTCTCACTACAACTGTAGTCGACTCGCACAAGGACACATCCACCCCGAATGGACCGTCGCGTAAGACGTTCCCATAGTACACTACTAAATTTTCCATAGTACCTAACCAACATACATGTTTACATTTCAAATAATTAGTAACTGAACATTTAGTAATGATGACAACATTTACATATCTTACGACTAAAATAATAACCGTATTTTTGTTATAAATATTCGGTTTGTTTTAAGAATCATTTGCTTAGACTTTAAGGGGTTGTTTGGTTAACGGGTATTTAAAGATCTATTTTTCTCTAACTCGTCTACGAGCGTAACAAACTAAAACTCTGTTTGCTTTTCTCTAACTACCCCAAAAATATCCTAAAATAGTTCTCGTAACATGCAAAAACTTAGCTTCTGGAAAACGACTATTAGTAAAATATGGTTTTCTACATAATTTTCTTACAATAGGTTATGACAAAACTGAGGGTAAGTACTCACTATCCAAACAACCACTAAACATAATATTACGATAATAACATTTTAATATCATATGAGTAAAATATCTAATTTCTTCCGGCATGATATAATGTTTTTCATATCATACGATAAAATTCATTTATTTACAAATAATAATATTTGCAGCGGCATGACAGTACATCAATATAAAAAATATTAAAAAATTACGGCGTCATTTTATACCTTAGGTCAAATATGGATGTGCTTGCAAATGCAATTAAGCGTCCAAATAGTTCGAATAAATATCCGTCACCAGTAATATATGAACGGAGTCAACCTATTATCACATGAACATCAATATTACACACGGATTTTTCTTTCTGCTATCAAAAGTATGAAAATAGCACTTGCATGTATGTGGTCATCATCTCAAAAGGGACAGCGAAGATGGTAACACAATTTCTTCAATCACATCATCTCCTCCTTGTTTGCTACTAAGATGAATTATTTTACCTAATTACATATATCATTAAGTACATTACCACCTAATCTTAACATATAAAATTTAGATTATTGTGACATAACAAAGTAGACCTACGGTTTCCTAACCATAGACTTATTAATAAACATACCACATGAAATAGCATACCACATGCAATGAACAACTACAGTGCATTTTTTTCTTAATTACCGTATTAAGAGCTTCTCGCATGTCAATACAAATGTACGCAACTAACATTGATACAACATCTTCAACCTACTATTATCAAAAAATAGTTTAAATGTTGTATCCATCGTTTGAATTTTTTCCTAACCTCTAAGCACTAACATCACATAGCTAATGACGAGCTAAATGACTAACTAATTACCACCGTGCATCACAAAAAAATCCATGTATTGCAAAGCTCATACCTTGATCTCCCCCTTCGTACTTCACTTAGCACGGCAAATCCTACTCCAGAAACTCCAAATGACTCCTCCAAGTGCTGAAATAATGCCTAAAACAACATAGAATATACACTTAGGAACTAATCAAACAGAACAAAAACATCATGCATGCAAACAAAACCAACAAAAATGGATAGATCTTACCTTAATCTATCTTTTCTTCAACTTCACCATCTTCGAAAACCAACTCTAAATCGGCCAAAATCACGAGCGAAAGTGGCTACCAAGTATTTCCTTCTGTGTATTCTTGTAGACTTTGACAGAGTAGAGAGGCAGTGAAGGCAACGAGAGATATTCGAGAGAGTGTATGCGCAGCCGCGGTTGTGCGTATATAAAGAAGAGGAGCACTGTATTGTCGGCAGAACGAGGTAGACTCACCTACCGCAGCCTCGGATTCCAGCATCACGGTGTCTCATCACACGCAGCAACTACAACGCTCTCGGGTGTCAGCAAGAAGCTGAAATCACGCAGGCGGGAATTTGATTCCAAATTACAAAGCATCAGTGTCAGCTGCAGAAAGCAAAACAATGCGGAAATCATGCGCTGCTGCAGCAATTTCCGGGGAAAAGCAGGAGCACATTTCCTGCCGTCGAAATTAGTGCCGTCAGGTCGCTGTCATAGGAATCAGCGCCATCAGGGGTCAGGGGCTGTCGGGCCGCATGCAGCGCTACCGCCTCACTCGGTGGCGGCCGGTCCCGCACCTCGCGTTCTATGCAGATGCTGTTGTCGGCCTGGGCGTGGCATGGGCAGCAGTGGCCGCCTCACCCAGTGGCGGCGTGGCCCACCTGGACTCGCCCGTTATGTCGCGATTGTTGCGCTGTGCCGAATCCGTTATACCGCGCGTGGCCGCCTCCTGCTGTGGAGGCCAGGCCCGCCGCCTCCTGGTGTGGCGGCAGGTGACACGTGTCGCCTACCACGCCTGCCGCCACTAGTGAGGGGGTCTTTTCTGACAATTTTATCCGTAGGTAGTCTTTTTGTCAATAGCGTTCGGTAGGGGGTCTTTTTGGATAAAAAATCCAGAGATACCTCTTCGTCATGCGGAGTGACAAATCCCAGTCTCGATTCGTGCCAACCCAACACACACTTCCGGAGATACCTGTAGTGCACCTTTATAGCCACCCAGTTACGTTGTGACGTTTGGTACACCCAAAGCATTCATATGGTATCTGGGAGTTGCACAATCTCATGGTCTAAGGAAATGATACTTGACATTAGAAAAGATTTAGCAAACGAACTACACGATCTTGTGCTATGCTTAAGATTGGGTCTTGTCCATCACATCATTCTCCTAATGATGTAATGCCGTTATCAATGACATCCATTGTCCATGATCAGGAAACCATGACCATCTATTGACCAATGAGCTAGTCAACTAGAGGCTTACTAGGGACATATTACGATCTATGTATTCACACATGTATTACGGTTTCCGATTAATACAATTATAGCATGAACAATAGACAATTATCATGAACAAGGAAATATAATAATAACCATTTTATTATTGCCTCTAGGGCATATTTCCAATAGTCTCGCACTTGCACTAGAGTCAATAATCTAGTTCACATTGTTATGTGATTAACACTCATAGTTCACATCACCATGTGACTAACACCCGAAGAGTTTACTAGAGTCAATAATCTAGTTTACATCACCATGTGATTAACACCCAAGAGTTTACTAGAGTCAATAATCTAGTTCACATCACCATGTGATTAACACTCAATGAGTTCTAGGGTTTGATCATGTTATGCTTACGAGAGAAGTGTCAGTCAATGGGTTTGCAACATTCAGATCCATGTGTTCTTCGCAAATCTTGATTTCATATTGTAGATGTTGCTACTATGCTCCACTTGGAGCTATTCCAAATGGTTGCTCCACTATACGTATCCGGTTTGCTACTCAGAGTCATCCAGATAGGTGTTAAAGCTTGCATCGACGTAACCCTTTATGCCGAACTCTTTATCACCTTCATAAACGAGAAACATTTCCTTATTCCTAAGGACAATTTTGACCACTGTCCAATGATCCACTCCTGGATCACTCTTGTACCCCCTTGCCAGACACGTGGCAAGGCACATCGCGGTACACATCATGGCATATCGTATAGAGCCTATGGCTAAGGCATAGGGGAAGACTTCCGTCCTTTCTCTCTCTTCTGCCATGGTCGAGCTTCAAGTCTTAACTTCACACCTCACAACTCAGGAAAGAACTCCTTCTTTGACTGATCCATCTTGAACTCCTTCAAGATCATGTCAAGGTATGTGCTCTGTGAAAGTCTTATCAGGCGTCTTGATCTATCTCTATAGATCTTGATACCCAACATGTAAGCAATTTTACACAAGTCTTCCTTTGAAAAACTCCATTCAAACAACCCTTTATGCTTCCTAGAAATTCTACATCATTTCCGATCAACAATATGCCATCCATATATACCTATCAGAAATGTTGTAGTGCTCCCACTCACTTTCTTGCAAATACAAGTTTCTTGCAAACTTTGTATAAACCCAAATGTTTTGATCGCCTCATCAAAGCGTATGTTCCAACTCTGAGATGCTTACTCCAGTCCATAGAAGGATCGTTGGAGTTTGCATACCTTTTAGCATCCTTAGGATTGACAAAAACCTTTTGGTTGCATCACATACAACCTTTCCTCATGGAAACCATCAAGGAAACTTTGTTTTGACATCCATCTGCCTGGTTTCATAAATGAAAATGCAGCAACTGCTAACATAGTTCTAACAGACTTTAGCATCGCTATGATTGAGAGAGTCTCATCATAGTCAACTCCTTGAACTTGTCAGAAACTTCTTTGAGACAAGTCGAGCTTCACAAATGGTGACATTAATTACCATCAGTGTATGTCTTCTTCTTAAAGATCCATTTATTCTCAATGGCTTGCCGTTCATCGGGCAAGTCCACCAAAGTCCATACTTTGTTCTCATACATGGATCCTATCTCGGATTTCCTGGCTTCTAGCCATTTGTTGGAATCCGGGCCCACCATCGCTTCTTTATAGCTCATAGGTTCATCGTTGTCCAACAACATGACCTTTAAGACAGGATTACCACTGAGAAGTTGTACACACCCTTGTCGACCTACGAGGTTCGATAGTAATTTGATTTGAAGCTTCATGATCATCATCATTAGCTTTCTCTTCAACTGATGTAGTTGCCACAGAAACATCTTTTTGTGCTGCGCTACTCTCTGGTTGAAGTGAAGGTTCAACAACCTCATCAAGTTCTATCTTCCTCCCACTCAATTCTTTCGAGAGAAACTCTTTCTCGAGAAAGGACATGTTTTTAGCGACAAACACTTTGCCCTCAGATCTGAGATAGAAGGTATACCCAATCATCTTGTTTGGGTATTCTATGAAGATACAATTTTCCGCTTTGGGTTCGAGCGTTTCCGATCGAAGCCTATCGACATAAGCATCGTAGTCCCAAACCTTAAGAAACAACAACTTTGGTTTGTTGACAAACCATAGTTCATACGGTGTCGTCTCCGGGTACTTAGATGGTGCCCTATTTAAAGTGAATGTAATTGTCTTTAATGCATAACCCCCAAAATATCGGTAGATTGGTAAGAGACATCATACACCATATCTAATAAGGTTCAATTACGACGTTCGGACACACCATCATGCTATGGTGTTCCAGGTGGCGTCAACTGTGAAACGATTCCACCTTGTCTTTAGTGGTTGCCAAACTCATAACTAAGATACTTTCCCTTTGATCAGATCGAAGGAACTTGATCTTCTTGTTACGTTGATTCTCAACTTCACTCTGAAATTGCTTGAACTTTTCAGACTTATGCTTCATTAAGTAAATATACCCATATCTATTCAATTCACCGATGAAGGTGAGAAAATAATGATATCCACTACGCGCGTCAACACTCATCGGACCGCACACATCAGCATGAATGATTTCCAACAAGTCACTTGCCCATTCCATTGTTTCAAAGAATGGGGTTTTAGTCATCTTGCCAAAGAGGCATGGTTCGCATGTGTCAAGTGACTTCAAAAGTCCATTCACATGGAGGTTCTTTCATGCGCTTTACACCAATATGACCTAAGCGACAGTGCCACATGAAAGTGGTACTATCATTATCAACTCTACATCTTTTGGCATCAATGTTATGAACATTTGTATAACTATGACCGGGATTCAATAAACCATTCACATTGGGTGCATGACCATAGAAGGTATTATTCATGTAATCAGAATAACCATTATTCTCTGACTTAAATGAATAACTATATTGCAATAAACATGATCTAATCATGTTCATGCTCAACGTAGACACCAATGCAAACAAAATTTATCTAGATTCAACACTAATCCCGAAGGTAGAGGGAGCGTGCGATGGTGATCACATCAACCTTGGAAATACTTCCAACACACATCGCCACCTCGCCCTTAGCTAGTCTCCGTTAACTCCGTAGCTTTTGTTTCGAGTTACCAATATGAGCAACTGAACCGGTATCTAATACCCAGGTGCTACTAGGAGTACTAGTAAGGTACACATCAATAACACACATATATCAAATATACTTTTGTTGAAGTTGACAACCTTCTTATCTACCAAGTATTTGAGGCAATTCTGCTACCAATGACCGTTCCCCTAATAGAAGCACTTTGTCTCGGGTTTGGGTTCTTAGCTTTCTTCACTGGAGCGGCAACTGGCTTGCCATTCAAGAAGTTTCCCTTCTTGCCCTTGCCCTTCTTTGGAACCAGTGCTCTTGTTAACCATCAACACTTGATGCTCCTTCTTGATTTCTACCTTTACGGCCTTAAGCACGACGAACAGCTCCGGGATTATATTCCCTTGCATGTCATAGTTCATCACGAAACTCTAATAGCTTGGTGATAGCGACTGGAGAACTTTTGTCAATCACTCTATTATCTGGAAGATTAACTCCCACTTGATTCAAGTGATTGAAGTACCCAGACATTCTGAGCACATGCTCACTGGCTGAGCTATTCTCCTCCATCTTGTAGGCAAAGGTCTTGTCAGAGGTCTCAACCTCTCAACACGGGCATGAGCCTGAAATACCAATTTCAGCTCTTTGAACATCTCATATGTTCTATGGCATTGAAAACGCTTTTGGAGCCCCGACTCTAAGCTGTAAAGCATGGCGCACTAAACTATCAGGAAGTCATCAGAACGTGTCTACCAGGTGTTCACAACATCCACAGACGATGCCAGAGGGGTTGGCACACCGAGCGGTGCATCAAGGACAGAAGCCTTCTGTGTAGCAGTGAGGACAATCCTCAGACTACGGACCTAGTCCGCACAATTACTTACAATATCTTTCAACTTAGTCTTTCTCTAGGAATGTATTAAAACAAAGAGCTAAAGCGCGAGCTATTAATCCACAACATAATTTGCAAAGACAATTTAGACTATGTTCATGATAATTATGTTCATCTAATCAAATTATTCAATGAACTCCCACTCACATAGACATCCCTCTAGTCATCTAAGTGATACATGATCCGAATCGACTAGGCCGTGTCCGATCATCACGTGAGACGGACTAGTCATCAATGGTGAACATCTCCATGTTGATCGTATCTACTATACGACTCATGTTTGACCTTTCGGTCTCTTGTGTTCCTGATACGTCCATTTTGCATCATGCTTTTATATCGATATTTATTGCATTATGGGTTGTTATTACACATTATGTCACAATACTTATGCCTATCCTCTCTTATTTTACAAGGTTTACATAAAGAGGGAGAATGCCGGCAACTGGGATTCTGGGCTGGAAAAGGAGCAAATATTAGAGACCTATTCTGCATAGCTCCAAAAGTCCTGAAACTTCATGGAAGACGTTTTCAGAATATATTATAAATATTGAGCGCAAGAAGTTCACCAGGGGGGCCACACCCTGCCCACGAGGGTGGGGGCATGCCCTACCCCCCTGGGCGCGCCCCCTACCTCATGGGCCCCCTGGTGGCTCTCCGATGGCCATCTTCTGCTATATGAAGTCTTTCAATGAGGAAAAAATCATAAGACATCTTCTCGGATGAAACTTCGCCGCCACGAGGCGGAACCTTGGCGAACCAATCTAGGGCTTCGGTGGAGCTGTTCTGCCAGGGAAACTTCCCTCCGGGAGGGGGAAATCATCGCCATAGTCATCACCAACGCTCCTATCATCGGAAGAGGGCAATATCCATCAACATATTCACCAACACCATCTCTTCTCAAATCCCTAGTTCATCTCTTGTATCCAATTCTTGTCTCCAAGTCCGGGATTGGTACTAGTAGGTTGCTAGTAGTGTTAATTACTCCTTGTAGTTGATGCTAGTTGGTTTATTTGGTGGAAGATCATATGTTTAGATCCTATATGCATATTAATACCCTATGTTGTGAACATGAATATGCTTTGTGAGTAGTTACGTTTGTTCCTGAGAACATGGGAGAAGTCTTGCTATTAATAGTCATGTGAATTCGTTCGATATTTTGATGAGATGTATGTTGTCTCTCCTCTAGTGGTGTTATATGAACGTTGACTACATAACATTTCACCATTATTTGGGCCTAGAGGAAGGCGTTGGGAAGTAATAAGTAGATGATGGGTTGCTAGAGTGACAGAAGCTTAACCCCTAGTTTATGTGTTGCTTCGTAAGGGGCTAATTTGGATCCATATGTTTCATGCTATGGTTAGGTTTACCTTAATAATTTTGTTGTAGTTGTGGATGCTTGCAATAGAGGTTAATCATAAGTGGGATGCTTGTCCAAGTAAGGGCAGTACCCAAGCACCGGTCCACCCACATACCAAATTATCAAAGTACCGAACGCGAATCATATGAACGTGATGAAAACTAGCTTGACGATATTCCCATGTGTCCTCGGGGGCGCGTTTCTCTATATAAGAGTTTGTCCAGGCTTGTCCTTTGCTACAAAAAGGAGTGGGCCACCTTGCTACACTTTATTTACTTTTGTTACTTGTTGCTCATTACAAATTATCCTATCACAAAACTATCTGTTACCACTTATTTTAGTACTTGCAGAGAATACCTTGTTGGAAACCGCTTATCATTTCCTTCTGCTCCTCGTTGGGTTCGACACTCTTACTTATCGAAAGGACTACGATAGATCCCCTATACTTGTGGGTCATCAAGACTCTTTTCTGGCACCGTTGTCGGGGAGTGAAGCGCCTTTGGTAGGTGGAATTTGGTAAGGAAAATTTATATAGTGTGCTGAAATTTACTGTCACTTGTTACTATGGAAAGTAATCCTCTGAGGGGCTTGTTCGGGGTATCTTCACCCCGACCAGTAGAGCAAATAGTTTCTCCTCAACCTACTGAACCTACTGAAAATGAAAATGTCTGCTTTGAAATCCCTTCGGGTATGATAGAAAAACTGCTAGCTAATCCTTTTGCAGGAGACAGAACAATGCATCCTGATGAACACCTAATATATGTGGATGAAGTTTGTGGATTATTTAAGCTTGCAGGTGTACCTGGAGATGTTGTTAAGAAGAAGGTCTTCCCTTTATCTTTGAAGGAAGATGCATTGACATGGTATAAGCTATGTGATGATACAGGGTCATGGAACTACAAACGATTGAAATTGGAATTTCATCAGAAGTTTTATCCTATGCATCTTGTTCATCGTGATCGCAATTATATATATAATTTTCGTCCTCGCAAAGGAGAAAGCATCGCTCAAGCTTGGGGGAGGCTTAAATCAATGTTATATTCATGCCCCAATCATGAGCTCTCAAGAGAGATGATTATTCAAAATTTATATGCTTGGATTTTTGATAACAATCGCACCATGCTCGATACTTCTTGTGCTGGCTCTTTTATGATGAAGACTATTGAATTCAAATGGGATTTATTGGAAAGAATTAAATGCAACTCTGAAGATTGGGACCTCGACGAAGGTAAGGAGTCAGGCATAACACCTAAGTTTGATTGTGTTAAATCTTTCATGGATACCGATGTTTTCCGTAAATTTAGCACAAAATATGGACTTGACTCTGAAATAGTAGCTTCTTTCTGTGAATCTTTTGCTACTCATGTTGATCTCCCTAGGGAGAAGTGGTTTAAATATCATCCTCCCATAGAAGTAAAAGTAGCTGCACTAATTAAAGTTGAAGAAAAGACTGTCACTTATAATGATCCTATTGTTCCTATCGCTTATGTTGAGAAACCACCTTTCCCTGTTAGGATAAAGGATCATGCTAAAGCTTCAACTGTGGTTCGTAAAAGCAATATTAAAACTTATACACATCCTGAGCAAATTAAAGTTGAACCTGATATTGCTATTGTTAAAGATCTCTTGTCTGATAATATTGATGGGCATGTTATTCATTTCCTTGATGAGACTGCTAGAATTGCTAAACCTTGTGCTAAAGATAAAAACAGACATGTGGTAGGCATGCCTGTTATTTCTGTTAAAATAGGAGATCATTGTTATCATGGCTTATGTGATATGGGTGCTAGTGCTAGTGCAATACCTGACACCTTATACAAAGAAATTATGCATGATATTGCACCTACTGAGATAGAAGATATTGATGTCACAATTAAACTTGCCAATAGAGATACTATTTTACCAATAGGAATTGTTAGAGATGTTGAAGTCTTGTGTGAGAAAACGAAATATCTTGCTGATTTGCTTGTTCTTGGTTCCCCACAAGATAGCTTTTGTCCCATTATATTTGGTAGACCCTTCTTGAACACTGTTAATGCTAAGATAGATTGCAAAAAGGATGTTGTTACTATCGGTTTAGATGATATGTCTCATGAATTTAATTTCTCTAAATTTAGTAGACAACACCGTGAAGAAGAATTACCTAGTAAGGATGAAATTATTGGTCTTGCTTCTATTGTCGTACTTCCTAGGGATCCTTTAGAACAATATTTGCTAGACCATGAAAATCATATGTTTATGAATGAAAGAAGGAAAATAGATGAAGTATTCTTTAAACAGGAACCTATTCTGAAACACAATTTTCCTGTTGAAATCTTAGGGGATCCTCCTCCACCCAAGGGTGATCCCGTGTTTGAGCTTGAACCGTTGCCTGATACTCTTAAATATGCTTGTCTTGATGAGAAAAATATATATCATGTTATTATTAGTGCTAACCTTTCAGAGCATGAGGAAGAGAGACTATTGAAAACTCTGAAGAAGCACCGTGCTGCTATTGGGTATACTCTTGATGATCTTAAGGGCATTAGTCCCACTCTATGTCAACATAAAATAAATTTGGAAGAAGATGCTAAACCAGTTCGTGATCATCAACGATGGCTGAATCCTAAAATGAAAGAAGTGGTAAGAAAGGAAATACTAAAGCTCCTTGAGGCAGGTATAATCTATCCCGTTGCTGATAGTCAGTGGGTAAGTCCCGTCCATTATGTCCCTAAGAAGGGAGGTATTACTGTCGTTCCTAATGATAAAGATGAATTGATTCCTCAAAGAATTATTATAGGTTATAGGATGGTAATTGATTTCCGCAAATTAAATAAGGCCACTAAAAAGGATCATTACCCCTTACCTTTTATCGATCAAATGCTAGAAAGATTATCTAAACATACACATTTTTCCTTTCTAGATGGTTATTCTGGTTTCTCTCAAATACCTGCGTCAGCCAAGGATCAATCAAAGACTACTTTTACTTGCCCTTTTGGTACTTTTGCTTATAGACGTGTGCCTTTTGGTTTATGTAATGCACCTGCTACCTTTCAAAGATGCATGATGGCTATATTCTCTGACTTTTGTGAAAAGATTTGTGAGGTTTTCATGGACGATTTCTCCATCTATGGATCTTCTTTTGATGATTGCTTGAGCAACCTTGATCAAGTTCTGTAGAGATGTGAAGAAACTAATCTTGTCTTGAATTGGGAAAAGTGCCACTTTATGGTTAATGAAGGTATTGTCTTGGGGCATAAAGTTTCTGAAAGAGGTATTGAAGTTGATAAAGCCAAGGTTGATGCTATTGAAAAGATGCCATGCCCCAAGGACATCAAAGGTATAAGAAGTTTCCTTGGTCACGCCGATTTTATAGGAGGTTCATTACGGACTTCTCAAAAATTTCTCGGCCTCTAACTAATTTATTACAAAAATATATATCATTTGTCTTTGATGATGATTGCGTAGAAGCATTTGAAATACTTAAGAAAGCATTAATCTCTGCACCTATTATTCAGCCACCTGATTGGAATTTACCTTTTGAAATTATGTGTGATGCTAGTGATTATGCTTGAAGGAAATATGCCCTAGAGGCAATAATAAAGTTATTATTTATTTCCTTATATCGTGATAAATGTTTATTATTCATGCTAGAATTGTATTAACCGGAAACATAATACATGTGTGAATACATAGACAAACAGAGTGTCACTAGTATGCCTCTACTTGACTAGCTCGTTGATAAAAGATGGTTATGTTTCCTAACCATAGACATGAGTTGTCATTTGATTAACGGGATCACATCATTAGGAGAATGATGTGATTGACTTGACCCATTCTGTTAGCATAGCACTTGATCGTTTAGTTTGTTGCTATTGCTTTCTTCATGACTTATACATGTTCCTATGACTATGAGATTATGCAACTCCCGTTTACCGGAGGAACACTTTGTGTGCTACCAAACGTCACAACGTAACTAGGTGATTATAAAGGTGCTCTACATGTGTCTCCGAAGGTACTTGTTGGGTTGGCATATTTCGAGATTAGGATTTGTCACTCTGATTGTCGGAGAGGTATCTCTGGGCCCTCTCGGTAATGCACATCACTTAAGCCTTGCAAGCATTGCAACTAATGAGTTAGTTGCGGGATGATGTATTACGGAATGAGTAAAGAGACTTGCCGGTAACGAGATTGAACTAGGTATTGAGATACCGACGATCGGATCTCGGGCAAGTAACATACCGATGACAAAGGGAACAACGTATGTTGTTATGCGGTCTGACCGATAAAGATCTTCGTAGAATATGTGGGAGCCAATATGAGCATCTAGGTTCCGCTATTGGTAATTGACTAGAGACGTGTCTCGGTCATGTCTACATTGTTTTTGAACCCGTAGGGTCCGCACGCTTAAGGTTTCGATGACACTTATATTATGAGTTCATGAGTTTTGATGTACCGAAGGAGTTCGGAGTCCCGGATGAGATCGGGGACATGTCGAGGAGTCTCGAAATGGTCGGGACGTAAAGATCGATATATTGGATGACTATATTCGGACATCGTAAAGTTTCCGAGTCATTCGGGTATTTCTCGGAGTACCGGAGAGTTACGGGAATTCGCCGGGGAGTATATGGGCCTTATTGGGCCATACAGGAATAGAGGAGAGAGGCCAAAAGGAAGGAGGCGCCCCCCCTCTGGTCCAAATTGGACAAGGGGTGCATCCCACTTTTCCTTGTTCCTCTCCCCCTCTTTCCTTCTCTCCTACTCTCGGTAGGAGTAGGACTCCCCCCTTGGCGCGCCCTCCTCCTAGGCCGGCCGCCTCCCCCCTTGCTCCTTTATATACGGGGGCAGGGGGGCACCCCATAGACACAACAATTGATCATTGATCTCTTAACCGTGTGCGGTGCCCCCCTCCACCATAATCCTCGATAATATTGTAGCGGTGCTTAGGCGAAGCCCTGCGACGGTAGAACATCAAGATCGTCACCACGCCATCGTGCCGACAGAACTCTTCCCTGACATTCTGCTGGATCGGAGTCCGGGGATCGTCATCGAGCTGAACGTGTGCTAGAACTCGGAGGTGCCGTAGTTTCGGTGCTTGATCGGTCGGGCCGTGAAGACGTACGACTACATCAACCGCGTTGTCATAACGCTTCCGCTTTCAGTCTACGAGGGTACATGGACAACACTCTCCCCTCTCGTTGCTATGCATCACCATGATCTTGCGTGAGCGGAGGAATTTTTTTGAAATTACTACGTTCCCCAATAGTGGTATCAGAGCCAGGTTTTATGCGTTGATGTTATATGCGCGAGTAGAACACAAGTGAGTTGTGGGCAATATAAGTCATACTGCTTACCAGCATGTCATACTTTGGTTTGGCGGTATTGTTGGATGAAGCGGCCCGGACCAACATTACGCATACGCTTACGCGAGACTAGTTCTACCGACGTGCTTTGCACACAGGTGGCTGGCAGGTGTCAGTTTCTCCAACTTTAGTTGAACCGAGTGTGGCTATGCCCGGTCCTTGCGAAGGTTAAAACATCACCAACTTGACAAACTATCGTTGTGGTTTTGATGCGTAAGTAAAAATGGTTCTTGCTAAGCCCGTAGTAGCCACGTAAAACTTGCAACAACAAAGTAGAGGACGTCTAACTTCTTTTTGCAGGGCATGTTGTGATGTGATATGGTCAATACATGATGCTAAATTTTATTGTATGAGATGATCATGTTTTGTAACCGAGTTATCGGCAACTGGCAGGAGCCATATGGTTGTCGCTTTATTGTATGCAATGCAATTGCGCTGTAATGCTTTACTTTATCACTAAGCAGTAGCGATAGTCGTGGAAGCATAAGATTGGCGAGACGGCAACGATGCTACGATGGAGATCAAGGTGTCGCGCCGGTGACGATGGTGATCATGACGGTGCTTCGGAGATGGAGATCACAAGCACAAGATGATGATGGCCATATCATATCACTTATATTGATTGCATGTGATGTTTATCTTTTATGCATCTTATCTTGCTTTGATTGACGGTAGCATTATAAGATGATCTCTCACTAAATTTCAAGATAAAAGTTTTCTCCCTGAGTATGCACCGTTGCCAAAGTTCGTCGTGCCCAAACACCACGTGATGATCGGGTGTGATAAGCTCTACGTCCATCTATAACGGGTACAAGCCAGTTTTGCACACGCAGAATACTCAGGTTAAACTTGACGAGCCTAGCATATGCAGATATGGCCTCGGAACACTGAGACCGAAAGGTCGAGCGTGAATCATATAGTAGATATGATCAACATATTGATGTTCACCATTGAAAGCTACTCCATCTCACGTGATGATCGGACATGGTTTAGTTGATATGGATTATGTGATCATTTAGATGGATGTCTATCTAAGTGGGAGTTCTTAAGTAATATGATTAATTGAACTTTAATTTATCATGAACTTAGTCCTGATAGTATTTGCATATCTATGTTGTAGATCAATAGCTTGCGTTATTGCTTCCCTATGTTTTATATGTGTTCCTAGAGAAAACTAAGTTGAAAGATGATAGTAGCAATGATGCGGACTGGGTCCGTGATCTGAGGTTTATCCTCATTGCTACATAGAAGAATTATGTCTTTGATGCACCGCTAGGTGACTGACCTATTGCAGAAGCAGATGCAGACGTTATGAACGTTTGGCTAGCTCAATATGATGACTACTTGATAGTTTAGTGCACCATGCTTAACAGCTTAGAATCGGGATTTCAAAGACGTTTTGAACGTCATGGACCATATGAGATGTTCCAGGAGTTGAAGTTAATATTTCAAGTAAATACCCGAGTTGAGAGATATGAAGTCTCCAACAAGTTCTATAGCTAAAAGATGGAGGAGAATTGCTCAAGTAGTGAGCATGTGCTCAGATTGTCTGGGTACTACAATCGCTTGATCAAGTGGGAGTTAATCTTCCAGATAAAATAGTGATTGACAGAATTCTCTAGTCACCATCGCCAAGTTAGTAGAACTTCGTGATGAACTATAATATGCAAGGGATAACGGAAACGATTCCCAAGCTCTTCGTGATGCTGAAATCGACGAAGGTAGAAATCAAGAAAGGCATCAAGTGTTGATGGTAAATAAAATCACTAGTTTCAAGTAAAGGGACAAAGGGAAGAAAGGGGAACTTCAAGAAGAACAGCAAGCAAGTTGCTGCTCAAGTGAAAAAACCCAAGTCTGGACCTAAGCCTGAAACTGAGTGCTTCTAGTGCAAAGGAACTGGTTACTGGAAGCGGAACTACCCCAAGTAATTGGCGGATAAGAAGGATGGCAAAGTGGACAAAGGTATATTTGATATACAGATTATTGATGTGTATATTACTAGTGTTCGTAGCAACCCCTCGGTATTTGATACTGGTTCAATTGCTAAGAGTAGTAACTCGAAACGGGAGTTGCAGAATGAACAGAGACTAGTTAAGGGTGAAGTGATGATGTGTGTTGGAAGTAGTTCCAAGATTGATATGATCATCATCGCACACTCCCTATACTTTCAGGATTAGTGTTGAACCTAAATAAGTGTTATTTGGTGTTTGCGTTGAGCATGAATATGATTTGATCATGTTTATTGCAATATGGTTATTCATGTAAGTTAGAGAATAATTGTTGTTTTGTTTACATGAATAAAACCTTCTATGGTCATAAACCCAATGAAAATGGTTTGTTGGATCTCGATCATGGTGATACACATTTTTATAATATTGAAGCCAAAAGATGCAAAGTTAATAATGATAGTGCAACTTATTTGTGGCACTGCCGGTTAGGTTCTATTGGTGTAAAGCGCATGAAGAAAATCCATGCTGATGGGCTTTTGGAATCACTTGATTATGAATCAGTTGATGCTTGCGAACCATGCCTCATGGGCAAGATAACTAAAACTCCGTTCTCCGGAACAATGGAGCGAGCAACACATTTGTTGGAAATCATACATACTGATGTATGTGGTCCGATGAATATTGAGGCTCGCGGCAGGTATCATTATTTTCTGATCTTCACAGATGATTTGAGAAGATATGAGTATATCTACTTGATGAAACACAAATCTGAAACATTTGAAAAGTTCAAAGAATTTCAGAGTGAAGTGGAGAATCATCGTAACAAAAATAAAAGTATCTACGATATGATCGCAGAAGTAAAATATTTGAGTTACGAGTTTAGCCTTCAGTTAAAACAATGTGAAATAGTTTCACTACTCACGCCACCTGGAACATCATTACAGTGTAATGGTGTGTCCGAACATCGTAACCATACTTTATTAGATATGGTGCAATCTATGATGTCTCTTACCGATTTACCACTATCGTTTTGGGGTTATGCATTAGAGACAGCTACATTCACATTAAATAGGGCACCATCTAAATCCGTTGAGACGACACCGTATGAACTATGGTTTGGCAAGAAACCTAAGCTGTCGTTTCTTAAAGTTTGAGGTTGCAATGCTTATGTGAAAAAGTTTCAACCTGATAAGCTCAAACCCAAATTGGAGTAGTGCATCTTCATAGGATACCCAATAGAAAATGTTGGGTACACCTTCTATCATAGATCCGAAGGCAAGATATTCATTGCTGAGAATGGATCCTTTCTAGAGAAGGAGTTTCTCTCGAAAGAAGTGAGTGGGAGGAAAGTAGAACTTGATGAGGTAACTGTACCTGCTCCCTTATTGGAAAGTAGTTCATCACAGAAATCTGTTCCTATGACTACTACACCAATTAGTGAGGAAGCTAATGATGATGATCATGTAACTTCAGATCAAGTTACTACCGAACCTCGTAGGTAAACCAGAGTGAGATCTGCACCAGAGTGGTACGGTAATCCTGTTCTGGAGGTCATGTTACTTGACCATGACGAACCTACGAACTATGAGGAAGCGATGATGAGCCATGATTCCGCGAAATGGCTTGAGTCCATGAAATCTGAGATGAGATCCATGTATGAGAACAAATTATGGACTTTGATTGACTTGCCCATTGATCGATGAGCCATTGAGATTAAATGGATCTTCAAGAGGAAGACGGACGCTGATAGTAGTGTTACTATATACAAAGCTAGAATTGTCGCAAAAGGTTTTCGACAAGTTCAAGGTGTTGACTACGATGAGAGTTTCTCACTCGTATCTATGCTTAAGTTTGTCCTAATCATGTTAGCAATTGCTGCATTTTATGAAATCTGGCAAATGGATAAACAAAACTGCATTCCTTAATGGATTTATTAAAGAAGAGTTGTATATGATGCAACCAGAAGGTTTTGTCAATCCTAAAGGTGCTAACAAAATATGCAAGCCCCAGCGATCCATCTATGGACTGGTGCAAGCATCTCAGAGTTGGAACATACGCTTGGATAAGTTGATCAAAGCATATAGTTTTATACATACTTGCGGTGAAGCCTGTATTTACAAGAAAGTGAGTGGGAGCACTACATCATTTCTGATAAGTATATGTATGACATATTGTTGATCGGAGATGATGTGGAATTATTCTGCAAAGCATAAAGGAATGTTTGAAAGGAGTTTTTTCAAAGAAAGACCTCGGTGAAGCTGCTTACATATTGAGCATCAAGATCTATAGAGATAGATCAAGACGCTTGATAAGTTTTCCAATGAGTACATACCTTGACAAGATTTTGAAGTAGTTCAAAATGGAACAGCCAAAGAAGGAGTTCTTGCCTGTGTTACAAAGTGTGAAGTTAAGTAAGACTCAAAACCCGACCACGGCAGAAGATAGAGAGAGAATGAAAGTCATTCCCTATGCCTCAGCCATAGGTTCTATGAAGTATGCCATGTTGTGTACCAGACCTATTGTATACTCTGCCCTGAGTTTGGCAAAGGAGTACAATAGTGATCTAGGAGTAGATCACTGGACATTGGTCAAAATTATCCTTAGTGGAATAAGGATATGTTTCTCGATTATGGAAGTGACAAAAGGTTCGTCGTAAAGGGTTACGTCGATGCAAATATCCCCTTTCCCCTTTTGACCACACGAAGATTCGACTGATGAGACCACTCCAAGAAGTACAAGATATCAGACAGCTAAGACCACTTCGGAATGAAGAGTATTTTCCGTGCATCTGAATAATGGAAACTACAATGGTTGAAGACCAAAGACAAGTAGAATTTGAAGGCTCTGAAGAATTCCCAGATTTGTATGACCTGGGAAGGCTACCCTTATGGAACTTGGCAGACTATGGAAGTTGTCAATACCCAAGATCAAGGTGTATCAGAGAAAGACTGAAACAAGGAGTATGAGAACTTGAAGTTTTGTCAAAGAAGACCCTAAGGCAGGAGATATCAACTATGGAATGATAGCTCATGGGAATGACAAGAGCAGAAACACAGTTATCCGTCATGTCATCGCCCGCTGATGCTATTGTTACCGTGCTGTTAAGGATGCATTTCTTCAGAATGGATTTGATGGAACAAGGCTGATGGAGCACCTATTAGTAAGATGAAGTTTTAACCTTAGCCGGTGTATCACCAGGATCTGGAGTGTTACATCAGGAAGTTAAGATGGATCTGCAGGAAGCAGTATTTGATGAGGAAGCGTTTCGTGAAGAACTCAGGACCCAGAAGCTGAAAGTAGCCAAGCTAGAGGAGAAAAACCGTGATACATCAAAGATTCGTCAGGAACTTAAGGATAGTAGGACCATGGTTCATGCCAAGGATGTTGAAACCCAGAAGTTTGGAACGCAACTCCAAAAGTAATTAAAGGAGGTCACGAGAGACTTCATGTCAATAGAGATGATCTGGCAAAAGAACTGGAAAAGGACAAGCATGATTGGAAGAAGCCATTGGAGGCATGAACAAGACTTGATGGGTTTGATGACTTTGAAGATTTATTGACCTTTAGAAGACCAAACCCCTGTTCTATACATATGTTAGGTGCGAAGAATTGTGAGCTGTCATTTGTTTGTTATTTTTTTCCTGACAACCACGATAAAATCTGTCTTTTCAAAACTGTTGTTTGCATTGGGTGTATCCCTCTCCCTCTCTCTCATCTCACCCCAAAACCCTTGGACCCAATAGAGGATGAATGGGGATGAACTCATGTTTTCCT
This sequence comes from Triticum aestivum, assembly GCF_018294505.1. Taxonomy (NCBI): domain Eukaryota; kingdom Viridiplantae; phylum Streptophyta; class Magnoliopsida; order Poales; family Poaceae; genus Triticum; species Triticum aestivum. The sequence continues at coordinate 436,593,525 of NC_057794.1, forward strand.
GGACCGATAAGTCAATTGGAGACGGACCAATGGATTCAGAACATGGAGGATCACATGGAGAATAACCCTATAGTTGGACATGATATGACCCAGCATGCTCTTCAGTGCTTTGAAAGAGGTGCTGCTACTTGGTGGAGAATGTACCAAACCATCAATGGATGGCAAGGAGTAACTAGTTGGAAAGAATTTAAGTTGACTCTGCCAAAGTCTCGGCTTGTGTCCCAGAAATTGAAGCCTTACGGAAAGGATATGAAGAAACCTTGTGCATGTAAGATTTGTGGGGAAATAGGACACACCCATAAAGAACACAAGGATGAATGCCCTAATTATGAAGGAAGTCACCCAGTTGAAGAATGCACAACTAGGCAGATTACTTGTTTCTTGTGTGAAGGGACTACCCACTATCCTGCTTAGTGTCACATTTACCCCATGGTACAATGAACCATCCAGTAGAAGAAAGAAGTAAAGAAAGGAGCCCTTATGGAAATTTTAGAAGAACCCATGATGAAGGAAGATGTCGGGGACACACCCAAAGAAGAACCAATTAAACCCTGCACCAAGTCATGCTATTCATGTGGAGAAGAAGGACACATCTCCTAGAATTGCATGAATAGGGATCTAGTAGAATTCCCGACGGAGGAAGTAGAGTATGACCCACAAGAAATAGAAGCCATGATTGGCATGGAAAGGTCCAGGAAGAGAAGTAGATTGGATTCCAGGAAGGACCTGAGCCATATTACCTGTTACAGGTGCAAGGAGTCAGGGCACCACCTCCGCAGTTGCCCAAAAAGAAAACCTCGAGACTTGTTAGAAGTAATATGTTTTCGTTGTAATAGAGCAGGGCACTTTGCCAGAGGATGCCCCAAGGAGAAGGAGACTTGTGCTAGATAGTTGAGTTTGCAACAAAAGAATGGAGTAGTAAAAGTGAGAACATTTTCTTTTATATTGAGGTGTTGAGTTGAGACATGTAATGGAAAAGCGAGAGATTGTAATCAATTGAGAGTGAATCATTGGTACTGATATGGATCTTATGAGTTGTTACTCTATGAAGAAGAATTTTGGCCATTCTGAGGATATGAGAAATATGGTCTATGGAAGATTTGTGCATTTTAAGGGTGGTAGTACCCTGTAAGAACCGTTGACCCTGGAAAAGATAAGGATACTCCACTGAGTGGATTTCGGACAAAATGAATACGAGTTTTGTCTCGATATGTGTGATGCCCCAAGAGTATGTGGGATGAAGTGGAGACCGTCAGTTGTTTGGACCAAATATGATCAAGGAGTCAGAAGAGAATGTGAAGTTTATTCGAGATAGACTGAAGGTAGCTCAGTCCCAGGCAGAAGTGTTATGCAAACTCAAAAACGCAAGGAGGTAGTCTATGAAATTGGAGATAGAGCATGTCTTCGTGTGTTCCCTCTGCGAGGAATTAAACGATTTGGAGTTAAGGGAAAATTAGCCCCGAGATTTGTAGGACATACCGAGTTTTGGAGCGTATGAGAGAAGTGGCCAACAAGTTGGAGTTACCCGAAGGACTGTCAGGAGTTCATGATGTGTTTCACGGTTCCCAGTTGAAGAAGTGCCATGCAGAGATGCCCAAATTCCCCTGTAAGGACGCTTGACCCTGGAAAGGATAATGATGTTCCACGAAGTGGAATATGGACTTCATAAGTATAAGTTTTTTATCTCGGTATGAGGGATATCCCACGAGGATGAAGAGACAAATTACTATTGGATATAAAGGAGGTATGATGCCGGAAATATGGATCAATGGAAACTCCATGATGAGTCTGAGTAATCATGTCCTAGTTTGGTGCCAATAGAAGGAAGTAAGACAGTACAATTGGATGGATTTAAGAATACTAGGAAGTTGGAAGTTGGAATAATGATCAGTTGCCCGATGATAAGTTAAGGACTACAAGTGATGGGATGGGCCATAACCCACATGCCCCAGGACCTGCCAAGAAGCAAGCACATTCTTGCTGAAGGAAAAAACCCTGGAGAAAGATACGACGTTTATCGGCAGACGATTTTATAGGAGTAACGCAAAACCTGAGAGTTGTGAAGGAACGATAGATGTTTGCTTGGCTTGTAGAATCAATGGATTATTCCGAACGCAGTTCATGGACAAGAGAAATTCTGCAATGCTTGTGAGGATGACCGAGTGTTAGAATGCGAGATTCGCTAAACCGTATACAAGGTAATGATTTGGGTGCGGGATGGATTGATCACCATACCGACTTACTCCTATTATTCACCTTGCTATATGGGATCGTAAATCTGAGTGACTTACCTATAGTAGAGAGACGACGATCAAAACATTGTTTAAGCCTTAGAATGGTATAGGTATTTTCCCTTGTACAAAGCAGTTTTTGCCAACCATAGGTTATACGGTGAGGATCAACCCAGACCCATTTCCTGCAGGAGAAACCATAAATTGTTGACCACCACGAGATATCGATAGTTGTTTAGTGTTGGCGCCAGACCCGTCAGCTAAGAAGACCCAATCTCTGAATAACCTTACCAAGAGGAAAGGATAGAAGAATTGAGGAAAAGGTTATGCCACTACCGGAAGAGCTCAGAGAAGGAATTTTCTCGAGGATCTGAGAAGACCGACACTGTCAAGAATAAGGATGGAGTATATGAGTTTTGAGGGAACAGTAACCAAGCTTCTAAGGGTGGTAGCACTCTAGGCCCCTGTGATGATCTATGGATTTTGAGAAGACCCCCAAACCCTAACCTATTTCTTTCTAGCCTCTCCGAATCTCGAGGACGAGATTCATTTTAAGGGTGGTAGGTTTGTAACATTCCAAAATTCGAAATTTTGGAATGTTATAATAAATAGATAGATTTGATTGATTGATTATCTGAAAGTGAGTGAATTCGAAACTTTTTGAAAGTTAAATGAGAGGGAATAAAAGGACTTTCCCAAACTTTCACCTTTTTCTTTTGATCCCCGTGAATTCAAATTCTTTTCATCACAAAACCCTGGAGAGGAGATGACATGACTTCTTCCCTTTATTTAAATGACAAGGGGTGTTGAAAATATTTGAATTTCATTTGAGAATATTTCCAATTCCGAAACTTTATGCAACTCAATGATTTTCACGAGCGAAGATAAAATGACTTCTTCAAATTATATGAAATATGAGTTGGGAGTTTCAAAGGATCAAATTCAAAGTCCTTTTTGGAAATTATTTTCAATTTGGAGTTATTTGAGTTTTATTCAAATTATTTTTCTCCAAAAACAAAATACATGGAAAATAGGGTAACATGATTCCCTACAATATAAAATTGGAGAGAAATAAATTTGAAATCATTTTGATACTTTTAAAATGATTTTTATTGGATTTTATTAGACCAGTAGCACTCTTTGAATTATCTGAATTTGTGTGAATTCTATTTAATGCTAGGAAAATGTTCATCTTGTAGAAAATCTTTTTCTGAAATTTTTGATATATAATATGCCCATATAAAGTTTTATTTTTATTTTTATTTTACAGTTTATCGCTTTCTGTTTAAAAAAAACTGCGCGCGCGTGAAACTAATTGTCGCCCACGTGCGCATCATAGTACCAACGGGCGCCCTATTTTTTTTCTTTATTTATCCTATATGGGCCAGGCCCAGCCAGCCTTTTCTTTTTTTTATTTTTTTTCTTAGGCCGAATTTTGTAAAAAAAAAACTGCACCGCAGCATGGGCGCGGCCGGCCGAAGGCCTCTTTTCTTCTCTGTTTCGTATATTTTCGTCTATGTTTAGTCCCACATTGCCTAGCCTTTGACTTCTAAGGCTCTTTTCCACCAATAAATATAGAGCCTCCAAAAATCATTCAATTCAGGTTAAATCAATATTTTGGTGTGACTAAGAAAAATATTTTTCTCCTCTCCGGCGCGACTTCTGGAAGTTGTCTTCTCTCTCCAAAATTGTCTTTTCTCTACCTTATAAAGGTATGTTTTTTTTCTTCATATACTTCTGTAGATTATTATTTTTAGACTAATACGATAGAATAATTAGATTATCAATTAGTCTACGTATTTATATGTTAGACCTTAACCGTAGCTATTTTTTTTCTTTCGTAAAACAGCTTGGCCCTGATTTTCCAAATAGCCATAACTTTTCACTCGTTTATCCAAATTAGATGAAACCAGCGCCTATAGCTTCGTCTTGTTTCACCTATCCAGTGAACCTGTCACATCAACTTTTTGAAATTTTCAATTTTCAAATTTTGTTCAGATTCATATTCAAACTTTTTTTGATCATATCTTTTTATCCGTAACTCCGTTTGAGTTGATTCTTTTTGCAAATTAAAGCTCTTGACCTAAACTTTCTGATAAGGCCAAATTCACATAATTTTGGTACTGTTAAAAATTGTTTTATGTTGCAAGAGCTATTTGCTTGGTTTTGATGTTTTCCGAATTGACTTCTTCGATCTTTCTGGTCTTTTGAGTGATTGCTTATGTGTGGTTACTATTGCTTGATTACGATAGATTGACCGGAGTGTGACGAGTAGAGCTATCAAGATTTTTGAGTGCGAATCATCTTCATCAACATTGCAGGCAAGTTCACACTTTGATCATACCTCTTTCATACCCAGTTTTTATTGCATTAGATCAAACCTCCAACATTGCATGATTAGGATCTAATTAAATTGTGGGATGGGAAGTAGTTGAGGTAGTACCTATTACCTGTTTATTATCAAACCCTTGGGAGTTACTATTACGTTATTCTTACATTGCCATGCTATGCTCGTAGACGTGGATTGGGTTTTGAGAGTATTCATGACAGATGTGAGATTGTTAATTAATGGTTTACTTAAGGTGGCAACTTAAACACACATCTGGGTGGATTGAGGTACCTGGGTATTCCAGGATTGCCTGTCTAGGCACCTGGGTAGACCAGGATTACCTGTTTTTTTTAATGGACCGCCACCCAGGCTCAAAGGGATCATGAGATTTTTCATACTAGAAACTTCCGTGTGCAGCCACAAGCTATTATGGGCTCTAGCATAGTTGATTAAGTCATGCGAACTCTTACAGGGTAGACTAGCAGATGTAGGAGAAAGTAGGTGTAACGGTCTATCCATCGTAAGGTGCTAGCGCTTCTGAAAGACTATGTCTCGGTCATCCGTCTTCTCGAACACCATGTAGTGCGAGAAACCAAACGGAGGCAATCGAGTCTTGTGGGGAAAAGTGCGCAAACCTCTGCAGAGTGTACAAACTAATCATGATTAGCCGTGTCCCCGATTATGGACATCTTGAGTATCTAGTACTTGGATTATCATGTGAATCTCATCATGTTACTTTAAATTAAGTTTGTTGGGTTTAATGATGTTACTTAATTGGGATTGAGAATGCTGTCAACCATTCTCAATGTTCAACAACCACCATGATAGTTAAATAAAATTCATTCCTTTGCAGTAGGGAAAAATTGGCTTTACGCAAAAAACCTTATAACCATAGAGCTTTTCCACCAGCCATATATGCATGCAGTGATAGCCATTGTTCATCATTCTCTATGGTGTGAATTTGCCAGTACATTCAATGTACTGATCCTTCATGGCTGCAACGTCTCATGTTGCAGGTTTATCTTACGACGAGTAAGTGATACATTAGGGTTACAATTTCTACACTCAACTTTGCCGTTGGTGTTGATGGGAATCCACAACCTTGTTACTTCCGCTATTTGTATTGAGGTAATAGTATTTAGATTACTTTATACATGTGATTTACCTCTGTTATAAATCCTCGAGTACTGTGTGTGTCAGCATACCGATCCAGGGATGACACTTAAGCACAGAGACTTGATCCATTCGGGTCGGGTCGCTACACTTCTGCTATATGCAGTCTTTCAATGAGGAAAAAATCATAAGCCATCTTCTTGGACAAAACTCCGCCGCCACGAGGCGGAAGTTTGGCGGAACCAATCTAGGGCTCCGGCGGAGCTGTTCTGCGGGGGAAACTTCCATCCGGGAGGGGGAAATCATCGCCATAGTCATCACCAACGCTCCTCTCATCGGGAGAGGGCAATCTCCATCAACATCTTCACCAGCACCATCTCTTCTCAAAACCCTAGTTCATCTCTTGTATCCAATTCTTGTCTCCAAGTCGGTGATTGGTACTAGTAGGTTGCTAGTAGTGTTAATTACTCCTTGTAGTTGATGCTAGTTGGTTTATTTGGTGGAAGATCATATGTTCAGATCCTATATGCATATTAATACCCCTCTGATTATGAACATGAATATGCTTTGTGAGTAGTTACGTTTGTTCCTGACGACATGGGAGAAGTCTTGCTATTAATAGTCATGTGAATTTGGTATTCGTTTGATATTTTGATGAGATGTATGTTGTCTATCCTCTAGTGGTGTTATGTGAATGTCGACTATATAACACTTCACCATTATTTGGGCCTAGAGGAAGGCATTGGGACGTAATAAGTAGATGATGGGTTGCTAGAGTGACAGAAGCTTAAACCCTAGTTTATGCGTTGCTTCACAAGGGGCTGATTTGGATCCATATATTTCATGCTATGGTTAGGTTTACCTTAATACTTTTGTTGTAGTTGCGGATGCTTGCAATAGAGGTTAATCATAAGTGGGATGCTTGTCCAAGTAAGGGCGGTACCCAAGCACCGGTCCACCCACATACCAAATTATCAAAGTACCGAACGCGAATCATATGAACGTGATGAAAACTAGCTTGACGATATTCCCATGTGTCCTCGGGAGCGCGTTTCTCTATATAAGAGTTTGTCCAGGCTTGTCCTTTGCTACAAAAAGGATTGGGCCACCTTGCTGCACTTTATTTACTTCTGTTACTTGTTGCTCGTTAAAAATTATCCTATCACAAAACTATCTGTTACCACTTATTTTAGTACTTGCAGAGAATACCTTGCTGGAAACCGCTTATCATTTCTTTCTGCTCCTCGTCGGGTTTGACACTCTTACTTATCGAAAGGACTATGATAGATCCCCTATACTTGTGGGTCATCAGTTCCGAGGCCATGTCTATACATGCTAGGCTCGTCAAGTCAATCTAAGTGTTTTGCATGTGTAAATCTGGCTTACTCCCATTGTATTCGAATGTCAGAATCTATCACACCCGATCATCACGTGGTGCTTCGAAATAACGAACTTTCGCAACGGTGCACAGTTAGGGGGAACACTTTCTTGAAATATTAGTGAGGGGTCATCTTATTTATGCTACCATAGTTCTAAGCAAATAAGATGTAAACATGACAAACATCACAGGCAAATCATAAAGTGACATGATATGGCGAATTTCATCTTGCGCCTTTGATCTCCATCTTCGAGGCGCGGCATGAACACCATCGTCACTGGGATGACACCATGATCTCCATCATCATGATCTCCATCATCGTGTCTTCATGAAGTTGCCTCGCCAACTATTACTTCTACTACTATGGCTAACTGTTAGCAATAAAGTCAAGTAATTACATGGCGTTTTCATTGACACACGGGTCATAAATAAATTAAGACAACTCCTATGGCTCATGCCGGTTGTCATACTCATCGACATGCAAGTCTTGATTTCTATTACAAGAACATGATCAATCTCATACATCACATCCTTTTGGCCATATCACATCACATAGCATACCCTGCAAAAAACAAGTTAGACGTCCTCTAATTGTTGTTGCATGTTTTACATGGATGCTATGGGTTTCTAGCAAGAACATTTCTTACCTATGCAGAAGCCACAATGGTGATATGCCCATTGCTATTTACCCTTCATAAGGACCCTCTTCATCGAATCTGATCCGACTAAAGTGCGAGAGGCAGACACCCGCTAGCCACCTTATGCATCAAGTGCATGTCAGTCGGTGGAACCAGTCTCACGTAAGCATACGTGTAAGGTCGGTCCGGGCCGCTTCATCCCACAATGCCGCCGGGTCAAGATAAGACTAGTAACGGTAAGCAAATTGAACAAATCATCACCCACAATTGCTTTGTGTTCTACTCGTGCATAGAATCTATGCATAAACCTAGCTCAGTATGCCACTGTTGGGTAACATAGCAATAATTCAAAAAAAATCCTATGTGTCACCAAGAACAATTTAGGAGATACTAGCAACGAGAGAGAGAGAGGGAGTGCATCTTCATACCCTTGAAGATCGCTAAGCGGAAGCATTACAAGAACATGGTTGGTGGAGTCGTACACGCAGCGATTCAGATCGCGGTCGATTCCGATCTAAGCGCCGAACAATGGCGCCTCTGCGTTCAACACACGTACAGCCCAGGAACGACTCCTCCTTCTTGATCTAGCAAGGGGAGAGGAGAAGTTGAGGGAGAACTCCAACAGCACAATGACGTGGTGGTGATGGAGCTTGTGGTTCTCCGGCAGGGCTTCGCCAAGCACTACGGAGGAGGAGGAGGTGTAGGAGAGGGGGAGGGGTTGCGCCAGGGGAAGGGTGCTGCTGCCCTCTCTCTCCCTCGCTATATATAGGGCAAGGGAGAGGCCCCCCCCAGATCCCATCTAGGGGAGGGGCGGCGGCCAAGGAGGGGAAACTTGCCCGCCAAGCCAAGGGGGGCCCTCTTTAGGGTTTCCCCTCAACCCTAGGCGCATGGGCCCTAGGGAGGATGGCACCCAGCCCACTTAGGGTCTGGTTCCCCTCCACATACATCCCATAGGGCCCTCCGGGGCAGGTGGACCCTCCCGGTGGACCCCCGAAACCCTTTCGGTGGTCTCGGTACAATACCGGCAAACCCCGAACACTTCCGGTGACCGTATGAGGACTTCCCATATATAAATCTTCACCTCCGGACCATTACAGAACTCCTCATGACATCCGGGATCTCATCCGGGACTCCGAACAACCTTTGGTAACCACATACTATTTCCCATAACAACTCTAGCGTCACCGAACATTAAGTGTGTAGACCCTACGGGTTCGGGAACCATGTAGACATGACCGAGACATCTCTCCGGCCAATAACCAACATCGGGATCTAGATACCCATGTTGGCTCCTACATGTTCCACGATGATCTCATCGGATGAACCACGATGTCAAGGATTCAATCAATCCCGTATGCAATTCCCTTTGCCTATCGGTATGTTACTTACCCGAGATTCGATCGTCGGTATCCCCATACCTCATTCAATCTCGTTACCGACAAGTCTCTTTACTCATTCCGTAACGCATGATCCCATGACCAACTCCTTAGTCACATTGAGCTCATTATGATGATGCATTACCGAGTGGGCCCAGAGATACCTCTCCGTCATATGGAGTGACAAATACCAGTCTCCATTCGTGCCAACCCGACAGACACGTTCGGAGATACCTGTAGTGCACCTTTATAGCCACCCAGTTATGTTGTGACGTTTGGTACACCCAAAGCATTCCTACGGTATCCGGGAGTTGCACAATCTCATGGTCTAAGGAAATGATACTTGACATTTGAAAAGCTATAGCAAACGAGCTACACGATCTTGTGCTACGCTTAAGATTGGGTCGTCTCCATCACATCATTCTCCTAATGATGTGATCCCGTTATCAATGACATCCAATGTCCATGGTCAGGAAACCATGACCATCTGTTGACCAACGAGCTAGTCAACTAGAGGCTTACTAGGGACATATTATGATCTATGTATTCACACATGTATTACGGTTTCCGGTTAATACAATTATAGCATGAACAATAGACAATTGTCATGAACAAGGAAATATAATAATAACCATTTTATTATTGCCTCTGGGGCATATTTCCAACAATAGTTTCCTTAGGGTATCCTATGAAGACGCATTTTTCTGACTTGGGTTCGAGCTTTTCAGGTTGAAGTTTCTTGACATAAGCATCATATCCCCAAACTTTCACAAATGACAGCTTAGGTTTCTTCCCAAACCATAATTCATATGGTGTCGTCTCAACGGATTTCAATGGAGCCCTATTTAAAGTGAATGCGGCAGTCTCTAAAGCACAACCCCTAAATGATAGCGGTAGATCGGTAAGATACCTCATAGATCGCACCATATCCAATAGAGTGCGATTATGATGTTCAGACACACCATTACGCTGAGGTGTTCTAGGCGGCATGATCTGTGAAACAATTCCACATTTCCTTAAGTGTGTGTCAAACTCGTGACTCAAGTATTCCCCTCCATGATCTGATCGTAAGAACTTTATTTTCCTGTCACGTTGATTCTCTACCTCACTATGAAATTCCTTGAATTTTTCAAAGGTCTCAGACTTGTGTTTCATTTAAGTAGACAAACCCATATCTACTTAAGTCATTAGTGAGGGTGAGAACATAACAATAGCCACCGCGAGCCTAAGCGCTCATTGGACCGCACACATCAGTATGTATAATTTCCAATAAGTTGGTTCCTCGCTCCATTGTTCCGGAGAACGGAGTCTTGGTGACAAGTTTCATGTTGTGGGCGCAAACTCAACAAAATAACTCTCATGTGATTGGAAATTAAAATCATGATGAAAAGTTTCATGTTTATAATTATTCAATATAGCATACATGTCATCACCATAATCATCATATATAGGAGGCATGCAATCATCATAATAAATTTTATCGTCAAAACTTAGGGGACTAAAAATATCATATTCATCAAATATAGCATCCCCAAGCTTATGTATTTGCATACCATTAGCATCATGGATATTCAAAGAATTCATACTAATAACATTGCAATCATGCTCTTCATTCAAATATTTTGTGCCAAACATTTTAATGACTTCTTCTTCTAACAATTGAGCACAATTTTCTGAACCATCATTTTCACGAAAGATATTATAAAGATGATCAATAATATGATGCAACCTCAACTCCATTTTTTTGTAGTTTTCTTTTATAAACCATACTAGTGATAAAACAAGAAACTAAAAGATTCAATTGCAAGATATAAAGATATACCTTCAAGCACTCACCTCCCTGGCAACGGCGCCAGAAAAGATCTTAATGTCTACTATGCAACTTTATTCTTGTAGACACATGTTGGGCCTCCAAGCGCAGAGTTTTGTAGGACAGTAACAATTTTCCCTCAAGTGGATGACCTAAGGTTTATCAATCCATGAGAGGTGTAGGATGAAGATGGTCTCTCTCAAACGACCCTGCAACCAAATACAAGAAATCTCTTGTGTCCCCAACACACCCAATACAATGAAAATTGTATAGGTGCACTAGTTCGATGAAGAGATGGTGATAAAAGTGTAATATTGATGGTAGAAATATATTTTTATAATCTGAATAAATAAAAATAGCAAGGTAGCAAATAGTAAACGGGCACAAAAACGGTGTTGCAATGCTTAAAAACAAGGCCTAGGGTCCGTACTTTCGCTAGTGCAATATCCCAATAGTGCTAACATACTTGGATCATATGATTATCCCTCAAAGTACAACAAAGAATCACTCCTGAGTTCCTATTAGCGAAGAACAAAAGGTAGGAATTGTTTGTAGGGTGCGAAGCCACCTCAAAGCTACTCTTTTTGATTGATCTATTCAAGAGTTCATACTAAAATAACACAAAGCTATTATTTCCGTTCGATCTATCCTAGAGTTCATACTAGAATAACACCAAAGCATATTCATATTCATAATACTCAATCCACACAAAGAACTATAAAGAGACCCTGAAGTTTCCGTCGGAGAAAAACATGCTGAAGGAAACATGCCCTAGAGGCAATAATAAAGTTATTATTTATTTCCTTATATCATGATAAATGTTTATTATTCATGCTAGAATTGTATTAACCGGAAAAGATGATACATGTGTGAATACATAGACAAACATAGTGTCACTAGTATGCCTCTACTTGACTAGCTCGTTGATCAAAGATGGTTATGTTTCCTAACCATAGACATGAGTTGTCATTTGATTAATGGGATCACATCATTAGGAGAATGATGTGATTGACTTGATCCATTCCGTTAGCTTAGCATTTGATCGTTTAGTATGTTGCTATTGCTTTCTTCATGACTTATACATGTTCCTATGACTATGAGATTATGCAACTCCCGTTTACCGGAGGAACACTTTGTGTGCTACCAAACGTCACAACGTAACTGGGTGATTATAAAGGTGCTCTACAGGTGTCTCCGAAGGTACTTGTTGGGTTGGCGTATTTCGAGATTAGGATTTGTCACTCCGATTGTCGGATAGGTATCTTGGGCCCACTCGGTAATGCACATCACTATAAGCCTTGCAAGCATTATAAATAATGAGTTAGTTGCGAGATGATGTATTACAGAATGAGTAAAGAGACTTGCCGGTAACGAGATTAAAATAGGTATTAAGATATCGACGATCGAATCTCAGGCAAGTAACATACCGATGACAAAGGGAACAACGTATGTTGTTATGCGGTTTGACCGATAAAGATCTTCGTAGAATATGTAGGAGCCAATATGGGCATCTAGGTTCCGCTATTGGTTATTGACCAGAGAAGTGTCTCGGTCATGTGTACATAGTTCTCGAACCCATAGGGTCCGCACGCTTAACGTTCGTTGATGATATAGTATTTATGAGTTATGTATGTTGGTAACCGAATGTTGTTCGGAGTCCCGGATGAGATCACAAACATGACGAGGAGCTCCGAAATGGTCTGGAGGTAAAGATTCATATATTGGATGATATGGTTAGGCCAAGGGGTCAGGCCCACGGGGCTATAAGTCGGTGCAAAAGGAGTTTTGCGGAGGCCAGGGGGGCAAACGCCGGAGACCCTGGCGTCTGGCCCTAGGCCAGACGCCGAGGCCCATGGCGTCTGGGCCAGCCGCCAAGGATTGTGGCGTTTGGTCCTGGAGTCCGAGTGGGACTCTTGCCTTTTGGGCAAAACCGACTTTGACGAGGCTTTTGCTCCAAGTTTCGACCTGAGGGCTCAACATATAAATATAGGGGCAGGGCTAGCACCAAAGACACATCAAGAAACACCAAGCCGTGTGCCGGTTACCCCATACCCTCTAGTTTATCCTCCGTCATAGTATTCATAGTGCTTAGGCGAAGCCCTGCGGAGATTGTTATTCACCAACACCATCACCACGCTGTCGTGCTGCCGGAACTCCTACTACTTCGCCCCTCTTGCTGGATCGACAAGGCGAGGACGGCATCGAGCTTAACATGTGCTGAACACGGAGGTGTCGTACGTTCGGTACTTGATCGGCACGGATCGCGAAGTTCTACGACTACATCAACCACGTTGATAAACGCTTTCGCTTACGGTCTACGAGGGTACGTAGACAACACTCTCCCCTCTCGTTGCTATGCATCACCATGATCATGTTGTTGGGGAACGTAGCATAAATTCAAAATTTTCCTACGTGTCACCAAGATCTATCTATGGAGTCATCTAGCAACGAGGGAGGAGTGGATCTACATACCCTTGTAGATCGCGCGCGGAAGCGTTCAAGAGAACGGGGTTGATGGAGTCGTACTCGTCGTGATCCAAATCACCGATGATCCTAGCGCCGAACGGACGGCACCTCCGCGTTCAACACACGTACGGAGCAGCGACGTCTCCTCCTTCTTGATCCAGCAAGGGGGGAGGAGAGGTTGATGGAGATCCAGCACGACGGCGTGGTGGTGGAAGTAGCGGGATTCCAACAGGGCTTCGCCAAGCGCTGCGGGAGGAGGGAGATGTGTCATGGGAGGGAGAGGGAGGCACCAGGGCTTAGATTATGGTTGCCCTCCCTTCCCTCCACTATATATAGGGCCAAGGGAGAGGGGGGAGCAGCCTTGGCCCTTCTTCCAAGGAAGGGTGGGGCCAGGGAGGAGTCCCTCCTCCCCAAGGCACCTCGGAGGTGCCTTCCCCTTTTAGGACTCTTCCTTTTCCTCTTCTCTTGGCGCATGGGCCTCTTGGGGCTGGTGCCCTTGGCCCATATAGGCCAAGGCGCACCCCCTACAGCCCATGTGGCCCCTCGGGGCAGGTGGCCCCACCCGGTGGACCCCCGGGACCCTTCCGGTGGTCCCGATACAATACCGGTGACCCCGAAACTTGTCCCGATAGCCGAAATAGCACTTCCTATATATAATTCTTTACCTCCGGACCATTCCCGAACTCCTCGTGACGTCCGGGATCTCATCCGGGACTCCGAACAACTTTCGGGTTACTGCATACTAATATCTCTATAACCCTATCGTCACTGAACCTTAAGTGTGTAGACCCTACGGGTTCGGGAGACATGCAGACATGACCGAGATGACTCTCTAGTCAATAACCAACAGCGGGATCTGGATACCCATGTTGGCTCCCACATGTTCCACGATGATCTCATCGGATGAACCACGATGGCAAGGACTTAATCAATCCCGTATACAATTCCCTTTGTCTAGCGGTACGATACTTGCCCGAGATTCGATCGTCGGTATCCCGATACCTTGTTCAATCTCGTTACCGGCAAGTCTCTTTACTCGTTCCGTAACACATCATCCGGTGATCAACTCCTTGATCACATTGTGCACATTATGATGATGTCCTACCGAGTGGGCCCAGAGACACCTCTCCGTCACACGGAGTGACAAATCCCAGTCTCGATTCGTGCCAACCCAACAGACACTTTTGGAGATACCCGTAGTGTACCTTTATAGCCACCCAGTTACGTTGTGACGTTTGGCACACCCAAAGCACTCCTACGGTATCCGGGAGTTGCACAATCTCATGGTCTAAGGAAATGATACTTGACATTAGAAAAGCTTTAGCATACGAACTACACGATCTAGTGCTATGCTTAGGATTGGGTCTTGTCCATCACATCATTCTCCTAATGATGTGATCCCGTTATCAATGACATCCAATGTCCATGGTCAGGAAACCGTAACCATCTATTGATCAACGAGCCAGTCAACTAGAGGCTTACTAGGGACATGGTGTTGTCTATGTATCCACACATGTATCTGAGTTTCCTATCAATACAATTCTGGCATGGATAATAAACGATTATCATGAACAAGAAAATATAATAATAACTAATTTATTATTGCCTCTAGGGCATATTTCCAACACCATATTTGTAGACACTCCTCTTTACTTCATACCTTACAACTCAGGAAAGAACTCCTTCTTTGACTGATCCATCTTGAACACCTTCAAGATCATGTCAAGGTATGTGCTCATTTGAAAGTACCATTAAGCGTTTTGATCTATCCTTATAGATTTTGATGCTCAATGTTCAAGTAGCTTAATCCAGGCTTTCCATTGAAAAACACTTTCCAAATAAACCTATATGCTTTCCAGAAATTCTACGTCATTTCTGATCAACAATATGTCAACAACATATACTCATCAGAAATTCTATAGTGCTCCCACTCACTTCTTTGGAAATACAAGTTTCTCATAAACTTTGTATAAACCCAAAATCTTTGATCATCTCATCAAAGCATACATTCCAACTCCGAGATGCTTACTCCAGTCCTCAGAAGGATTGCTGGAGCTTTGCATACTTATTAGCTTCTTTCAGGATTGACAAAACCTTCCAGTTGTATCACATACAACCTTTCCTCGAGAAAAATCATCGAGGAAACAATGGTTTTTGACATCCTATCTGCAAGATTTTATAAATAATGCAGTAATCGCTAACATAAATCCAACAGACTCTTAGCATCCCTACGAGTGAGAAAGTCTCATCGCAGTCAACTCCTTGAACTTGTCGGAAAAACATCTTAACGACAAGTCGAGCTTTCTTAATGGTGATACTTACCATCATTGTCCGTCTTCCTTTTAAAATCCATCTGTACTCAATAGCATTACGACCATCGAGCCGTTCTGCCAAAGTCTACACTTTGTTTTTATACATGGATCCTCTCTCGGATTTTATGGCCTCGAGCCATTTATCGGAATCCGGGCCCACCATCGCTTCTCCATAGCTCGGAGGTTCATTGTTGTCTAGCAACATGACTTTCAAGACAGGATTACGTACCACTCTGAAGTAGTACACATCCTTGTCGTCCTACGAGGTTTGGGAGTGACTTGATCTGAAATCTCATGATCAATATCATAAGCTTCCACTTCAATTGGTGTAGGTTCCACAGGAACAACTCTTTGTGCCCTGCTATACACCAGTTGAAGTGATGGTTCAATAACCTCATCAAGTCTCCACCATCTTCCCACTCAATTCTTTCGAGAGGAACTTTTCCTCGAGAAAGGACCCGATTCAAGAAACAATCCTTTATTGATTTCGGATCTGAGACAGGAGGTATACCCAACTATTTTGGGTGTCCTATGAAGATGCATTTATCCGCTTTGGGTTTGAGCTTATCAGCCTGAAACTTTTTCACATAAGCGTCGCAGCCCCAAACTTTTAAGAAATGACAGCTTAGGTTTCTCTAAACCATAGTTCATACGGTGTCATCTCATCGGAATTACGTGGTGCCCTTTTAAAGTGAATGTGGTTGTCTTTAATGCCTAACCCATAAACTATCATGGTAATTCGATAAGAGACATCATGGTATGCATCATATCCAATAGGGTGCAGCTATGATGTTCGGACACACCATCACACTATGGTGTTCCAGGCTGTATTAGTTGTGAAACAATCTCCACAATTTCTTAATTCTGTGCCAAACTCGTAATTCAGATATTCATCTCTATGATCATATCATAGATATTTTATCCTCTTGTCACGACAATATTTCAACTTCACCCTGAAATTACTTGAACCTTCCAATAATTCAGACTCGTGATTCATCAAGTAAATGTACTCAACATCTACTCAAATCATCTGTGAAGTAAGAACATAACGATATCCACTACATGCCTCAGCACTCATTGGACTGCACACATCAAAATGTATTACTTCCAACAAGTTGCTTTCTAGTTCCATTTTACTGAAAACAAGGCTTTCAGTCATCTTGCCCATGTGGTATGATTTGCATGTCTCAAGTGAATCAAAATCAAGTGAGTCCAAACGGTCCATTTGCATGGAGTTTCTTCATGCATATACACCAATAGACATGATTCGCATGTCTCAAACCTTTCAAAAATGAGTGAGTCCAAAGATCCATCAACATGGAGCCTCTTCATGCGTTTTATACCGATATGACTTAAGTGGCAGTGCCACAAGTAGGTGGTACTATCATCACTATCTTTTGGCATGAACATGTGTATCACTACGATCGAGATTCAATAAACCATTCATTTCAGGTGTAAGACCATTGAAGGTATTATTCAAATAAACAGAGTAACCATTATTCTCTTTAAATGAATAACCGTATTGCAATAGACATAATCCAATCATGTCTATGCTCAATGCAAACACCAATCTCGATGGTAGAGGGAGCGTACGATATTTGATTAACCTTGGAAATACTTCCAACACATATCGTCATCTCACCTTTAGCTAGTCTCCGTTTATTCCGTAGCTTTTATTTCGAGTTACTAACACTTAGCAACCGAACCGGTATCTAATACCCTGGTGCTACTAGGAGTACTAGTAAAGTACACATCAACACAATGTATATCCAATATACTTCTATCGACCTTGCTAGCCTTCTCATCTACCAAGTATCTAGGGTAATTCTGCTCCAGTGGTTGTTCCCCTTATTACAGAAGCACTTAGTCTCGGGTTTGGGTTCAACCTTGGGTTTCTTCACTAGAGCAGCAGCTGAATTGCCGTTTCATGAAGTATCCCTTTTTGCCCTTGCCCTTCTTGAAACTAGTGGTTTCACCAACCATCAACAATTGATGCTCCTTCTTGATCTCTACTTTTGTGGTGTCAAACATCGTGAATATCTCAAGGATCATCATATATGTCCCTGATATATTATAGTTCATCACGAAGCTCAAGCAGCTTGGTGGTAATGACTTCGGAGAACCATCACTATTTCATCTGGAAGATCAACTCCCACTTGATTCAAGCGATTGTTGTACTCAGACAATCTGAGCACAAGTTCAACAATTGAGCTTTTCTCCCTTAGTTTGCAGGCTAAGAAAATCATCGGAGGTCTTATACCTCTTGACGTGGGCACGAGCCTGAAATCCCAATTTCAGCCCTCGAAACATCTCATATGTTTCGCGACGTTTCAAAACGTCTTCGGTGCCTCAACTCTAAACCGTTTAACTGAACTATCACGTAGTTATCAAAATGTGTATGTCAGATGTTCACAACATCCACAGACGACGTTCGAGGTTCAGCACACTGAGCGGTGCATTAAGGACATAAGCCTTCTATGAAGCAATGAGGACAATCCTCAGTTTACGGACCTAGTCCGCATAATTGCTACTATCAACTTTCAACTAAATTTTTTCTCTAGGAACATATCTAAATAGTAGAACTAAAGCGCGAGCTATGACATAATTTGCAAAATCCTTTTGACTATGTTCAGGATAATTAAGTTCATATTATGAACTCCCACTCAGATAGACATCCCTCTAGTCATCTAAGTGATTACATGATCCGAGTCAACTAGGCCGTGTCCGATCATCACGTGAGACGGACTAGTCATCATCGGTGAACATCTTCATGGTGATCGTATCTACCATACGACTCATGCTCGACCTTTCGGTCTCTTGTGTTCCGAGGCCATGTCTGTACACATGCTAGGCTCGTCAAGTCAACCTAAGTGTTTCGCGTGTGTAAATCTGTCTTACACCCGTTGTATGTGAACGTTAGAATCTATCACACCCGATCATCACGTGGTGCTTCGAAACAACGAACTGTCGCAACGGTGCACAGTTAGGGGGAACACCTTCTTGAAATTATTATGAGGGATCATCTTATTTACTACCGTCGTTCTAAGTAAACAAGATGCAAAAACATGATAAACATCACATGCAATCAAATAGTGACATGATATGGCCAATATCATATTGCTCCTTCTGATCTCCATCTTCGGGGCTCCATGATCATCATCGTCACCGGCATGACTCAATGATCTCCATCATCGTGTCTTCATGAAGTTGTCTCACCAATTATTACTTCTACTACTACAGCTAACGGTTAGCAATAAAGTAAAGTAATTACATGACGTTTATGTTGACACGCAGGTCATAAATAAATTAAGACAACTCCTATGGCTCCTGCCGGTTGTCATACTCATCGACATGCAAGTCGTGATTTCTATTACAAGAACATGATCAATCTCATACATCACATATATCATTCATCACATCCTTTTGGCCATATCACATCACATAGCATACCCTGCAAAAACAAGTTAGACGTCCTCTAATTGTTGTTTGCATGTTTTACGTGGCTGCTATGGGTTTCTAGCAATAACGTTTCTTACCTATGCAAAGACCACAACGTGATATGCCAATTGCTATTTACCCTTCATAAGGACCCTTTTCATCGAATCCGATCCGACTAAAGTGGGAGAGACAGACACCCGCTAGCCACCTTATGCAACTAGTGCATGTCAGTCGGTGGAACCAGTCTCACGTAGGAGTACGTGTAAGGTCGGTCCGGGCCGCTTCATCCCACGATGCCGCCGAATCAAGATAACACTAGTAATGGCAAGCATATTGAACAAAATCAACGCCCACAACTACTTTGTGTTCTACTCATGCATAGAAACTACGCATAGACCTAGCTCATGATGCCACTGTTGGGGAACGTAGCATAAATTCAAAATTTTCCTACGTGTCACCAAGATCTATCTATGGAGTCATCTAGCAACGAGGGAGGAGTGGATCTACATACCCTTGTAGATCACGCGCGGAAGCGTTCAAGAGAACGGGGTTGATGGAGTCGTACTCGTCGTGATCCAAATCACCAATGATCCTAGCGCCGAACGGACAACACCTCCGCGTTTAACACATGTACAGAGCAGCGACGTCTCCTCCTTCTTGATCCAGCAAGGGGGGAGGAGAGGTTGATGGAGATCCAGCACGACGGTGAGGTGGTGGAAGTAGCGGGATTCCAACAGGGCTTCGCCAAGCACTGCGGGAGGAGGGAGATGTGTCATGGGAGGGAGAGGGAGGCGCCAGGGCTTAGATTATGGTTTCCCTCCCTTCCCCCCACTATATATAGGGCCAAGGGAGAGGGGGGGCGCAGCCTTGGCCCTTCCTCCAAGGAAGGGTGCGGCCAGGGAGGAGTCCCTCCTCCCCAAGGCACCTCGGAGGTGCCTTCCCCTTTTAGGACTCTTCCTTTTCCTCTTCTCTTGGCGCATGGGCCTCTTGGGGCTGCTTCCCTTTGCCCATATAGGCCAAGGCACACCCCATACAGCCCATGTGGCCCCCCGGGGCAGGTGGCCCCACCCGGTGGACCCCCGGGACCCTTCCGGTGGTCCCGATACAATACCGGTGACCCCGAAACTTGTCCCATAGCCCAAATAGCACTTCCTATATATAATTCTTTACCTCCGGACCATTCCGGAACTCCTCGTGACGTCCGGGATCTCATCCAGGACTCCGAACAACTTTCGGGTTACTGCATACTAATATCTCTATAACCATAGTGTCACTGAACCTTAAGTGTGTAGACCCTACGGGTTCGGAAGACATGCAGACATGACCGAGATGACTCTCCGGTCAATAACCAACAGCGGGATCTGGATACCCATGTTGGCTCCCACATGTTCCACGATGATCTCATCGGATGAACCACGATGTCAAGGACTTAATCAATCCCGTATACAATTCCCTTTGTCTAGCGGTACGATACTTGCCCGAGATTCGATTGTCGGTATCCCGATACCTTGTTCAATCTCGTTACCGGCAAGTCTCTTTACTCGTTCCGTAACACATCATCCCGTGATCAACTCCTTGATCACATTGTGCACATTATGATGATGTCCTACCGAGTGGGCCCAGAGACACCTCTCCGTCACACGGAGTGACAAATCCCAGTCTCGATTCGTGCCAACCCAACAGACACTTTTGGAGATACCCGTAGTGTACCTTTATAGCCACCCAGTTACGTTGTGACGTTTGGCACACCCAAAGCACTCCTACGGTATCCGGGAGTTGCACAATCTCATGGTCTAAAGAAATGATACTTGACATTAGAAAAGCTTTAGCATACGAACTACACGATCTAGTGCTATGCTTAGGATTGGGTCTTGTCCATCACATCATTCTCCTAATGATGTGATCCCGTTATCAATGACATCCAATGTCCATGGTCAGGAAACCGTAACCATCTATTGATCAACGAGCCAGTCAACTAGAGGCTTACTAGGGACATGGTGTTGTCTATGTATCCACACATGTATCTGAGTTTCCTATCAATACAATTCTAGCATGGATAATAAACAATTATCATGAACAAGGAAATATAATAATAACTAATTTATTATTGCCTCTAGGGCATATTTCCAACACATGTGTGCGTGCATAGGAAATTTTTGAAATTACTACATTCCCTAACAGTGGCATTCAAGCCAGGTTTATGCGTAGATGTTATATGCACAAGTAGAACACAAGTGAGTTGTGGGCGATACAAGTCATACTGCTTACCAGCATGTCATACTTTGGTTTGGCGGTATTGTTGGATGAAGCGGCCCAGACCGACATTACGCGTACGCTTACGCGAGACTGGTTCTACCGACGTTCTTTGCACACAGGTGGCTGGCAGGTGTCAGTTTCTCCAATTTTAGTTGAACCGGGTATGGCTACGCCCGGTCCTTGAGAAGGTTAAAACAACATTAACTTGACGAACTATTGTTGTGGTTTTGATGCGTAGGTAAGAACGGTTCTTGCTCAACCCATAGCAGCCACGTAAAACTTGCAACAACAAAGTAGAGGACGTCTAACTTGTTTTTGCAGGGCATGTTGTGATGTGATATGGTCAAGACATAATGCTATATTTTATTGTATGAGATGATCATGTTTTGTAACGGAGTTATCGGCAACTGGCAGGAGCCATATGGTTGTCGCTTTATTGTATGCAATGCAATCGCCCTGTAATGCTTTACTTTATCACTAAGTGGTAGCAATAGTCGTAGAAGCATAACTTGGCGAGACGACAACGATGCTACGATGGATATCAAGGTGTCGCACCGGTGACGATGGTGATCATGACGGTGCTTCGGAGATGGAGATCACAAGCACAAGATGATGATGGCCATATCATATCACTTATATTGATTGCATGTGATGTTTATCTTTTATGCATCTTATCTTGCTTTGTTTGACGGTAGCATTATAAGATGATCTCTCACTAAATTTCAAGATAAAAGTGTCCTCCCTGAGTATGCACCGTTGTGAAAGTTCTTCGTGCTGAGACATCACGTGATGATCAGGTGTGATAGGCTCTACGTTCAAATACAACGGGTGCAAAATAGTTGCACACGCAGAATACTCAGGTTAAACTTGACGAGCCTAGCATATGCAGATATGGCCTCGGAACACCGAGACCAAAAGGTTGAGCGTGAATCGTATAGTAGATATGATCAACATAGTGATGTTCACCATTGAAAACTACTCCATCTCATGTGATGATCGAACATGGTTTAGTTGATTTGGATCATGTGATCACTTAGTTGATTAGAGGGATGTCTATCTAAGTGTGAGTTCTTAAGTAATATGATTAATTGAACTTTAATTTATCATGAACTTAGCCCTGGTAGTATTAGCATATCTATGTTATATATCAATAGCTCCTGTTTAGCTCCTCTGTTTTATTTTTGATATGTTCCTAGAGAAAAACTAAGTTGAAAGATGTTAGTAGCAATGATGTGGATTGGATCCATGATCTGAGGATTATCCTCATTGCTGCATAGAAGAATTATGTCCTTGATGCACCGCTAGGTGACAGACCTATTGCAGGAGCAGATGCAGACGTTATGAACGTTTGGCTAGCTCAATATGATGACTACTTGATAGTTTAGTGCACCATTCTTAACAACTTAGAATCGGGAATTCAAAGACATTTTGAACGTCATGGATCATATGAGATGTTCCAGGAGTTGAAGTTAATATTTCAAGCAAGTACCCGAGTTGAGAGATATGGAGTCTCCAACAAGTTCTATAGCTAAAAGATGGAGGAGAATAGCTCTAGCGGTGAGCATGTGCTCAGATTGTCTGGGTACTACAATCGTTTGAATCAAGTGGGAGTTAATCTTCCAGATAAAATAGTGATTGACAGAATTCTCTAGTCACCATCACTAAGTTAGTAGAACTTCGTGATGAACTATAGTATGCAAGGGATGACGAAAATGATTCCCGAGCTTTTCATGATGATGAAATCGATGAAGGTAGAAATCAAGAAAGAGCATCAAGTGTTGATGATTAACAAGACCACTAGTTTCAAGAAAAGGGAAAAGGGAAAGAAGGGGAACTTCAAAAAGAACGGCAAGCAAGTTGCTGCTCAAGTGAAGAAGCCCAAGTCTAGACCTAAGCCTGAGACTAAGTGCTTCTACTGCAAAGGGACTGGTCACTGGAAGCAGAACTGCCCCTAGATACTTGGTGGATAAGAAGGATGGCAAAATGAACAAAGCTATATTTGATATACATGTTATTGACGTGTACTTTACTAGTGTTTATAGCAACCCCTTGGTATTTGATACTAGTTCAGTTGCTAAGAGTAGTAACTTAAAACGGGAGTTGCAGAATGAACAGAGACTAGTTAAAGGGTGAAGTAACGATGTGTGTTGGAAGTGGTTCCAAGAATGATATGATCATCATCGCACACTCCCTATACTTTCGGGATTAGTGTTGAACTTAAATAAATGTTATTTGGTGTTCGCGTTGAGCATGAATATGATTTGATCATGTTTATTGCAATTATTCACTTAAGTTAGAGAATAATTGTTGTTTTGTTTACATGAATAAAACCTTCTATGGTTATACACCCAATGAAATTGGTTTGTTGGATCTCGATCGTAGTGATACACGCCTTGTTTCAACGCATTGCATTGCCGTTTGTGCTCACTTTTATCATTAGTTACCTTGCTGTTTTTATATTTTCAGATTACAAAAACCTTTATCTACCATCCATATACCACTTGTATCACCATCTCTTCGCCGAACTAGTGCACCTATACAATTTACCATTATATTGGGTGTGTTGGGGACACAAGAGACTCTCTGTTATTTGGTTGCAGGGTTGCTTTAGAGAGACCATCTTCATCCTACGCATTCTACGGATTGATAAACCTTAGGTCATCCAGTTGAGGGAATTTTGCTACTGTCCTACAAACCTCTGCATTTGGAGGCCCAACAACGTCTACAAGAAGAAGGTTGTGTAGGAGACATCAAGCTCTTTTCTGGCGCCATTGCCGGGGAGGTGAGTGCTTGAAGGTATATCTTTAGATCTTGCAATCGAGTCTTTTAGTTTCTTGTTTTATCACTAGTTTAGTTTATAAAACAAAACTAAAAAATGGAATTGAGTTTGTCTCATACGCTTCACCTTTTTAATATCTTTCATAAGTATGATGGAAAGGAAAATTGTGCTCAAGTGCTAGAAGAAGAAATCTATAAAATGTTTGGCACTAAATCTTTGAATGATGAGCTTGATTGCAATGTTGTTAGTACGAATTCTTTGAATATCCATGATACTAATAATGATTGCACTAGATATGATGTCTCCTATAAACATGTCAATTTTTGTGGAGTGCATTGGGTTTGTACGAACACACCAAAAAGGGAAGATAGATATTGCAAGAAGCATAAGTACTTAGAAACTAAATTGTTGCAAGAAATACTAGATGATTGTTCTGAAAATTTAAATTTTCTTGGCCGTACTTGTGGACTTTGCAATGAACAGGGTCATTTAGCTATCCGATGCAAATTGTTCCATGATCTAATCGTGTCCAAAAATTGTGATGACTTGATCTCCCTTGCACATTATAATGAACTTAGTTTGCTTATGGGTTATGAAGAAATGAAATGTTTAACTAATAATCTTCTAGAATTTGCCCGTTACAAACTTCTTGGATTTGATCTAGAGGAAATTTATATGTATTGTGCGGTGAATTGTATTGAAAACCCTTATATTGCCAATTACATAAAGAAAACAAAAAAAATAGAAGATGAAGAGAATACTAATGAAAGGGAAGAGGCTTCCCAATACCCTCCTATTATTTCTTATGATGAATCAGGTAACGAGGAGGAGCCTCCTATTCAACCAATCTCATTAATAAAGAGCTCCAAAAAGAGGATTGAACCCACACATGATGTGGTGAAGAATAAGAAAAAGAAAAAGGAAGAGAGGTAAAAAGATATCTCTCCCAAATAATGCTGCTCCTATTACTATTGTGCCTCATGAAAATATAATTGTGGAAGATAATGATACTTCTTATGATCTTGAAAATCTTTTTGGCACTTGCTTGGAAGAATATGATAATTGCTATACTATTGGTGCTATCCATACTATTAATTATGAGAGTGATTATGCTTATGATATGAAAAGGCCCAAGCTTGGGGATGCTATGTTTTATGAAGATGATGTTTTTGAGAATATATTTGCTGCAATTAATGTTTGTCCCAAGCTTGGGATTGCTATGTTTAATGAAGATGATATTTTTAGTCTCCCAAGTTTTGATATGCAAATTTATAATGATGATAGCAAGCCTCCTGCTTATGATGATTATTGTGATTAAACATATGCTATAAAAAGTAGTGATGATTATATTTATAAAACTTGTCATGATTATTACCCCTTTTCTGAATGTTACTCTTTTAATGTGGAAACAATTTATAGTATTCGAGTCTCTTATGATACTCCCACGATTCCGACTGAGAAGAATTTTGCTTATGTGGAGAGTAGTAAATTTTCTATGCTTGTAGATCATGAAAAGAATGCTTTAGGTGCTGGTTATATTGTTGAATTCATTCATGATGCTACTGAAAATTATTATGAGGGAGGAATATATGCCTGTAGGAATTGCAATAATATCAAGTTTCCTCTCTATGTGCTTAAAATCTTGAAGTCATGCTTGTTTTACCTTCCTATGCAAGTTGATTCTTGTTCCCGTAAGTTGTTTGCTCACAAAATCCCTATGCATAGGAAGTGGGTTAGGCTTAAATGTTCTAGTCATATTCTTCATGATGCTCTCTATATGTTTCAATTCTTATCTTTTATGTGAGCATCATTGAAATCATCATGCCTAGCTAGGGGTGTTAAACGTTAGCGCTTGTTGGGAGGCAACCCAACTTTATTTTTGTTCCTTGCTTTTTGTTCCTGTTTAGTAATAAATAATTAATATAGCCTCTGTTTATATGTGGTTTTATGCTTTTAATTAGTGTTTGTGCCAAGTAGAACCTTTGGGAAGACTTGGGGAGAGTCTTGTTGATCATGCTATAAAAAACAGAAACTTTAGCGCTCACAAGAATTGCTGCCATGTTTATTTGGAGAGTTCTATTTAGTTAATTCTTTTTGCATATGATTAATAGATAAATTCCTCAGGTCCATCAATTTATTTGAGAATTTTATGAGTTCAACAAGTATACGTTTGATCCAGATTACTACAGACTGTTCTGTTTTTGACAGATTCTGTTTTTCATGTGTTGTTTACTTATTTTGATGAATATATGGCTAGTAAAATAGTTTATAAACCATAGAGAAGTTGGAATACAGTAGGTTTAACACAAATATAAATAAAGAATGAGTTCATTACAGTACCTTGAAGTGGTGATTTATATTCTTATACTAACGGAGCTTACGAGTTTTCTGTTAAGTTTTGTGTTGTGAAGTTTTCAAGTTTTGGGTAAGGATTCGATGGACTATGGAATAAGGAGTGGCAAGAGCCTAAGCTTGGGGATGACCAAGTCACCCCAAGGTAATATTCAAGGATAGCCGAGAGCCTAAGCTTGGGGATGCCCCGGAAGGCATCCCCTCTTTCGTCTTCGTTCATCGGTAACTTTACTTGGAGCTATATTTTTATTCGCCACATGATATGTGTTTTGCTTGGAGCGTCAGGGCATCCCCTCTTTCATCTTCGTTCATTGGTAACTTTACTTGGAGCTATATTTTTATTCGCCACATGATATGTGTTTTGCTTGGAGCGTCATTTTATTTTATTTAGTTTTGCTTGTTGTTTGAATAAAATACCAAGGTCTGAAATTATTAAATGTTAGAGAGTCTTCACATAATTGCATAATTATTCGACTACTCATTGATCTTCACTTATATCTTTCAGAGTAGTTTGTTGTTGCTCTAGTGCTTCACTTATATCTTTTAGAGCATGGTGGTAGTTTTATTTTGAAGAAATAGATGAACTCTCATGCTTCACTTAGATTATTTTGAGAGTCTTAAATAGCATGGTAATTTGCTTAAAATCCTAATATGCTAGGTATTCAAGAATAATAAAATTCTCTTATGAGTGTGTTGAATACTATGAGAAGTTTGATACTTGATAATTGTTTTGAGATATGGATATGGTGATATTAGAGTCATGCTAGTTGAGTGGTTATGAATTTGAGAAATACTTGTGTTGAAGTTTGTGATTCCCGTAGCATGCACGTATGGTGAACCGTTATGTGATGAAGTCGGAGCATGATTTATTTATTGATTGTCTTCCTTATGAGTGGCGGTCGGGGACAAGCGATGGTCTTTTCCTACCAATCTATCCCCCTAGGAGCATGCACGTTTTGCTTTGATAACTTGTAGATTTTTGCAATAAGTATATGAGTTCTTTATGACTAATGTTGAGTCCATGGATTATACGCACTCTCACCCTTCCACCTTTGCTAGCCTCTCTAATACCGCGCACCTTTCGCCGGTATCATACACCCACCATATACCTTCCTCAAAACAGCCACCATACCTACCTATTATGGCATTTCCATAGCCATTCCGAGATATATAGCCATGCAACTTTCCACCGTTCCGTTTATTATGACACGCTTCATCATTGTCATATTGCTTTGCATGATCATGTAGTTGATATTGTATTTGTGGCAAAACCACTGCTCATAATTCTTTCATACATGTCACTCATGAGTCATTGCACATCCCGATACACCACCGGAGGCATTCATATAGAGTCATATCTTGCTCTAAGTATCGAGTTGTAATTCTTGAGTTGTAAGTAAATAAAAGTGTGATGATCATCATTATTAGAGCATTGTCCCAGTGAGGAAAGGATGATGGAGACCATGATTCCCCCACAAGTCGGGATGAGACTCCGGACGAAATAAAAATAAAAATAAAAGAGGCCAAAGAAGCCAAAAAAAGAGGCCATAAAAAAGAGAAGGCCCAAATAAAAAAAGATGAGAGAAAAAGAGAGAAGGGACAATGCTACTATCCTTTTACCACACTTGTGCTTCAAAGTAGCACCATGATCTTCATGATATAGAGTCTCCTATGTTGTCACTTTCATATACTAGTGGTAATCTTTCATTATAGAAATTGGCTTGTATATTCCAATGATGGGCTTCCTCAAAATGCCCTAGGTCTTCGTGAGCAAGCAAGTTGGATGCACACCCATTTAGTTTCTTTTGTTGATCTTTCATATACTTATAGCTCTAGTGCATCCGTTGCATGGCAATCCCTACTCACTCACATTTATATCTATTGATGGGCATCTCCATAGCCCGTTGGTACGCCTAGTTGATGTGAGACTATCTTCTCCTTTTTGTCTTCTCCACAACCACCATTCTATTCCACCTATAGTGCTATGTCCATGGCTCACGCTCATGTATTGCGTGAAGATTGAAAAAGTTTGAGAACATCAAAAGTATGAAACAATTGCTTGACTTGTCATTGGGGTTGTGCATGATTTAAATTCTTGTGTGACGAAAATGAAACATGACTAAACCATATGATTTTGTAGGGATGAACTTTCTTTGGCCATGTTATTTTGAGAAGACATAATTGCTTAGTTAGTATGCTTGAAGTATTATCATTTTTATGTCAACATGAACTTTTGTCTTGAATCTTTCGGATCTGAATATTCATGCCACAATTAAGAAGAATTACATTGAAATTATGCCAAGTAGCACTGCGCATCAAAAATTCTGTTTTTATCATTTACCTACTCGAGGACGAGCAGGAATTAAGCTTGGGGATGCTGATACGTCTCCAACATATCTATAATTTTTGATTGCTCCATGCTATATTATCTACTGTTTTGGATGTTTATGGGCTTTATTATACACTTTTATATCATTTTTGGGACTAACCTATTAACCCAGCGCCCAGTGCCAGTTTCAGTTATTACCTTGTTTTAGGGTTTCGAAGAAAAGGAAAATCAAACGGAGTCCAATTGACTTGAAACTTCACGGAACTCATTTTTGGAAGGAAAGAAGCCTAGAAGACTTAAAGTGCACGTAAGGGAAGCTTCGAGGAGGCCACGAGGTAGGGGGGCGCGCCCACCCCCCTAGGGCGCACCCTCCACCCTCGTGGGCCCCTCGTGGCTCCCCTGACGTATCTCTTTCACCCATATATACCCACGTACCCTAAAACTATCGGGGAACACAATAGATCGGGAGTTTTGCCGCCAGAAGCCTCTGTAGCCACCGAAAGCCAATCTAGACCCGTTCCGGCACCCTGCAATAGGGGGAATTCCTCTCCAGTGGCCATCTTCATCATCCCGGTTCTCTCCATGACGAGGAGGGAGTAGTTCTCCCTCGGGGCTGAGGGTATGTACCAGTAGCTATGTGTTTGATCTCTCTTTCTCTCGTGTTCTTGAGGTGATACGATCTTGATGTATCGTGAGCTTTGCTATTATATTTGGATCCTATGATGTTTCTTCCCCCCTCTACTCTCTTGTAATGGATTGAGTTTCCACTTTGAAGTTATCTTATTGGATTGAGTCTTTAAAGATTTGAGAACACTTGATGTTTGTCTTGCCGTGCGTATCTATGGTGACAATGGGATACCACATGATTCACTTGATGTATGTTTTGGTGACCAACTTGCGGGTTCCGCCCATGAACCTATGCATAGGGGTTGGCACACATTTTTCGTCGTGATTCTCCGGTAGAACTTTGGGGCACTCTTTGAGGTCCTTTGTGTTGGTTGAATAGATGAATCTGGGATTGTGTGATTGATAACCCACAAGTATAGGGGATCGCAACAGTTTTCGATAAGTAAGAGTGTCGAACCCAACGATGAGCTAAAGGTAGAACAAATATTCCCTCAAGTTCTATCGACCACCGATACAACTCTACGCACGCTTGACGTTCGCTTTACCTAGAACAAGTATGAAACTAGAAGTACTTTGTAGGTGTTGTTGGATAGGTTTGCAAGATAATAAAGAGTACGTAAATAAAAGGTAGGAAATGTTTAGGTTAATAAACAATAAAGTAAATATAGCGAGTGTGGAAAAGTGGTGGTAGGAGTTGCGAAATTGTCCCTTAAGCAATTGACTACTTTACTAGACCGATAGGAAGTATTATGTGGGTGAGGCCACTGCTAGCATGTCATCCCTGACTTGGAATTATATGCACTTATGATTGGAACTATTGGCAAGCATCCGCAACTACTAATGTTCATTAAGGTAAAACCCAACCATAGCATTAAGATATATTGGTCCCCCTTCAATCCTGTATGCATCAATTTCTATGCTAGGTTGAAGCTTCTGTCACTCTTGCCCTCCAATATATAGTCCTATCAACATACAACTAACCCTAGGGTGTGATCCACGCGCGCAATCATATGATGGGCACCAAAGGACAACAACATAACCACAAGCAAATTAAATCAATCATAGCAATTCATCAACCACTGATAGGACAAAATCTACTCTGACATCATAGGATGGCAACACATCATTGGATAATAATATGAAGCATAAAGCACCATTTTCAAGTAGAGGGTACAGCGGGTTGCAGGAGAGTGGACCACAGTAGATAGAGGGGGGAAGGTGATGGAGATGTTGGTGAAGATGGCGAAGGTGTTGGTGTAGATCGCGGTGATGATGATGGCCCCCGGTGGCACTCCGGTGCCACCGGAAGCGAGGGGGGGAGCCCCCCTCCTTCTTCTTCTTCCTTGACCTCCTCCCTAGATGGGAGAAGGGTTTCCCCTCTGGTCCATGGCCTCCATGGCACGGGAGGGGCGAGAGCCCCTCCGAGATTGGATCTGTCTCTCTGTCTCTCTTTGTTTCTGCGTTCTCCTCTGGCTCTATGTCACCGTTTCGTATATATATGGAGTCCGTAACTCCGATTGGCCTGAAACCTTCGCCATGATTTTTTCTGAATATTAGCTTTCTTGCGGCAAAAGAAGAGCGTCAACCGCCTTACGATGGGATCACGAGGGTAGGGGGCGCACCCCCTGCCTCGTGACCACCTCAGGCACTGGTTCGCGTTGATTTTCCTTCCGAATTTTCCATATTTTCCAAAAATAAGCTCTGTCCGTTTTTATCCCATTTGGACTCCGTTTGATATGGATATTCTGGGAAACCAAAAACATGCAACAGACAGGAACTGGCACTGGGCACTGGATCAATATGTTAGTCCCAAAAATAATATAAAAAGTTGCCAAAAAGTATATGAAAGTTGAATAATATTGGCATGGAACAATCAAAAATTATAGATACGACGGGGATGTATCAGCATCCCCAAGCTTAATTCCTGCTCGTCCTCGAGTAGGTAAATGATAAAAAAGATAATTTTTGATGTGGAATGCTACCTAGCATAATCTTGATCATATCTCTAATCATGGCATGAATATTTAGACACGAGTGATTCAAAGCAATAATCTATCCTTTGACATAAAAACAATAATACTTCAAGCCCACTAATAAAGCAATCATGTCTTTTCAAAATAACAAGGCCAAAGAAAGTTATCCCTACAAAATCATATAGTCTGGCTATGCTCCATCTTCACCACACAAAATATTCACATCATGCACAACCCCGATGACAAGCCAAGCAATTGTTTCATACTTTTGACGTTCTCAAACCTTTTCAACTTTCATGCAATACATGAGTGTGAGCCATGGACATAGCACTATAGGTGGAATAGAATATGATGGTGGAGAAGACAAAAAGGAGAAGATAGTCTCACATCAACTAGGCGTATCAACGGGCTATGGAGATGCCCATCAATAGATATCAATGTGAGTGAGTAGGGATTGCCATGCAACGGATGCACTAAGAGCTATAAGTGTATGAAAGCTCAAACTGAAACTAAGTGGGTGTGCATCCAACTTGCTTGCTCATGAAGACCTAGGGCATTTGAGGAAGCCCGTCGTTGGAATATACAAGCCAAGTTCTATAATGAAAATTCCCACTAGTATATGAAAGTGATAACTCAAGAGACTCTCTATATGAAGAACATGGTGCTACTTTGAAGCACAAGTGTGGTAAAAGGATAGTAACATTGCCCCTTCTCTCTTTTTCTCTCATTTTTTTATTTTATCTTTTTTTCTCTTTTTTGGGCCTTCTCTTTTTTGGCCTTTCTTTAATTTTTTATTTATTTTTTATTTTTTTCGTCCAGAGTCTCATCCTGACTTGTGGGGGAATCATAGTCTCCATCATCCTTTCCTCACTGGGGCAATGCTCAAATAATGATGATCATCACACTTTTATTTACTTACAACTCAATATTACAACTCGATATCTAGAACAAAGATATGACTCTATATGAATGCCTCTGGTGGTGTACCGGCATGTGCAATGATCTAGCGTAGCAATGACATAAAAACGGAAAAGCCATGAAAACATCATGCTAGCTATCTTACGATCATGCAAAGCAATATGACAATGAATGCTCAAGTCATGTATATGATGATGATGGAAGTTGCATGGCAATATATCTTGGAATGGCTATGGAAATGCCATGATAGGTAGGTATGGTGGCTGTTTTGAGGAAGATATATGGTGGGTTTATGGTACCGGCGAAAGTTGTGCGGTACTAGAGAGGCTAGCAATGGTGGAAGGGTGAGAGTGCGTATAATCCATGGACTCAACATTAGTCATAAAGAACTCACATACTTATTGCAAAAATCCATTAGTCATCGAAACAAAGTACTACGTGCATGCTCCTAGGGGGATAGATTGGTAGGAAAAGACCATCGCTCGTCCCCGACCGCCACTCATAAGGAAGACAATCAATAAATAAATCATGCTCTGACTTCGTTACATAACGGTTCACCATACGTGCATGCTATGGGAATCACAAACCTCAACACAAGTATTTCTACAATCCACAACTACCCATTAGCATGACTCTAATATCACCATCTTTATATCGCAAAACTATTGCAAGGAATCAAACATATCATATTCAGTGATCTACAAGTTTTATGTAGGATTTTATGACTAACCATGTGAATGACCAGTTCCTGTCATCTCTCCAAATAGATATAAGTGAAGCAAGAGAGTTTAATTCTTTCTAAAAAATATATGCCCGTGCTCTAACAAATCTAAGTGAAGCAAAAGAGCATTCTACAAATGGCGGTTTTCTATGTAAAGAGAAACAAGCAATCCAAACTTCAAATGATATAAGCGAAGCACATGAAGCATTCTATAAAGCCATACTCAAAAGATATAAGTGAAGTGCAATGAGAATTCTATAAATCAACCAAGGAATATCTCATACCAGCATGGTGCATAAAAGAAAAATGAAAACTAAATGCAAAAGACGCTCCAAGATTGCACATATTGCATGAACGAAACGAATCCGAAAACATACCGATACTTGTTGAAGAAAGAGGGGATGCCTTCCCAGCATCCCCAAGCTTAGACGCTTGAGTCTCCTTGAATATTTACTTGGGGTGCCTCGGGCATCCCCAAGCTTGAGCTCTTGCCTCTCTTCCTTCTTCTCACATCGAGACCTTCTCGATCATCGAACACTTCATCCACACAAAACTTCAACAGAAAACTCGGTAAGATCCGTTAGTATAATAAAGCAAATCACTACTCTAAGTACTGTTGAAAACCAATTCATATTTCTTTTTGCATTGTGTCTACTGTAATATAACTTTTTCATGGCTTAATCCACTGATATGAATTGATAGTTTCATCAAAACAAGCAAACTATGCATCAAAAATAGAATCTGTCTAAAGCAGAACAGTCTGTAGCAATCTGAACATTCACCATACTTCTGATAGTTGAAAAATTCTGCCAAAATTAGGAAAAATAACAAATTTGTACAGAAATACAGTGCAAAAAGAATCAGAACCATTTGACGTTCCAGATAAAAATGTAAAATTGTGCACTACAGCCAAAGTTTCTGTCCTGCACCGTACAAACCATCAAGCAAATGTAAACATCCTAAAGGCAAACTTTGGCACATTATTTTTATAATACAATGGAATTGTACAAGGGGATAATTATTTTTATTGAAAAGTTTCTGTAATCAAGATTCACAAAGTTGCCGTGAGCATGAACAAAGTTCAAGGAGCTCTCCCACTTCAACAATGCTTGTCTTTCTCACTTTCGCTTTCCTTTTTGAAAAAGTTTTGTGTTCCCCTCTTTATTTTTGTTGTTTTAAAACTATATGAAAGCACTCAACAGAAATAAATGACTCTCTAAAACTTCCGGGGTGTCTCCCTGGCAGCGCTTTCTTTAAAGCCATTAAGCTAGGCATATAGTGCTCAAGTAGTGAATCCACCCGGATCCCAAGGTATATCAAAGCCAATTTTAATTAACAATGATTTGTAATTTAGTAGTGAGAACAAAGTAACATATATCATGTAACAACGAAGTCTAACTCTCTTCCTATGCATCGGCATGTCATAAAAGAACAATTCATGCACACATAGTAAAGGCTAATGCATAGTATAAACAGTTTCTTGCAATTTTATCGTATTGGAAACATAGAGAGGTGGGGATATAGTTCCTCTCTCATAATAATTGCAAGTAGGAGAAGCAAGCACATGCATATTATATCTATAAAAATCATCATGTGTAATAGTAAAACACAACCCATCAATGTAATCCTTAATAAGGGCAAACTTCTTCGATATAGTGTAGTCGGGAGAATTCAAAAAGATAATAGGACTATCATGCGTGGGTGCAATAGCAACAATTTCATGTTTAACATAAGGAACTATAGCAAGTTCATCTCGATAAGCATAATTCATATTGGCATCTTGGCCACAAGCATAGCAAGCATCATCAAAAAGGGAGATTTCAAAAGAATCAACGGGATCATAACAATCATCATAGCAATCATCCTCCGGTAAGCACGAAGGGAAATTAAACAATGTATGAGTTGAAGAGTTACTCTCATTAGAAGGTGGGCACGTGTAGCTAATCCGCTCTTCCTCCTTCTGTTCTTCGCTCTCCTCCTCATCTTTTTCACCCAATGAGCTCACAGTTTCATCAATTTCTTCTTCCATAGACTCCTGCAAAATATTACTCTCTTCTTGGACAGCGGAGTAGTACTCAATATATGGTTCAACATAGGCATTAGAAGCATAATTATCATAGCAATATTTAAATATGGCGAAATTTTCAGATTTGTAAAGAGTAGCATCATACTTTTCAATCAAAGAAGCAATTTCGTAAGCACCCTTAAAAGCAACAAATTCTTCAATTTGTTGAACATCATCGTAACTATAAACACCCTTAGCATAAGAGGATATGATTCCATTATCACTAGACAAACATTGGTAGGGAAGGTGTTTCTTTGGGTCTTCAGAACAACAAGTATAATCATATATTTCACATAAATTCCAAGCATAGCATTGCAAACGATGAATTTGGTCCAGTAAAGTTTTCTCTTTTTCAGATATTCAGTGTCGCACATAACAAGCATGCTCATCTAAAGATTTGCCCTCAACTAAGCTAGTTGGGGTTTCAGCACGAGCACATAGGGATCGAAGATGATCCAAGCAATAAGCTTCAGCAGTGTGATAGATTTTGAGTGGTTCTTCAACCATTGGTTTAGTAGGTACAACTAATTTTTTTGGTATTTTGCGTTTCCTACCCATAACTAAAGATAGAAAACAACTAAGAATAGCAAATAAAAATTACTCAGTGATAAAGCAAACAAGCACACATGAGAATATTCACCCCACGCTATTGCTCCCCGGCAACGGCGCCAGAAAAAAGGTCTTGATAACCCACAAGTATAGGGGATCGCAACAGTTTTCGATAAGTAAGAGTGTCGAACCCAACGAGGAGCTAAAGGTAGAACAAATATTCCCTCAAGTTCTATCGACCACTGATACAACAATACGCACGCTTGACGTTCACTTTACCTAGAACAAGTATGAAACTAGAAGTACTTTGTAGGTGTTGTTGGATAGGTTTGCAAGATAATAAAGAGTACGTAAATAAAAAGTAGGGGCTGTTTAGATAAAGAAACAATAAATTAAATATAGCGAGTGTGGAAAAGTGGTGGTAGGAGTTGCGAAATTGCCCCTAAGCAATTGACTACTTTACTAGACCGATAGCAAGTATTATGTGGGAGAGGCCACTGCTAGCATGTCATCCCTGACTTGGAATTCTATGCACTTATGATTGGAACTATTAGCAAGCATCTGCAACTACTAATGTTCATTAAGGTAAAACCCAACCATAGCATTAAGATATATTGGTCCCCCTTCAATCCCGTATGCATCAATTTCATTGCTAGGTTGAAGCTTCTGTCACTCTTGCCCTCCAATACATAGTCCTATCAAGATACAACTAACCCTAGGGTGTGATCCACGCGCGCAATCATATGATGGGCACCAAAGGACAGCAACATAACCACAAGCAAATTAAATCAATCATAGCAATTCATCAACCACCGATAGGACAAAATCTACTCAGACATCATAGGATGGCAACACATCATTGGATAATAATATGAAGCATAAAGCACCATGTTCAAGTAGAGGGTACAGCGGGTTGCGGGAGAGTGGACTGTTGTAGATAGAGGGGGGAAGGTGATGGAGATGTTGGTGAAGATGGCGAAGGTGTTGGTGTAGATCGCGGTGATGATGATGGCCCCCGGTGGCACTCCGGTGCCACTGGAAGCGAGGGGAGAGAGCCCCCCTCCTTCTTCTTCTTCCTTGACCTCCTCCCTAGATGGGAGAAGGGTTTCCCCTCTGGTCCATGGCCTCCATGGCACGGGAGGGGCGAGAGCCCCTCCGAGATTGGATCTGTCTCTCTGTCTCTCTCTGTTTCTGCGTTCTCTTCTGGCTCTGTTTCGCCGTTTCGTATATATATGGAGGTCCGTAACTCCGATTGGCTTGAAACCTTCGCCGTGATTTTTTTCTGAATATTAGCTTTCTTGCGGCAAAATAAGAGCATTAACCGCCTTACGGTGGTCTCACGAGGGTCGGGGCGCACCCTAGGGGGGCGCCCCCTGCCTCGTGACCACCTCGGGCACTGGTTCGCGTTGATTTTCCTTCCGAATTTTCCATATTTTCCAAAAATAAGCTCCGTCCGTTTTTATCCTGTTTGGACTCTGTTTGATATGGATATTCCGCGAAACCAAAAACATGCAATAGACAGGAACTGGCACTGGGCACTGGATCAATATGTTAGTCCCAAAAATAATATAAAAAGTTGCCAAAAAGTATATGAAAGTTGAATAATATTGGCATGGAACAATCAAAAATTATAGATACGACGGAGACGTAGCAGTGATGCATATCGTATAATCATACCCACGAATACTTGAGGTGACATTGGAGTATTTAGGTGACATTAGGGTTTTGGTTGATTTGTGTCTTAAGGTGTTATTCTAGTACGAACTCTAGGGCTGTTTGTGACGCTTGTAGGAATACCCCAACGGATTGATTGGAAAGAATAACTTTGAGGTGGTTTCGTACCCTACCATAATCTCTTTGTTTGTTCTCCGCTATTAGTGACTTTGGAGTGACTCTTTGTTGCATGTTGAGGGATAGTTATATGATCCAATTATGTTATTATTGTTGAGAGGACTTGCACTAGAGAAAGTATGAACCCTAGGCCTTGTTTCAACACATTGCATTACCGTTTGTGCTCACTTTCATCATTAGTTACCTTGCTGTTTTTATATTTTCAGATTACAAAAACCTTTATCTACCATCCATATACCACTTGTATCACCATCTCTTCGCCGAACTAGTGCACCTATACAATTTACCATTGTATTGGGTGTGTTGGGGACACAAGAGACTCTTTGTTATTTGGTTGCAGGGTTGCTTGAGAGAGACCATCTTCATCCTACGCCTCCTACGGACTGATAAACCTTAGGTCATCCACTTGAGGGAAATTTGCTACTGTCCTACAAACCTCTGCACTTGGAGGCCCAACAACGTCTACAAGAAGAAGGTTGTGTAGTAGACATCAATCTACTTGTTGAAACATAAGTCTGAAACATTTGAAAAGTTCATATAATTTCAGAGTGAAGTAGAAAGTCGTCGTAACAAGAAATAAAGTTCCTACGATCTGATCGTGGAGGAGAATATTTGAGTTATGAGTTTGGTCTTCATTTGAAACAATGGGAAATATTTTTGCAACTCACGCCACCTGGAACACCACATCGTAATGGTGTGTCCGAACATCATAACCGTACTTTATTTGATATAGTGCAATCTATGATGTCTCTTCCCGATTTACCACTATCGTTTTGGGGTTATGCATTAGAGACAGCTGCATTCACATTAAAAAGGGCACCATCTAAATCTGTTGAGACGACACCGTATGAACTGTGGTTTAGCAAGAAAACTAAGCTGTCGTTTCTTAAAGTTTGGGGCTGCGATGCTTATGTGAAAAAGGTTCATCTTGATAAGCTCAAACCCAAGTCGGAGAAGTGCGTCTTCATAGGATAACCAAAAGGAATTGTTGGGTACACCTTCTATTATAGATCCGAAGACAAGATATTTGTTGCTGAGAATGGATCCTTTCTAGAGAAGGAGTTTCTCTCGAAAGAAGTGAGTGGGAGGAAAGTAGAACTTGATGAGGTAACTGTACCTGCTCCCTTATTGGAAAGTAGTTCATCACAAAAATTTGTTTCTGTGACTCCTACACCAATTAGTGAGGAAGCTAATGATGATGATCATGTAACTTCAGATCAAGTTACTATCGAACCTCGTAGGTCAACCAGAGTGAGATCTGCACCAGAGTGGTACGGTAATACTGTTCTAGAGGTCATGTTAATTGACCATGACGAACCTACGAACTATGAGGAAGCGATGATGAGCCCAGATTCCGCAAAATGGCTTGAGGCCATGAAATCTGAGATGGGATCCATGTATGAGAACAAAGTATGGACTTCGATTGACTTGCCCGATGATCGGTGAGTCATTAAGAATAAATGGATCTTCAAGAGGAAGACGGACGCTGATAGTAGTGTTACTATCTACAAAGCTCGAATTGTTGCAAAAATGTCGACAAGGTCAAGTTGTTGACCACGATGAGAATTTCTTACTCGTATCGATGCTTAAAAGTCTGTCTGAATGATGTTAGCAGTTGTCGCATTTTATGAAATCTGGCAAATGGATATCAAAACTACATTCCTTGATGGATTTATTAAAGAAGAGTTGTATATGATGCAACCAGAAGGTTTTGTCAATCCTAAAGATGCTAACAAAGTGAGCAAGCTCCAGCGGTCCATCTATGGACTGGTGCAAGCATCTCGGAGTTGGAATATATACTTTGATGAGTTGATCAAAGCATATAATTTTATACAGACTTGTGGTGAAGCCTGTATTTACAAGAAAGTGAGTGGGAGCACTATAGCATTTCTGATAAATATATGTGAATGACATATTGTTGATCGGAAATAATGTATAATTTTCTGGAAAGCATAAAAGAGTATTTGAAAGGAGTTTTTTCAATAAAGACCTCGGTGAAGCTACTTACATATTGAGCATCAAGATCTATAGAGATAGATCAAGAAACTTGATAAGTTTTTTCAATGAGTACATACCTTGACAAGATTTTAAAGTAGTTCAAAATGGAACAGTCAAAGAAAGAGTTCTTACATGTGTTACAAGGTGTGAAACTGAGTAAGACTCAAAGCCCGACCACGGCAGAAGATAGAAAGAGAATGAA
Organism: Triticum aestivum; assembly: GCF_018294505.1. Classification (NCBI taxonomy): domain Eukaryota; kingdom Viridiplantae; phylum Streptophyta; class Magnoliopsida; order Poales; family Poaceae; genus Triticum; species Triticum aestivum. The sequence goes on from NC_057794.1 coordinate 436,633,236, forward strand.
AGTCATTCCCTATGCCTCAGCCATAGTTTCTATAAAGTATGCCATGCTATGTACCAGATCTATTGTATACCCTACACTGAGTTTAGCAAGGGAGTACAATAGTGATCTAGGAGTAGATCACTGGACAGCGGTCAAGATTATCCTTAGTGGAATAAGGATATGTTTCTCGATTATGGAGGTGACAAAAGTTTCGCTGTAAAAGGTTACGTCGATGCAAATTTTGACACTGATCCAGATGACTCTAAAGTCTTAATCTGGATACATTTTGAAAGTGGGAGCAATTAGCTCGAGTATCTCCATGCAGAGCATTGTCGACATAGAAATTTGCAAAATACATACAGATCTGAATGTGGCAGACCCGTAGACTAAACTTCTCTCACAAGCAAAACATGATCACACCTTAGTACTCTTTGGGTGTTAATCACATAGCGATGTGAACTAGATTATTGACTCTAGTAAACCCTTTGGGTGTTGGTCAGATGACGATGTGAACTATGGGTGTTAATCACATGGTCATGTGAACTATTGGTATTAAATCACATGGCGATGTGAACTAGATTATTGACTCTAGTGCAAGTGGGAGACTGAATGAAATATGCCCTAGAGGCAATAATAAAGTTATTGTTTATTTCCTTATATCATGATAAATGTTTATTATTCATGCTAGAATTGTATTAACTGGAAACATGATACATGTGTGAATGATAATATATTGGCATGAATACTTCATAAATTATAGATACGTTGGAGACGTATCATCATCCCCAAGCTTAATTCCTACTCGTCCTCGAGTAGGTAAATGATAAAAGAAATAATTTATGAAGTGTGAATGCTAGCAAAGTGCACAAGTTTGATCAATGATAATTTCAATCACTTTTCCTAGCATCATAACAACAATTCTTTATTATGAAACTTCTCATGTCATAGTGGCAACCAATTCACATGTTAAGGTTCAAACAATGAATTCTCTTGAAACCCAACAACCTATGTCCTCAGTCACTCAACTTATTCAACAAAGTTTAAGTAAGAGCTCCACATACTCAACCATCATATAGTCTTCTATGATTGCTAACACTCACCTTGTACACATGAGCAAAATGTTTCAACCGGACACATAGAAAGATAGGGGCTTATTGTTTTGCCTCCCAACGTATTCACGTCAAGGGTGATGTCAACAATAATAACTCATGCCACCCATATTCAACTAGACATATGTGCCTAGATCTTTCCTCACCACATGATGCTTGCCAAAAGAGAAAAATAAAAAGGAATAGAGATAAAAGCTTTGACTCTTTGCATAAAAGTAAATACTGAAAAGTAAAAGATAGGCCCTTCGTAGAGGGAAGTAGGGATTTGTAGAGGTGCCAGAGCTTAAAGCAAAAATTGAGAGATAAAAACATTTTGAGAGCCATACTTTTCCCACCAACGAAAACGACTTAGAGCTCCCAACACTTTACATGCTAGATATATCATAGGCGGTTCCTAAACAGAAAATAAAGTTTATTCCTTTTTCCACCATACTTTCACTTTCCATGGCTAACCGTATCCACGGGTGCCCTCCATACCAACACTTTACAAGGAATTTATTATTTTACAACATAAAGTAAATTCATTCTTCATTTCGGGACTGGGCATCCTAATACCTTTGCCTTACTCTCATGCAATGACAAGTGAATAAACACTCATCGTGCGAATAACACATCTAGCATGGAAAATATTGGCCACCCCTCACCGCCTCGCGAGCGGTACGAGCACACAAAAAGAGAAATTTATTTTGAAAATTAGAGATGGCACATACAAATTTGCTTAGAACGGCAAAAGAACACCGCATATAGGTAGGTATGGTGGACTCTTGAAAAATGAGATTTGGGTTTAAGGATTTGGATGCACAAGTAGTATCTCTACTTGGTGCGAAGTTTTTGGCTAGCAAAGATGGGGGGCAAGCATCACATGTTGAAGGATCTATGACAATATAACTTCTATGTGAATATGAACAAATATAAACCATTACATTGTCTTCCTTGTCCAACATCAACAATTTGGCATATAATATTTTGATGGGGGCTCACAATCACAAAAGATTTCCAAGATAGTGTATGTATATGTGAAAGTTCTCTTCCTTATACTAATTATTCGTGAATTGCTTGTATGACCAATATAGTGATTGTCAAGCCTCAAAAGATTTCACTTTATAAACCCAATGTGAAGCTACCACTAGGAATGATATGATTTCAACTTTATGACATTCAATTTATTCAACAATTTACTCATAGAATATAAGTGAAGCACAAGACTAAATGACAAGCTACTCCAAAAAGATATAAGTGAAGATCAAATGAGTAGTTAAGTAAATAGATAGCTATGTGTGGACTCTCTCTTATTTAAAACTTTCAGATCTAAGTATTTTATTAAAACAGCAAGCAAAGCAAAACAAAATGACATCTTAAGAATAGCACAACTCATGTGAAGAAGCAAAAACTTAGGATCAACCGATACTAACCGATAATTGTTGAAGAAGAAAGGTGGGATGCCTACCGGTGCATCCCCAAGCTTAGATGCTTGAGAATTTTTGAAATATTATATTGGGATGCCTTGGGCATCCCCAAGCTTGAGCTTTTGTGCCTCCTTAATTCTTCTCATATCACGGTTTCCCTAAATCTCAAAAGCTTCATCCACACAAAACTCAACAAGAACTCATGAGGTAAGTTAGTACAAACAAATGCAAAAACCTTATCATTCTCTACTGTAGAAAATCACTAAAAAAATTATTCAACATTGCATACCAAATGCCTCTGCATATTTAATACTCCTATCCTCAAATAGAATCATTAAACAAGCAAACATAACAGGTATCTGCCAAAACAGTACAGTCTGTAAAGAATGCAAGAGTATCAATACTTCCCTAACTCCAAAAATTATGAAAATTTACCACATTGTAGAAAAATTATCAGAGCTCATTTTTAAAAAAGTTTCAACATTTTATCACATTCTTACTTTTCTAGGGAATTTTTGCAACAGCGGTAAACTTTCTGTTTTCAAACAGCAACATGTATACTTGCAAAATAAGCATAGTAAAGGCTACCATTGCCACTTTTATTGAAATAAAAGATGAAAAACATTATTATAAATATCATCAAGCAAATCCTAACAAAATAAAATGATGCTCCAAGCAAAACACATATCATGTGACGAATGAAAACATAGCTCCAAGTGAGGTTACCGATAATGTTGGAGACGAAAGAGGGGGTGCCTTCCGGGGCATCCCCAAGCTTAGTTGCTTGGATATTCCTTGAATATTACCTTGGGGTGCCTTGGGAATCCCCAATATTAGGGTATTGTCACTCCTTATTCTCCTTATATAGGTATCTCACCCAAAACATCAAAACTTCAATCACACAAAACTTAACGGAACTTTGTGAGATAGGTTAGTATGATAAAGAGCAAAGCATTCCACTTTTGGTACTGCCAAAAACAAGATTCATAATTGTTCTCTCACAATGCCTACTGTATAATCTCATTTACACAATTTATATTGAGCAATATAGGCCATAGAAACTAGAAAACAAGCAAACTATGCATTGAAAACAGAATCTGTCAAAAACAGAACAGTTTGTAGTAATCTGTACTCGAACCATACTTATGCTACTCCAAAAATTCTGAAGAATTAGGAAAACCTGATAAATAAGTCTATTAATATTATGAAAGAAGAATCATCATTTTATCACACTTCTGTTAAAATGAAAATTACTTTCCTGAGCGCAAAAGTTTCTGCTTTTCAGCAAGATCAAAGCAACTATCACCCAATCAAGATCCTAAAGGCTTTACTTGGCACTTTATTGAAACAAAAGCAATAAAACATGATTACTACAGTATCATAAGCATGTGAACACACAAAAACAGTAGGTAAAAGTGTTGTGTTGTCTCCCAACAAGCGCTTTTCTTTTATGCCTTTTAAGCTAGGCATGATGATTTCAGTGATGCTCGCATAAAAGATAAGAATGAAATGTAAAGAGAGCATCATGAAGCATATGACTAGCACATTTAAGCCTAACCCACTTCCTATGCCTAGGGATTTTGTGAGTAGACAACTTATGGGAACAAGAATCAACTAGCATAGGAAGGCAAAACAAGCAAAACTTCAAAATTTTCAACACATGGAGAGGAAACTTGATATTATTGCAATACCTACAAGCATATGTTCCTCCCTCATAATAATTTTCAGTAGCATTATGAATGAATTCAACAATATAAATATCACATGAAGCATTATTTTCATGATGCATAATCATATAAATTTTTTCACTCTCCACATAAGCAAATTTATTCTCATCAATAGTTGTGGGAGCAAACTCAACAAAATAACTCGCATGTGATTGGAAATTAAAATCATGATGACCAGTTTCATGTTTATAATTATTCAATATAGCATACATGTCATCACCATAATAATCATATATAGGAGGCATGCAATCATCATAATAAATTTTCTCATCAAAACATGGGGAACTAAAAATATCATATTCATCAAATATAGCATCCCCAAGCTTATGGATTTGCATATCATTAGCATCATGGATATTCAAAGAATTCATACTAATAACATTGCAATTATGCTCATCATTCAAATATTTTGTGCCAAACATTTTATTGACTTCTTATTCTAACAATTGAGCACAATTTTCCGAACCATCATTTTCAAGAAAGATTTTATAAAGATGATCAATAATATGGTGCAACCTCAACTCCATTTTGTTGTTGTTTTGTTTTATAAACCAAACTAGTGATAAAACAAGAAACTAAAAGATTCAATTGCAAGATCTAAAGATATACCTTCAAGAACTCACCTCCCCGGCAACGGCGCCAGAAAAGAGCTTAATGTCTACTACACAACTTTATTCTTGTAGACACGTGTTGGGCCTCCAAGCGTAGAGTTTTATAGGACAGTAGCAATTTTCCCTCAAGTGGATGACCTAAGATTTATCAATCCATGAGAGGTGTAGGATGAAGATGGTCTCTCTCAAACGACCCAGCAACCAAATACAAGAAATCTCTTGTGTCCCCAACACACCCAATACAATGGCAAATTGTATAGGTGCACTAGTTCGGCGAAGAGATGGCCATAAAAGTGTAATATTGATGGTAGAAATATATTTTTATTATCTAAATAAATAAAACAGCAAGGTAGCAAATAGTAAACAGGCACAAAAACGGTGTTGCAATGCTTACAAACAAGGCCTAGGGTTTGTGCTTCCGCTAGTGCAATCTCCCAACAGTGCTAACATAGTTGGATCATATGATTATCCCTCAAAGTACAACAAAGAATCACTCCCGAGTTCCTATTAGTGGAGAACAAAAGGTAGGAACTGTTTGTAGGGTGCGAAGCCACCTCAAAGCTATTATTTCCGATTGATCTATTCAAGAGTTCGTACTAAAATAACACAAAGCTATTGTTTTCGTTCGATCTATCCTAGAGTTCGTACTAGAATAACACCAAAGCATATTCATATTCATAATACTCAATCCACACAAAGAACTATAAAGAGACCCTGAAGTTTTTGTTGGAGAAAAATGTGCATCAACCCCTATGCATAGATTACCCCAATATCACCGCGGGAATCCGTGGGTTGGATGCCATAACATATATCAAGTGAATCAATAAGATACCCCAATTGTCACCTCAAGTATTCATACCGCAAGACATATAGCATGTGTTCTCATCTCTGAATATTCAATCCGACAAGACAAAACTTCAAAGGGTAAATATTCAATTCATCACAACAAGAGTATAGAGGGGAGAAACATCATATGATTCGACTATATTAACAAAGCCCATGATATAGATCACGAGAGAGAGGGAGATTAAACACATAGCTACTGGTACAAACCCTCAGCCCCGAGGGTGGATCACTCCCTCCTCGTCATGGTGGCCGTAGGGATTATGAAGATGGCCATCGGAGATGATTCCCCCCTCCGACAGGGTGCCGGAATGGGTCTAGATTGGCTTTCGGTGGCTACGGAGCCCTGCGGTGGCGGAACTTCTGATCTAGGTTAACCCCGAAGGGTTTCAGAATATTTGGGAATTAATAGTGCAAAGAAGGGGTGCGGGAGGCCACCGAGGTGGGCACAACCCACCTGGGTGCACCAGGGGGCCCTGGCGCGCCCTGGTGGGTTGTGCCCCCCTCGGGGCACCCCCAGGTGCATCTCTGGCCCATTGGGTTCCTTCTTGTCTAGAAAAAAATCTCCGTAAAGTTTCGTTGTGTTTGGACTCCATTTGATATTGATTTCCTGTGATGTAAAAACAAGCAAAAAATAGCAATTGGCACTTGGCACTGGGTTAATAGGTTAGTCCCAAAAAAATGATATAAAGTTGTTATAAAATGATTGTAAAACATCCTAGAATGATAATATATTGGCATGAATACTTCATAAATTATAGATCCGTTGGAGACGTATCTGTCAGATTTCGGGTTCCGGCAGACCCTTGAGGTTCGAACACAGGGGTGCGCGCGGAGATCTCTCCCCTACCAATCTACGCCCAATCTCCTCGCGTGAATTGAGCTGGAAACAACGACCAACACAAGGGACACAAGGTTTATACTAGTTCGGGCCACCGTTGTGGTGTAATACCCTACTCCAGTGTGTGGTGTGGTGGATTGCCTTAGGGGCTGATGAGGATCAGTACAAAGGAAGAACAGCCTCGTGAGAGGTGTTCTTGAGCTGGGGCGATGAACTGCTAGGGTGAGTTCAGTCGCCTCTCTTTCTCTCTGCTAGGGTTCTACCAGATTTCCAGCCGCCCCTCTACTCTGTGGTGGCTAGCTCTATTTATAGAGGCCCTGGGCCTCTCCCCAAATAATGAGCGGGAAGGGCGCCAACAATTGGCCATTTTGAAGGGGAACAGGTAGTACAAGTTATCCTGACCAAAGGTGGTCTTTGGCTGCCAAAAGTACTGGTGATGACGCCGTCTTGGGCTCCACAGTGACCTCCGTCCTGCCGCTCTGCTGGTCTTGGTCTCGTTGCACCAGAATGGCAACCTTTGCCTGATGCCTTGGCCTGTGCTTGCCCCCTTTGCACCAAAGGGGAAACAAGGACACTGCGCAGGCCGGCGCCCGCCTGGTCTCGATCGTCATGGCTTGCGTCACGGGTTCCTCGCGAGGTACCCCTACCTTGATCTCTCCGCCTCCTCACGAGCCTGCCTGATGAGGCTACCTCTGAGGAAGCTTCCTGTCGTCCACCCCGTGAGGCTTGGCCCCTCGCGAGGGTCTTGAGCTTGTGCTGATGAAGATGGGCCGCGTTGGGCCCCCGCTTGAACCATGTCGCAGGGAGGCAAGTCTGGGGACCCCCGTTCCCAGAACACCGACAGTAGCCCCTGGGCCCATGGCGCGCCCGGGCTTGGCCTGGTAGGAAAGCGAAGGGGCAAGCGCGAAGCGCCGCGGGCCCCAACAGCCTGCGGCCTTGGGTGTCGCGTGGTGATTGATTGGACGTGGGCGTCTGTGCTACCCACGACGCCTCGGTAACTGCCCATCTGACAAGAGAGGTGCCCGGACCAGACTTACTTGCTTTGTTCTCCTTCGCCTCGCTCCAGATCCCCTTTCTCGCTCTCCTCCTTCTTGCTTCCGAAATCCTCTAGATCTGTCTCAATCCTTCTCATCCGGCACGCCATGGCGCCTCGCAAGTCCCCGACCGAGGCCTGGTACTCGCCGGCCCTGGATTCCCCGAACCTGTAGGAGAAGAACCTTGCCCTTACGCGCCTGATGATGGTGGCGCAGGGAAGCAAGGGGGCGACTGTGCTCAAGGCCGGCTCTGACCAGCCTGAAGCCAAGGGGAGCACCTTCTATCCGCTCTTTGTGAGCGCCATTGTCGCTGTCGTGGTTCTAACTCTGATAGTGATGTAGGGGGGTATGTATGGAGAGGCTAGATCTTAGCTATGGAGGAGTTGTAAGCACACAAGGATTACGAGTTCAGGCCCTTCTTGGAGGAAGTAACAACCCTACGTCTCGGTGCCCGGAGGCGGTCGACTGAATTATGTGTGTATGAATAACAGGGGTGCCAACCCTTGATACTGAGGAGGGGGGTGGCTTATATAAAGTTCGCCAGGCCCCTCCAGCCCTCAGTAATGCAAGGTTTAAAGTACATTAAGACTGGGGGTTACTGGTAACGCCCCTAATAAAGTGCTAGGATGACCATAAAAGCTACTTAATGACCGACCGTTTGCGTGCAGGGTGACTTTAGATCTCCTGGCAGTCGAGTGGTTGGAATTTGGTCGAGTGATTGCTTCGTGGTCGAGTGTCTTGAATCTGTCGAGTGGGATACCTCCAAGTCGATTGAAAGGTGACTTCTTCTAGGGATGTCCTTGGCTAGGGTACTTAGGACAGGTCCATGCCCCTATCCTAGGTACATAGCTTCATCATTAGCCCCCGAATGGATCGAGGTTCGAGTGGGGAAGGAGTTGGGGATCTTTCCGACTGGTTCTTCATGTTATATGAACATCTTGTTTTGGATCAATTGTCATGGATGACGTCGTCAACTTCTTTCAGTCGCCTTGATCCATTCTTGGCCTCTTGTCGAGTGAATTTCTTTACTTGTGAAGTTCCAAGTGACGGTGTGAAAGGGATCTTCTGTTTGACGAGTTGTTCTGTGGCCCGCGGATTTTGTGGGATTTGAATTTCGGGAAGCGCGCGGGACGGGGGCGGCCGCAGTAATCAGATGGGATAGGACGGAAGCTCCTCGATCCCCGCGCCACCTTTTTCGCCACGTACCGCACGCACCCATTGCAGGATTTGACGGGATTGCCTGGGCCTACCAGTCAGCCAGTCGGAAGCGACCTCTTATAAGCTGCCGGCTCAGGACCCCCGAACAGTGCGCCTTCACTTTTCCCCCTTCCTTCACAAGATCCTCCGCCACCTACGCTTCCATTGGGGACTCTTCAGGCACATCTTCACTTGCCGCTCTCAGTCGGTCAAGAAGGCCAAGTCGAGTGACGAACGGACACAGGTGATCCAGCTGTGCGGGGGTCTGGCGATCCAGATGAGGGGAAAAAGTTCCTTTCCGTCTATAACTTCTCCCGAGTCAGTCCGTGGGTGGCAGTCGACTTGGTTTTACTGTAAAGACCAGGTGACCCCAGGACAGTCGACTGGGCTTCCCCCTTTTACTCTGAATCGAGCACAAAAACCTGCCTCTCTGAAAGTGACGCCGGAGGAAAAGGCACAAGTCAAGGTGCTGGTCGGTCGAGTGGTTCAGCTTGTCCGCGAGGGTGTGACTGGCATGGACTTGTTGGAAGCCTTCCTTCGGAGGCACATCCAACCGCTTCAGGCTCGTGACCACCCGATGTGGCTGTACTCGGGTCTCGAAGACACCACTCGGATTCACCCAGAGGAGGTCACTGACAAGATGTTGGAAGGGTGGCTGTCGAGTATCACAGGGAACAAGGACAATCCCCGAGGAGCCAAGAGGATTCCTCCACTCGACCAAACATACGAAGTAGACAAGGTCTGACCTTGCGTTTCCGACTGTGATCTTGCTTTCTTTATTTGTTCTTTTTGGATCAGTCGATTGACTTTTGTCTCGTTTGTTGTCCTCTAGGCTACTACTGAGATGTACTCGACACCCAATGGAGCACAGGAGCAGGCCGAGGAAGGAGAGGTGAGTGGAGGCGAAAGTGGAGACGAGGGAGAAGAGTGGGAATCTGGCGGCGAAGGAGAGGGGGATGATGACGACGACTCCAGTGAAGAGGAGGAGGAAGAAGTCGAACCTCCCCGCTCGGAGCGGCGATCCAAGCTTACACACGACCCTGCGCGGGAACGTGGTAAGGCGACTGTCCCTGTTGGGCAGTCGTTGAAGCGCCCTCGGACCTCATCTCAAGCGCCAACAGAAAAAGCTCCCAAGCACCCACGCGCGACGCCGTCCAAGCCGCCCAAGGCTCTGCCCAAGATGAAGATGACTGTCCCCACCATTTCTGGGTAATAGTAGAATTTGTTTTCCTTTGTCGAACGTGACGGACTCTTGGTCGACTCATTGAATAAGCTGACTGACTTTCGAAATTTGCAGTGCTGCCACCTCGGAGATCTCCGCCAAGGACGATGATCAAGAGATGGAAGACGCTATTACCTCCAACCCCGGTACGATTACTGATGCTCTGCTTTTAGTTGACTGGCGATTTCTTATAATTCCGGTCGATTGGATTTTTCTTGTAGCTCCTCCTCATGTCATTGACCTCCCTGATGATGACGACGAAGTGCCGCTAATGGCGCGAAGGAACAGGAGGGCGCCGGCTGGCAAGACCCCACAAACTACTCTGGCGCCTAAGGCCGCAGTCCAGGAGGGTGGTGATACCACTTGGGTTTCTGTGACCTTCGCTGAACCTCTGACGAGTGTCCGGCCTTCGACATCGACTGCAAATCCTCCTTCGCTTTTTGCCACACACCACGTCCCTAAGGACCAAGTGGGTGCCGCTAAAGAGGCTATACGCCAGGCGGGGATCATGATGGAGCAAGTGAAGGTGGTTCGGGAAGCCAGCCAAGCAGCTTATGACGCGAGCTCAGCTCTTCAGAGCAACGTCCAGGTCAGTCGATTCACCACTTGTTCTGTTAGGATATGCTATCTGAAGAATCTCTTTTCCGAAGATCTTTATATCTGTATGCCCACTGGGTGTGTCTATTAATCTTTTTGACGAGTGGGGGCACGCTAAGTGCACCCACTGGGTGTAGTCCCCGAGACTACAGTGGACTGCTGGCAGTCGACTGTAGTCTTTATATTGTGTTGCTTTAGCTGAACTTCTTCACTCGGTCTGGTCAGGCCATGTCGAATGGAACTGTACATGGTCGGCTGCGGGCAGTCGATTTTTTTTGGTCGAACTAGTGGGGGCACGCTGAGTGCACCCACTGGGTGTAGTCCCCGAGACTACTGTCGAATGTTTTTGATTCGACTGTAGTCTTAGAAACGCCATCATTGTCTCTTGGTTACTCGAAAGCAACTTATCTTGGATGTCTGTCGACTGATTTTTTGCAGAAATCCTGCGAACTTGTGGCTCGCTACACTGAGTTGGAGAACAAACAGATCCAGCTGAACTTTGACTTGAAGCTTGCTCAGGAGAACTTGCAGAAGGCGAGGGACGAAGCAAAAGGTATGGCTGGTGAGCTTTTGTCGACTGTCCTTTCTTTCTGGCCGTCCTCGATGTTGATCTCACTTGTTGTTTCCCAGACAAAATGGAGGAGGCTCTGAAGAAGAAGGATCAAGACCTTGCCGAAGCGCAGAAGGAGGCCCTGAACAAAACGAAGCTTGCTGAAGAAAAACTGGCTTCAGTCGGTACTCTTGAAAAGGAAAACTCCAGGCTGAAAACTGCTCTCGACGCGGCTAATCGAGAGGCCAGCCGTCTGAAGAATGGCAATATAGCTCTGAATGACAAGGCAAGTGAACTGGCAGGGAAGAGGAACGATCTGGAGGCTTATCTCGGTGGACTCGCCAAGAAGCTGTTCGTCATGCTCGAGGGTAATTACTCCGGCCCGACTGACTTGCAGTTACCAAATCTGCGTAGAGCCACTGACTTATCCTTGAATTGTGTTTACAGAATTCTGCCAGAACTTCGAAGAGGAGACTAGTCGAGTGGAGACAGACTTGGACCCCATCAATTCTCCAGTGAAGGACGAGGCTGCTATGAACGTGCTCCGACTAGAATCTCATGTTGTCGGCGTTGTTGACTATCTTGCTCGGTTGAAGGTTGCGATGTCACGGATCGACATGTCGCTCTGGCCTAGGACGACGCTTCAGAATGACCTCGAGTCCCTGATGACTCGACTGAATGAAGTCCCAGGTCGAGTGGCGGAATGGAAGAAATCTTCTGCTAGATGTGGCGCTAACGTCGCTCTGTCTCTGGTCTGCGTCCACTGCAAGGAGGCGCGAGAAGAAATGTTGGCCGCCATCCAAGTTGCCAATACCAGGAAGCACAACTTTCAAGACTTCATGGAGACTTTCATTGTTACTGCCACTCGCATTGCAGACGGGATCGACTTGGACGAGTTCGTCGCCCCTTCCAGTCCTCCGCATGAGGAATAAAAACTTTTATGCTTCACTTCAAATTTGCCTCGGAATGCCGAGTGGATTTTGTAACCGTTAAACTCTGTCGAGCTGGAGGCTCGAGTACTTTGATCTGCGGTCTAGAACCTTTGGATCTTATCTGAACTTGATTTATCATTGAATATCTTCATGAATTATCTATCGAGTGGAAATTGTTCTTCACTCAAAATAACTTTGTATTTGTGGTGCAACTCCGAAGGAGAAGGTAGCAGTCGATTTGCACCTCGTCGTCCTTGCGGATTGGGATGTGTTCCGTACTTTGGCGAGCACTGGGCTGTAGCTAAGCCTCTGAGTGGAAGGTCTGCTCTCCACTCGGTAGGATTTTAAAAACTTAGGCGACTACTGGACTGCAGCTAAGCCCCCGAGTGCGAGGTCTGCTCTCCACTCAGTAGGATTTTTTCAAACTTAGGTGAGTACTGGACTGCAGCTAAGCCCCCGAGTGGGAGTCTGCTATCCACTCGGTAGGATTTTTTTCAAACTTAGGGCAAGTACTGGACTGCAGCTAAGCCCCGAGTGGGAGGTCTGCTCTCCACTCGGTAGGGATTTTTTCAAACGTTAGGCGGAGTACTGGGAACTACAGCTAAGCCCCCCGAAGGGGAGGGTCTGCTCACCACTCGGTAGGATTTTTAAATACTTAGGCGAGCACTGGGCTACAGCTAAGCCTCCGAGTGGGAGGTTTGCTCTCCACTCGGGTAGGATTTTATAAACACTTAGGCGAGCCACTGAGGCTGCAGCGCAGCTAAGCCTCCGAGTGGGAGGTCTGGCTCACCACTCGGTAGGATTTTTAAACACTTAGGCGAGCACTGGGCTGCAGCTAAGCCTCCAAGTGGAGTCTGGCTCACCACTTCGGTAGGATTTTTAAACACTTAGGCGAGCACTGGGCTGCAGCTAAGCCTCTGAGTGGGAGTCTGGCTCACCACTCGGTAGGATTTTTAAACACTTAGGCGAGCACTGGGCTGGCAGCTAAGCCTCCGAGTGGGAGGTTTGCTCTCCACTCGGTAGGATTTTTAAACACTTAGGCGAGCACTGGGCTGCAGCTAAGCCTCCGAGTGGGAGTCTGGCTCACCACTCGGTAGGATTTTTAAACACTTAGGCGAGCACTGGGCTGCAGCTAAGCCTCCGAGTGGGAGTTTGGCTCACCACTCGGTAGGATTTTTAAACACTTAGGCGAGCACTGGGCTGCAGCTAAGCCTCCGAGTGGGAGTCTGGCTCACCACTCGGTAGGATTTTTAAACACTTAGGCGAGCACTGGGCTGCAGCTAAGCCTCCGAGTGGGAGCCTGGCTCACCACTCAGTAGGATTTTTAAACACTTAGGCGAGCACTGGGCTGCAGCTAAGCCTCCGAGTGGGAGGTTTGCTCTCCACTCGGTAGGATTTTTAAACACTTAGGCGAGCACTGGGCTGCAGCTAAGCCTCCGAGTGGGAGTCTGGCTCACCACTCGGTAGGATTTTTAAACACTTAGGCGAGCACTGGGCTGCAGCTAAGCCTACGAGTGGGAGTCTGGCTCACCACTCGGTAGGATTTTTAAACACTTAGGCGAGCACTGGGCTGGAGCTAAGCCTCCGAGTAGGAGTCCGGCTCGCCACTCGGTAGGATTTTTAAACACTTAGGCGAGCACTGAGCTGCAGCTAAGCCTCCGAGTAGGAGTCTGGCTCGCCACTCAGTAGGATTTTTTTACAAACTTAGGCGAAACGGATTCGCAGCTAAGCCACCTACTGGGGGATTTCACACGCAAACAAAAGCAACAACAATTATAGGAAAATTTGTAACACTCTTGTCTTTGATAAATAGACTACATGAGTTTTTCTTATTGCATCTCATCCGAGTGAGAATTCAAGTGTGAAAGGGGCAGAGCAGTTCTGCATTCCAAGCTCATGGCTCATCGATCTGGTGATCGACATTGTAAAGGTGATACGCTCCATTGTGGAGGACTCTGGTGACGATGAAGGGACCTTCCCAAGTAGGAGCGAGCTTGTGTGGTTTCTGTTGATCCACTCGGAGGACCAAATCTCCTTCTTGGAAGGCTCGACTCTTCACATTTCTGGCATGGAATCGACGCAAGTCTTGCTGATAAATGGTCGATCGGATCATAGCCATTTCTCTTTCTTCTTCCAAGAGGTCGACTGCGTCTTGCCGGGCTTGTTCTACTTCATCTTCGGTATAAAGCTCGACTCGGGGTGCATTGTGAAGTAGATCACTTGGCAGGACTGCTTCCGCTCTGTAGACCAGAAAGAACGGAGTTCTTCCAGTTGACCGATTCGGGGTAGTCCTCAATCCCCACAGAACCGATGGAAGCTCGTCGACCCAAGCGCCTGCTGCGTGCTTGAGATCACGCATCAGCCGAGGCTTTAGTCCTTTGAGAATCAGACCATTTGCCCTTTCTGCTTGTCCATTCGACTGGGGGTGGGCGACCGATGCGTAGTCGACTCGTGTGCCTTGAGAGGCGCAAAAAGCTCTGAACTTGTCTGAATCAAAGTTTGACCCATTGTCGGTGATGATGCTATGCGGGACTCCATATCTGAATGTTAACTCTCTGACAAAACTGATAGCAGTGCAAGCATCAAGATTCTTGATAGGCTTAGCTTCAATCCATTTCGTAAACTTGTCGACTGCCACAAGCACATGTGTGAAACCGCTCCTGCCTATTCTCAATGGGCCAACCATGTCCAGTCCCCAAACAGCGAAGGGCCAGATGAGTGGAATGGTCTTCAGGGCTGATGCAGGCTTGTGCGACATGTTGGAGTAGAACTGGCACCCTTCACACTTGTCGACTATCTCTTTTGCCATTTCATTCGCTCTTGGCCAGTAAAATCCCGCTCGGTATGCTTTAGCCACAATGGTCCGAGAGGACGCATGATGACCACAGGTCCCCGAGTGGATATCATCAAGGATTATCTGACCTTCTTCTGGTGTTATACACTTCTGACCGACTCCAGTCGCGCTTTCTCTATACAACTGTCCCTTTATGACTGTAAAGGCCTTGGATCGACGGACGACTGTCGAGCCTCTTCTTCGTCCTCCGGGAGTTCCTTTCTCAGGATATACGCGATGTATGGTATCGTCCAGTCAGGGGTGATTGCCAAAACTTCCATGATTAGGTCGACCACTGCCAGAATTTCAACTTCAGTTGGATCTGTGGCACTCTTTGGCTGCGGGGCTTCATCTGTAAAAGGATCTTCTTGGACTGATGGCGAGTGGATGTGTTCCAAAAACACATTGTTGGGGATGGCTTCTCTCTTGGAGCATATCTTTGCCAAATCATCAGCCGCTTGATTTTTCAGTCGGGGGATATGATGAAGCTCTAACCCCTCGAATTTCTTCTCTAACTTTCTCACTGCATTGCAATAACCAGTCATAGCTGGACTTCTGACGTCCCATTCTTTCATCACCTGATTAACCACCAAATCTGAGTCGCCATAGACCATGAGGTGACGGACGCCGAGTGAAATGGCCATGCGCAACCCATACAAAAGTGCTTCATATTCTGCTTCATTATTGGAGGAATCAAAGTGAATCTGGAGAACATATCTGAGCTTATCTCCTCGGGGGGAAACCAATACTACCCCAGCACCGGAACCATTCAGCATCTTAGATCCATCGAAGAACATGATCTAGTGCTCCGAGTGAACTTGAGTCGGAAGTTGCTGTTCGATCCACTCGGCAACGAAATCTGCAATTGCTTGGGACTTGATAGCTTTCTTTGCCTCAGACTTGATATCTTGGGGAAGAAGTTCAATCGCCCATTTGGCCACTCGACCAGTTGCATCTCTATAGTGCAAAATCTCTGATAGTGGAGCGTCACTGACGACTGTAATGGAATGATCAGAGAAGTAATGTGCAACCTTCTTCGTGGTCATATAAATCCCATATACAAGCTTTTGGTAATGAGGATATCTTTGCTTTGAAGGAGTCAAAACTTCAGAAACATAATATACTGGGCGCTGAACTTTGAAGGCATTTCCTTCTTCTTCCCGCTCGACCGTAAGTACTGTACTAACAACTTGTCCTGTGGCTGCAATGTAAATTAGCAAAGGCTCCTTGCTGATTGGGGCAGCAAGCACGGGCTGGGTGGAGAGCAGAGCTTTGAGCACTGTAAACGCTGCATCAGCTTCTGGAGTCCACTCGAACTTGTCAGACTTCTTCATCAGTCGGTAAAGAGGCAATGCCTTTTCACCGAGGCGAGAGATGAATCGACTTAAAGCGGCCAAGCATCCTGTAAGCTTCTGGACGTCATGCACACGCACAGGACGTTTCATCCGGAGTATAGTACCAATTTTTTCAGGATTGGCGTCGATTCCCCGTTCAGAAACGAGAAAACCGAGTAACTTCCCACCT
This sequence comes from Triticum aestivum, assembly GCF_018294505.1. Classification (NCBI taxonomy): domain Eukaryota; kingdom Viridiplantae; phylum Streptophyta; class Magnoliopsida; order Poales; family Poaceae; genus Triticum; species Triticum aestivum. The sequence goes on from NC_057794.1 coordinate 436,649,641, forward strand.
GGAACTCCGAACGTGCACTTTGACGGATTGAGCTTGATATCATACCTCCTGAGGTTGCCAAAGGTTTCAGCAAGGTCAGTCAGCAGGTCGGAACCCTTCCGTGACTTGACCACAATATCATCCATGTATGCCTCCACATTCCAACTGATTTGAGTGAGCAAACACTTCTGAATCATCCTCATGAACGTGGCTTCGGCATTCTTGAGGCCGAACGGCATGGTGACATAACAGAAGCACCCGAATGGAGTGATGAAAGTTGTTTTGATCTCGTCGGGCCCGTACAGACGGATCTGATGGTACCCGGAATAGGCGTCTAGGAAAGACAAACGCTCACATCCCGCAGTCGAGTCGACTATCTGGTCGATGCGGGGGAGAGGAAAATGATCTTTCGGGCAGGCCCGATTGATATGCTTGAAATCAATGCACATGCGAAGTGACTTGTCCTTCTTGGGGACCATGACAACATTGGTGAGCCACTCGGAGTGGTAAATTTCTTGGATGAACTCCGCTGCTAAGAGCCGAGCCACCTCCTCGCCAATGGCCTTCCTCTTCTGGACGGCGGACCGTCGAAGATGTTCTTTCACATGTTTAAATTTTGGGTCGACTCATAGACGATGCTCAACCAGCCCCCTGGGAACTCCAGGCATGTCAGCAGGCTTCCATGCGAAGATGTCCTAGTTCTCAAGGAGGAACTGGATGAGCGCTTCTTCCTATTTGGAGTCGACCATCGTTGAGATGTGAGTCGGAGCAGTGTTTGGATCGGTCGGGTGAATGTGAACTGCCTTCGTTTCACCGGATGACTGAAAAGCTGATTCTGAAGCAGGCTTCTTAGCTCGTAGCAACTCACTCGGATCTGCAGTCTTCTGATACTCTTGCAGCTCGACCACCGCCATCTGAGCGTCAGCAATCTTTGAGCCATTCTGAAAACACTCTTCTACTTTCTTCCGATTGCCTATAACAGTGATCACACCTTTGGGACCAGGCATCTTCAATTTGAGATACACATAACATGGTCGAGCCATGAAGCGTGCATAAGCTGGCCTGCCCAAAATAGCGTGATAAGCACTTTGGAAATCCACAACTTCGAATGTCAACTTTTCCTTGCGGTAATTCTTGGAATCACCGAAAACCACATCAAGAGCAATTTGGCCGAGTGACTCGGCTTTGTTCCCAGGAATGACTCCATGGAAACTCATGTTACTGGTGCTGAGCCTGGACATCGGAATGCCCATCCCTTTCAATGTTTCTGCATACAGTATGTTCAAACCGCTGCCTCCATCCATCAGGACTTTGGTCAGTCGAGTGCCTTCGACAACTGGGTCGACCACCAGAGCTTGCCTCCCAGGGGTGGCAATGTGCGTAGGGTGATCAGACTGGTCGAATGTGATGGCAGTCTGGGACCACTTCAGATAATTGGGTGTTGCCGGAGCAACCATATTTACCTCACGGTTAATAACCTTCAGTCAACTTTTGCTCTCAACATCAGCAAAAATCATCAGGGTGGAATTGACCTGGGGGTACCCATCGTCACTATCTTCCTTGTCCTCAACTTTGTCCGACTCATTTTCCTTATCTTTGGACTGCTTGCCCTGAAACTGCTGGATCAGAAGCCGACACTGTCGAGTGGTATGCTTTGGGTAAATGAGTTTACCCTCTTCATCTTTCTTGGTGTGGATGTGACACGGTAGATCCAAAACATCATTTCCATCTTGGTCTTTAACTTTCTTGGGGTTCCAAGGTCCTTTGGGTTTTTCCTTAAATTTTCCCTGGGTTACGGCCAGGGCCTCCCCAGGAGTAGCTGGCTCGGCTTTCCACTTCTGTTTCCGACTGAAATTTCCTCCGGTTTCCTGGGCGACTGCTTTATGCTTGCCACTCCGGAGTCGATCCTCATCTTCACCATTAGCGTATTTGGTGGCAATCTCCATCGTCCGATTCAAAGACATCTCTCCGGTTCAACCGAACTTCAGATTCAATTCTCTATACTTAACGCCTTCTTTAAAGGCACAAACTGCTTGATGATCTGGTACATTTTCAACTGTGTGATGCAATGTGATCCACCTCTGGATGTAATCCCTCAGAGTTTCATTTGGTTTCTGCACGCAAGACCGCAATTCCGTAAGGCCTGCAGATCGCTTGCATGTTCCTTCAAATGTGGTGATAAACACTCCGGAGAGATCCTCCCAAGTGTAAATGCTGCTGGGTGCTAACTGATTCAGCCACGCTCTAGCCGAGCCTTGTAACATGAGAGGCAGGTGCTTCATGGCTACCTCATCGTTCCCACCGCCAATCTGGACAGCCACTCGGTAATCTTCGAGCCAAGTATCGGGCTTGGACTCACCGGTGAACTTACTAACTCCAGTCGCCAACCTGAAGTTGGGAGGAATTACAGTGGCTCTGATGGCTCGACTGAAACACTCCGGCCCTGAAACATGTACTCTGCTACTGGTAGGCGCATCTCTGTCGTGGCCTTCTCGGTGAGCTCTATTCCTGTCGACCAAACCTTGAACGAGAATGGATCTCGCATCAAAGCTTGGTTCCCTGGGGTCGACTGGAATTCTCCGCCCAACACTATGAGGGCGTCTGTCCACCTGCTATCGAGGCACATATGATCCACTCCTCGGGGAAGGGGTTGGCACTCGATGTCGATCATCACGATCAAATCGGTGATCATACTGCTCATTCCTTCTATACTGATCACGCTGGTCTCCGCGTCCCTCACGCCTCAGAGGCGATCTTGGGCTATGAGCCGACTGGACTGTATCCACTGCAACGGATCGACTATGGATCCTGTTCCGTGACTGAGAAACAGCGGAATTTTGGTCTCCCGCTGCCCGGAGCAACGCTCTGATTTGCAACAAGCCTCTGCCAGCCTCTGACTGGGAGGGCTGAATCGACTCTGCTATACGGGCCGCAGCCGCCAAATTCTGAATCGGAGTATGATATACCTGCGGGGGCGGAAAGAGTTGACGTCGACTGGATTCCGGAGCCCGTTGACGCGCTCGCCCGTCGAGTATTCGCTGGAGATTCTCCAATTGAGTGCGCTCGGCCAAGTTAGCCAAGCGCGCGTCCTCCAAGGCTCGGGCCTCGGGGGTTTCTCCAATGATAGGAGTGTGGAGTGCATCCATGTTCCGGCGGCGAAGTTCCTCCCGCTGCAACGACATGAGAGGCTCGGGGAGATACTCCTCGTGAGGACGCGATGGGTCGCCCCCATCCGCACCTCCGTCAGCGCGGGGGAAACCGGGAGGACTGTGCGGCCCATCTATCACCAGAACCTCTGCAGCTGGGTCACTTCTGTCGCATTCGGATGCGGTCTCTGCGGAGCCAGTCCATAGGCCGAACAGGCCGTAGAGGGATGCGGTCTTTGCACCTCCACCCCAACTTTGTTCCTCTCCTGGCGATCTTTGCCTACTATTGTGAGGCTCATGTCGGGGTAAAGCCCTCGGTGGCCTTGCTGCGCCACTACTTTTCCCTTCGGGTTTCTGGTGTCCATGTCTCCGCATGTGCGAGCTTCATCGCGTACTCCAATTCCAATGCCATCTTGAAGCCTGGGAAGAGGATCGAAGGCTTCCGGAGCAAGTGGGTCATGGTGGACGTCGGGCGTCTCCACCCCTGTCCGGTGCTGCCTACGGGGCAGCCCAAGGCCGTCAACGCGTGGTCCCGCACGGAGCTTGTCGACCCCCGTGCAAGGGTGGTGCTGAAGAGGATGGACGCGGACCTGAGGCCAAGCAACTTGGGGGCGGCGAAGCTGACTGGAGCCACGCTCCTAAGGGAGTTCTTGGAGCACCGGGTGGCTCCACTCCAGGAGCACTCGCTCCCATTGTGGAGGCTGGGGAAGCGGACGCCGCCTTGCACCTGAGCTCGGAGGCCCTGACCGATGAGAATCTGGTCGCGGCCCTCCATTCCTTGGTTGGGGGAGATGTGGCGAAGCCGGTGGGCTCCCCCGTCCCCCTGTTCCTTCGCGACGACTGGGAGCGGGTGGTGAACGCCATGCCCATCTTCAACGGTGAGGGGCTGGTGCCCGCGGTAGCTTCTGAGGATCTTGCAGTGCTGGCGATGGTGGACGTGTCCTCCGGCAGCTCCAGCCAGAGTGAGGAGGAAGAAGAGGCAGAGGAGGAAGAGTCCGTCTTCGAGGCGACTAGCGAGGAGTCGGGGGAGTCCTTCCCTCGGCTCAAGTCTCGGGCCCTCCGCTCCATGCCGGATGATGACGATGTCGGTGCCGGGCGAGGAGGGGAGGACTCTCCCTTGGTCACAAGGAAGGGCAGGTCAGGGCTGGTTCTCCGAGGGTCCGCTCTGATCCCTGGGCGGTCTGAAACCAGCCCCAGCCCTCCCGACGTGGCTTCTTCTTCTGGGCCTCCCGAGGCTGACCCAAGCTGCAGGCTCTCGGGCTTCAAGTTCGGCCGGAAGTTGCTTGGGTCCGCGAGCAACGACCAGTAAGTGCTTGATTCCCGCTTTGCTTGGTTTCTGCCGCTGAGGCTTGACGTCCATATTCTCTTGTTACGCCGGCGCCTGGGGCGAAGAGGTTGAGAGGGGCTTCTGCGGCTCCGCTTGGGGCGAGTCCATCTGCCGGGGCGGTGCCTTTGTCCGCTGGGGAGAAAGATGGTGCGGCTCGCGCCTCCCTGGTCCGATCGTCCTCGCCAGGCCGACTAGGACGCCTTGGCGAGGAGTCAGCCCCCGTGGCCCCGCTGACCCTGGAGTCGACTGCGCTCGATGCTGTAGCCAGGGCGACCAAGGCCCAGGAGGATCCTTCTGCCAAGCCGTGATCACGCCGCCGTCTTCTTCGCCTGCTCCGCCGGTTCCCGCTTCTTCTGCTTCTTCTGCCGCCATCTTGGACCAGCTCGCCAGCGAACTGAGCCGACTGCTGGAGGATCTTCTGAGTGCAGACCCTCGCCTAGCGGTCGGGCGCCTGGAGCTAGCTTCTGGTTGGGCCCGTTCTGCTGCCTCTGTCTGAGCAGCGCTGAGCCAGGCCGTGGCGGCCTCCGATGGGGAGAAGCAGGCCGCCAACCAAGCCAAGGCCGCCCGCGACGCTACCCTGGGCGATGCTACGGCTGCCAAGGCTCGCTACAAGGAGCTGGAGGTCGAGCTGCAAGGCCTGCGTGACAAACTCGCCAAGGAGGTCCATGGCCGCCAGGAGAAAGAGAAGGAGATGAAGGTTCGGGAGGCTGCCGTCAAGGAGCGGGACGCCAAGCTCGATGACCGCCATGGCGAACTGGAGACGCTGGAGCGGTCGCTGCAGGCGGAGAGGGCCGAGCTGGACGCCAAGGCGAAGGTCCTGGCAGAGGATCGGGTGGCCTTCGCGAAGATGGAGAAGAGGGCTCGTGCCGTGCTGAAGACGCTTTACGAGAGCGGCTCGGAGGAGCCGCTGGCCGGCGCGGAGGACGGCCCCGCCAAGCTGCTTCCCTTCCTGGTCCGCGCGCTTGAAGATGTCGTAGACGGCCTTGGCCCCACGGCCGAGGCCGAGGCGTGTGCCCTGTCTTCGGCGGTGCTGACGCGTGTCCTCAGCCACGTCTACCTGCGCGACCCCAACGTCGACCTCGACAGCCTGCTGGAGCCCGTGAGCAGCGAGCTTGCCGCCGTTGCTGCTGAGGCCGTGGAAGGCCGAGCCGAAGCTTTGCTGGGAAGGTTCCGCGCCTTTAGCATCTTGCCCGGGCGCGGTGCCGCCAGCTCCGCTGCCCCAGGAAGCAACGCCACTAGAGAGTGATCCCTTCGCGGCTTTTGTCCTGTTTTTATTCCTGCAACATGCACCATGCCTCGCGGAGGCGTTTAGACTTGTGTTTGACGTCGTGAAACAATCTATGGCTTGTAATATTTGCTTTGAATTTCCTGGAATTTGCATTTTTCTCCCCCACTTGCTCGCGCTCTACGTTGGCAGGGCCCGGCCCCGCGCATACCTCACCCTGCATTAGCCTCGACCGGAAACCAGGACGGGACTAAGGAGTGAGGGGCTACGTGGCAAGTTAGGCTCCTGAGTCGCGATGCTCAGGAGTCCCCCTTGACGCACAAGCAACAAGTAGGAAAGGGGGGAACAAGGAGTGGATTGATCATTCTGCATCGGCAGGGCCCAGCCCCACGCGTACCTCACCCAGTGTTAGCCCCGACCGGAAACCAGGACGGGACTAAGGAGTGAGGGGCTACGGGGCAAGTTAGGCTCCTGAGTCGCGATGCTCAGGAGTCCCCCTTGACGTTCAAACGAGTTTCCATACCTTGGCTCCGCTCGGGGAGGGGCGCGTGACGACCAGGTCCGGGGGACCTGGCTGGGTGGCGTGCGCTCGGGCGAGGCCCGGGCGTAGCCCTCGTGTCCAGCCCCCTCGCGCGGCGCTCCCGAGGGGAGGCATTGCGATGGTGCCGGACACTGAGCTCTGGGCTCCCTGAGGTTGGTACAGCCGTGGGCCGCCCTCAGTTGTTTATCACCAGCGCGGAGCATAGCGCTTCCTTATGTGTACGGGCATAGCCGCTCCTCGGCAGTGTCGTCAGCCAGCACGGAGCATGGTGCTTCCACTAGTACGTGGGAGGGGGCTCCCCTCCGGGAGGAGCCCCCGGGGCGTGTACAGCCCCGCCCTGACACGTGGCCGGCACGGTAGGGCTAGGAGAGGTGTATCTGGTCACTCGTGAGCCAGCGCGGGACTCACGAGGCCCTACCTCGAGGCGGGTTGTGCCTAGCTCTGGGCCTTTATCAATGGTGTGTTCCTGCAGGGTGGTTACAATGCAAATGCTCTACGTCCTCAAGTCCCGGCCCTCGAGCTAGCTCAGCCGCCGCTGGTATGACAGGTCATGATGCCGTGGGTCAAGGCCATGGGTGAGGGCTGGAGAGCCAGTAGGAGTCCATGAGTCGCGATGCTCAGGTACCCCCCTTTTAACGTGCAAGCGCTTTGCATGAAATCGGAGAAGTCCACGATAAGCAACAAGTGACAATTAAGCGCGAAAGAGCAAATTCATTTTAAGTAGACGTAGGAAAAGCAAACGCTGATGGGCCCGGCCCGAGCAGCTCGGGGATGATGCAGCCCGAGGGGCGCCACCGACGAGGTAAGTAAAGAGCATAAGCAAAACGGATACATGCCGTAGGGACGGACCCACACGGCCTGGGAATGATGCAGCCCTGTGGGCGCTCCCAGCTAAAAACGGAACTTAGAAAGATGTCACCTGGTGCTGTTGAAGATGAAGTGGTGTTGAAAAAGCGAGTGATGTGCGATGAAGGCATCGACCCTCACGAGCCCTCAGGCCCAGGAGCCTCGGGAGGCTCCAGGGGCACAGGTGGGTCTCCGAGAGCCATCTCCATCTCCGCCAGGACCGCATGATGCCTGGCCTCCTGAGCCTCCAGAATGCTCCTTAGCAGGCGCTGATGAGCGGCGACCGCGTTCGGCAGGCCGAAAGGCATGCGAACGTAGCTGCGAGGTGGACCCTCGCAGCGCCCCACGCACGAAGGCCAGAGGCGCTCCTGAGACGCTGCTTGGTTGAGCCCTGGCACGTCGACGTAGACGCGCAGCCCACCATCCTCGCCTAGATGTGGGGCCATGGTGGGTAGGCGGCGGCTGCCGCGCATGACTCTCGACTCCTGTTGCTTGCGATGAACTCCTGAGGGTTTGGTCTTCCTTGCCTTGTATCTTCCTGAGGGAAACGTGCCTGGAAGCACCCCTCCAAGTGGTGCCCGAGCGCCTCCCTCGCGACCTTGGCAAAGTCGGTGGCTCTCCAAGAAAGAGCCCCCGAGCTCTGCCTGAGGAGGGCGCCAGGCGCGCCTTCCTATGCGAGAGAGGGTGGCGCTCCCTGATTGGGCGCAGATCCTGATGCAACTTCTCCGGAGGCGCCTGCCTCCTTGTGGCTTGGGCTAGGCGAAACCTTCTTCTTCTTGGGGGTCGCCTCGGGAAGTCTTCCGTTTCCGCGGTCCGGGTCTTCGATTGCTGTGGCTTGGAACGCGCTCTCAAGTGAACACACTACGTCCCTTTCTTCATAGGGTACGGTGATGACTCCACCGCTTCGTGGCATCTTGAGGACATTGTATCCATGGTGAGTCACTGCCATGAACTTGGCCAGGGCTGGGTACCCGAGGATGGCATTGTATGGCAGACGGATGTGGGCGACGTCAATGAGCTCGGTGCGGTAGTTGTTGTGCTGCCCGAAGGTGACTGGAAGGCGAACCTGCCCTATCGGAACAGTGGAACCATCAGTGACTCCTGAGAAGGGCTTGGTTGGCTAAAGCTGATTGTACGACACTTTGTAACGCCCCGAGACCGATGTGCCAGGTGTCCTCCAGTTATTCGTTGTTGTTGCCTTGTCAATGCTTGCGTGTCATGCATTCCATATCATGTCATCATGTGCATTTCATTTGCATACATGTTCGTCTCATGCATCCGAGCATTTTCCCCGTTGTCCGTTTTGCAATCCGGCGCTCCTATGTCACCCGGTGTTCCTTTCTACCTCTTTTCGTGTGCGGGTGTTAAACGTTTTCGGACTGGACCGAGACTTTTCATGCGGCCTTGGTTTACTACCGCAGACCGCCTGTCAAGTTTCGTACCATTTGGACTTCATTTGATACTCCAACGGTTAACCGAGGGACCGAAAAGGCCTCGTGTGTGTTGCAACCCAACACCCTTCCAAACTGGCCCAAAACCCACCTAAACCTCCTCCATCATCTCGGTCGTTCGATCACGATCGCGTGGCCGAAAACCGCACCTCATTTGGACTCTCCTAGCTCCGTCTACCTATAAATATGTGGCCTTCCCTGAAATTTTCGCGGATGAAACCCTAACTTCGTCCTCCTCCCGCAGCCGGACATGTCTGTCCCGTCAATGGACGCGTCCGCCGCCGCCTCCGACGAATCACAGCGCGACACCTCGCCCTCGCCACCTTCTCTCTCCTCCAGCCCCGCCGCCGGCCCGCGCGGCCCGGATCGGGCCCGCAGGGCCCAACCGCTCGCCGCCGTCACTCGCGGAGGGAGCCCGCGCCCTGCCGGTTTCCGCGCCGCGCCATCCGCCGTCTGTCTGCCGGAGCTGCGCCGCCGCCGTTGTCACCCGGCCCGAGTCGTCGCTCCTCCGCCGCCCTCACGCGACTCCGACGCCGCCGCAGCCCGCCGGCGCCGCCCTCCGCCGCTTCTCCGCCGTTCTCCGTCCGCCGGAGCACCGCGCCTCCGTGTCCTCGTCGCCGGCCATTGCCAGAGTTCACCGCCCGCGTCGCCGGAGTGCACACCGGCTAGATCCGGCCCGGGTGGATCAGATCCATCGGGTTCCCGAACCAAACACGCCCCCTCGATCCGGATCTCCTCATCCCGCTTCGCCTCATCCCCGCGTTGACTTTTCGTGGAGGTAAAATTTCACTAAGTCCCCGGAATTTTCAGATTCATATGCCTCTTTTCATCATGTCATAACTCCCTCATCGTAGCTCCGATTCGTGCGTGTAGCATATCAAAATGTTTGTCTCGACGAGCAAATCATTTCATCTCATTGCATCATTTTCATTTGAGTTCATATTGATGCCCGAAATGCTGTTGGAAGAGGGCTATGTGGTGAATTTGTCAGATCCGTTTCAGCAAATGGCTATTTGTCATTTTTGCCATGATGAATGTGTGCATGCTATGACCCTGAGCTCTACATGTGTTTTGTTATATGCCATGTCATCTTTACAGAGGTGCTTGCCATGTATTTTTTTGATCTATGTGGTGACTAGCACAAGCTTGCAAAGTAGCGTAATCGTTAATGCTGATTTCAGGGACTTAGAATTTCACTAAGTCCTTGTTCTGTTTTTGTTGTTATGCCATATGTTCATGTTGTTTCCTAGTGATCTGTGCCTCTTTTGAGGATGATCAGTAAGGATGTTTTGTTAACATTGTGGTGCTATATCCATCCATGTCTTTTTTGCATTTATGGAGCACCCTAGCTTGAGTCAATCGAGCTCTACTTTTGCTATAAAATGATCCAGGAAGATTGTTGACATGTTTAGCGATTTTGCCGAGGATGTTGCTATTGATCCATGCATGCTATGTTGTTGTTCTTGCCATGTCTAGCTTCTATGCAATGTCTTCTTCATGGGTGTATGCTTAGTTGGTCATGCTATGCTCTGTAGTGAGTGCATCGAGCTCGTAAACATGCCTACTCGTTAACTATTTTGCCATGCTCCAGTTTTTCACCAAGTCTGGATCTGTTTATGTTTTTGCTATGTTCACATGCTTGCATTTGTATTTTCTGATCCCTTTTGGCTTATGGTCACTAAGGGACTTCTGTTAAGTGCTTTGATTAGCTTCATGCCATGCCTTGCTTTGCCATGTTAAGTTCCTGTAGCATGTAGTTTTCATGCTCTTAAGTGTGCTTCCTGATGATAAATTCCAGACTTGTGTTAATTTCACTAAGTCTGAAACCTGTTATCATTTGCACTTTTGCCATGCTTGTTTGATCCTGTTATTGAGTGAATTAGCCGTAGCTCAGTGTTCATCTTTTGTCAAGCTTCATGTGTGGATCCCTTGCATTTATTTTTTTTGTTATTTTTGAGTGCTGTAGCATATTTATCTTGATGCGTTTAGTTGGTCACTTGCTGATTATCGCAGGCCTGTGCTATATTTGTTTTGCTTGCCATTTCCAAACCGTGCATCCGATTCCGGTAATCTTTATATCGATTTCGAGCGAAATCACCTCACCTTCGCAGTGGCACTCTTGGATTTCCATGTTGAGGCCAGGTTCAATCATTCCTTTCCAGATCATTCATATGCATCACATACCGCATCCCGCATATCATGCCTTGTTCATGTGTTGTTTGTTTACCTATGTTGTGTGCTTCTTTTCGGTGTTGCTTCTTTGGGTTGGTTCTGTTAACATCGCGTTTGTGAGGACCCATTCGACTACGTTCGTTTGTCTTCTTCATGGACTCGTTCTTCTTCCTTGCGAGATTTCAGGCAAGATGATCATACCCTCGAAATCACTTCTATCTTTGCTTGCTAGATGCTCGCTCTTTTTCCATGCCTATGCTGCGATACCTACCACTTGCTTATCATGCCTCCCATATTGTTGAGCCAAGCCTCTAACCCACCTTGTCCTAGCAAATTGTTGTTTGGCTATGTTACCGCTTTTCTCAACCCCTCTTATAGCGTTGTTAGTTGCAGGTGAAGGTGAAGTTTGTTCCTTGTTGGAACATGGAGATTTTGTTCCTTGCTGGAACATGTTTACTTGTTGGGATATCATAATATCTCTTATTTAATTAATGCATCTATATATTTGGTAAAGGGTGGAAGGCTCGGCCTTATGCCTGGTGTTTTGTTCCACTCTTGCCGCCCTAGTTTCCGTCATATCGGTGTTATGTTCCTGGATTTTGCGTTCCTTACACGGTTGGGTTATAATGGGAACCCCTTGACAGTTTGCCTTGAATAAAACTCCTCCAGCAATGCCCAACCTTGGTTTTACCATTTGCCACCTAGCCTTTTCTTCCCCTTGGGTTCTGCAGACTCAAGGGTCATCTTTATTTTAACCCCCCGGGCCAGTGCTCCTCTGAGTGTTGGTCCAAACTAGAGCCCCTTGCAGCGCCACCTCGGGGAAACTCGAGGGCTGGTTTTAGTTGTACGGATTGCTCATCTGAGTGTGCCCTGAGAATGAGATATGTGCAGCTCCTATCGGGATTTGTCGGCACATTCGGGCGGTGTTGCTGGACTTGTTTTACCATTGTCGAGGATGTCTTGTAACCTGGATGTCGAGTCTGATCGGAATGTCTTGGGAGAAGGAATATCCTTTGTTGACTGTGAGAGCTTGTGATGGGCTAAGTTGGGACACCCCTGCAGGGATTTGAACTTTTGAAAGTCGTGCCCGTGGTTATGGGCAGATGGGAATTTGTTAATGTCCGGTTGTAGAAAACCTGAAGTTGATCCTTAATTAAAATACATCAACCGCGTGTGTTACCGTGATGGTCTCTTCTCAGCGGAGTCCGGGAAGTGAACACGGTGTTGGAGTTATGCTTGACGTAGGTTGTTCTAGGATCACTTCTTGATCATACTTTTATCGATCGTGCTTTGCCTTCTCTTCTCGCTCTCATTTGCGTATGTTAGCCACCATATATGCTAGCCGCTTGCTGCAGCTCCACCTCATACATTTTACCCTTCCTATAAGCTTAAATAGTCTTGATCGCGAGGGTGTGAGATTGCTGAGTCCCCGTGACTCACAGATACTTCCAAAACCAGTTTGCACGTGCCGATGATACCGTGCAGATGATGTAACCTAGATCAGGGAGGAGCTCGTTGAAGATCTTGTCCTTTGTGTTGTTTCGTTCTAGTTGATCAGTAGTGGAGCCCAGTTGGGGTCGATCGGGGATCTGTGTAGCATTTGGGGTAGTCTTCTTTTATTTTGGTTCCGTAGTCAGACCTTGATTGTATCTGGATGATGTAATGCTTTATTCATGTATTGTGTGAAGTGGCGATTGTAAGCCAACTATGTATCTATTTCCCTTATGTATTACATGGGTTGTGTGAAGGTTACCTCACTTGCGACATTGCTTTCAATGTGGCTATGCCTCTAAGTCATGCTTCAACACGTGGGAGATATAGCCGCATCGAGGGCGTCACACACTTGGAGATTGTCGAACGTCTCGACAGACAGGGCGTTGAGTCCTGCTCCGCCGTCAATGAGGGTCCTGGTGACCTGCACGTTGCTGATGACTGGGGAGCAAAGCATAGGGAGGACTCCGGCTGTTGCCGCGCACTTGAGCTGATCCGCTGAGCTGAAGGTGATAGCGCACGCAGACCACCTAAGAGGGCACGTGGCCTCAAGCTTGGGAAGGACTGCATTCACCTCGCGAGCAAACTGCTTGAAGATGCGCTATGAGGCTGGGGCCTACGCGCCACCCAAGATGCAAGCGATCGTGCACGGCTCCTGGAAGCCCCCAGCCCCCTCATCCTGATGTTGGTCTCCGTTCCTCCTTGGCGGTTGCGACAGAGGAGGAAGGCCTGCACTGCCGCGCAGGCGATCCTCACGAGGATGATCTCTCCAGCCTCCCTCACGAGGCTGGTCCTGCCAGTGATCCTCGCAAGGTTGGTCTCGCCACCCTTGGCGAGGGCGTCTTCCCATCGTCCGCCACCTCTTCCTCCTCCTCGGCCATAGCCCCTGTCGTTGCGCTCGGGGCATCGGACGACACGTCCATCTCTCACGGCCCTGAGCTCTTGACATTCATTGGTGTTGTGGGTGTGGAGGTCGTGGTACACGTAGTACCGGCTGCCTTTGGATGACTCAGGCTGATCCCTGCCTCGCTTGGTGTCTGGCTCCGCTGCAAGCACGGCAGCCCCCTTGCGCTTCACTTCCTTGGCCTTGGGCTTCTTTTCTTCTGGGTCGACAGCCGGGAGCTCGAGGAGGGAAAGGCGCCCTTCCTCAGCCTTGGCGCACTTGGTCTCCAAGTTGAACAGCTCCAGGGATGTGCACAGGTCTTCATGGATTGCTAGCTCTTCCTTCATCTTGACGTCGCATACGCCATCGGAGAAGGCCGAGATGATGGCTTCTTCAGTCACCTTGGGGATCTTGAGGCGAGCATTGTTGAAGCGTTGGATGTATTTATGCAGGGTTTCCCTTTGCTGCTGCTTGATGCGGCGCAGATCGCTCACGGCCGGGGGCCGGTTGCGAGTGCCATGGAAGTTGGTGATGAAGCAAGTGCGCATCTCGTCCCAGGAGGAGATTGTGGCAAGAGCCAAGTTCAGGAGCCAGGTGCGGGCCCCGTCCTTGAGCGCCATGGGGAACCAGTTCGCCATGACCCTTTCGTCTCCGTTGGCGGCTTCGATGCATAGCTCGTAGAGTTGCAGGAACTCCGCAGGGTCCGTCGTGCCATCGTAGCGAGGGGGCAGGTCAGGCTTGAACTTGCCTGGCCATGCGACGCCGCGTAGCTCGGGGGTGAGAGCACGGCAGCTTGTTGTGGCCACCGGTGCCTTTTGCTGGTACTGGGCTTGCTCATGGGGATTACCGCACGCCGCCGCTTGGAGCAGCGCGGGGTCTTGGCGTGGAGGTGCAGGGACGCGATCTTGGTGCGCCGGCGCTGGGAGCGCGCGAGCACCTTCTTGGGGACAAGGAATCTCTTGGCAGCTCCTTTCTTGCTGCGCAGGCGCCGGACGCGAAGGGTCTCGCCCCGGGGCTGCGCGCCTTGGAGCCAGGGCGCCTCCTTGGGGAGGAGGTGGTGGAGGCACCTCATGATCCTTGCCTCCTGCGCGGAATGGAGGGCGAGGCAGCAAGAGGGACGGCAAGGGGGAGCCCCCTGTGGTGCTGACGAGCTCGGTGATGCAGGCGAGCCAGTCTTCGTAGAGGTCATCGACGGGGCGGTAGTGCAAGAGTTCTCTTGCCAGGAGCAGCGCGGCGTGCGCGTCCGTGGGGGCGCGACGGGCGTGGGACGATGAAGCGGCTGGAGTTAGCGACGGTGTGGCGGTGCGGCCCTCCCGCCGCACCAAAGGATGCTGGGAGGAGGCCTGCTGCTCGTTCCCTGCCGGGCCGGTGGCGGCGTTGGCGGCAGGCGACGGGGAACGATGAGGGCGTCCGCCGATGGGCGCCGTCTGGGTGACGCGGGTGGCGAGAGCAGCCCAGCGCTTGACGCGAGCCCGACGAGCGTCAGCCATGGACATGACGGAAGATCACACGCGAACGGCGGAATAAAGATTCTGGCGCACCCCTACCTGGCGCGCCAAATGTCGGATTTCGGGTTCCGGCAGACCCTTGAGGTTCGAACACTGGGGTGCACACGAAGATCTCTCCCCTACCGATCTATGCCCAATCTCCTCGCGTGATTTGAGCTGGAAACAACGAACAACACAAGGGGCACAAGGTTTATACTGGTTCGGGCCACCGTTGTGGTGTAATACCCTACTCCAGTGTGTGGTGTGGTGGATTGCCTCAGGGGCTGATGAGGATCAGTACAAAGGAAGAACAGCCTCGCGAGAGGTGTTCTTGAGCTGGGGCGATGAACTGCTAGGGTGAGTTTAGTCGCCTCTCTTTCTCTCTGCTAGGGTTCTACCAGATTTCCAGCCGCCCCTCTACTCTGTGGTGGCTAGCTCTATTTATAGAGGCCCTGGGCCTCTCCCCAAATAATGAGCGGGAAGGGCGCCAACAATTTGCCATTTTGAAGGGGAACAGGTAGTACAAGTTATCCTGACCAAAGGTGGTCTTCGGCTGCCAAAAGTACTGGTGATGACGCCGTCTTGGGCTCCAAGGTGACCTCCGTCCTGCCGCTCTGCTGGTCTTGGTCTCGTTGCACCGGAATGGCAACCTTTGTCTGATGCCTTGGCCTGTGCTTGCCCCTTTGCACCAAAGGGGAAACAAGGACACTGCGCAGGCCGTCGCCTGCCTAGCGCCTGCCTGGTCTCGATCGTCATGGCTTGCGTCACGGGTTCCTCGCGAGGTACCCCTGCCTTGATCTCTCCGCCTCCTCGCGAGCCAGCCTGATGAGGCTGCCTCTGAGGAAGCTTCCTGTCGTCCACCCCGCGAGGCTTGGACCCTCGCGAGGGTCTTGAGCTTGTGCTGATGAAGATGGGCCGCGCTGGGCCCCCACTTGAACCACGCCGCAGGCCGCAGGCAGGCAAGTCTGGGGACCCCCGTTCCCAGAACGCCGACAGTATCATAGTTCCGTTTCCAGTGACCATTTCCCTTGCAATAAAAGCACTGAGTCTCGGGCTTGGGTCCATTCTTTGGCTTCTTCACGGCAACTGATTTACCGGGCACGGCAACTCTCTTGCCGTCCTTCTTGAAGTTCTTTTTACCCTTGCCTTTCTTGAAACTAGTGGTCTAATTCACCATCAACACTTGTTGTTCCTTTTTGATTTCCACCTCCGCTGATTTTAGCATTGAATATACCTCAGGAATGGATTTCTCCATCCCTTGCATATTGTAGTTCATCACAAAGCTCTTGTATCTAGGTGGAAGCGACTGGAGGATCCTGTCAATGACCAAGTCATGTGGAAGATTAACTCCCAGCTGAGACAAACGATTGTGCAACCCAGACATTTTGAGTATATGCTTGCTGATACGTCTCCAACGTATCTATAATTTTTGATTGTTCCATGCTATTATATTATCAACCTTGGATGTTTTATATGCATTTCTATGCTATTTTATATGATTTTTGGGACTAACCTATTAACCCAGAGCCCAGTGCCAGTTTCTGTTTTCCCTTGTTTCAGTGTTTCGCAGAAAAGGAATATCAAACGGAGTCCAAACGGAATGAAACCTTCGGAAAAGTTATTTTTGGAAATAAAGCAATACAGGAGACTTGGAGGGCATGTCAGGGGATCAACGAGGAAGCCACAAGGCAGGGGGCGCGCCCTCCACCCTCGTGGGCCCCTCATGGCTCCCCTGATGTACTTCTTCCTCCTATATATATCCATATACCCTAAAACGATCGGGGAGCACAATAGATTGGGAGTTCCGCCGCCAGAAGCCTCCGTAGCCATCGAAGGCCAATCTAGACCCGTTCCGGCACCTTGCCGGAGGGGGAATCCCTCTCCGGTGGCCATCTTCATCATTCTGGTGCTCTCCATGACGAGGAGGGAGTAGTTCTCCCTGGGGGCTGAGGGTATGTACCAGTAGCTATGTGTTTGATCTCTCTCTTGTGTTCTTGATTTGGCATGATCTTGATGTATCGCGAGCTTTGCTATTATAGTTGGATCTTATGTTTCTTCTCCCCCTCTACTCTCTTGTAATGAATTGAGTTTCCCCTTTGAAGTTATCTTATCGGAATGAGTCTTTAAAGATTTGAGAACACTTGATGTATGTCTTGCCATGCGTATCGATGGTGACAATGGGATATCACGTGATTCACTTGATGTATGTTTTGGTGATCAACTTGCGGGTTCCGCCCATGAACTTATGCATAGGGGTTGGCACACATTTTCATCTTGACTCTCCGGTAGAAACTTTGGGGCACTCTTTGAGGTTCTATGTGTTGGTTGAATAGATGAATCTGAGATTGTGTGATGCATATCGTATAATCATACCCACGGATACTTGAGGTGACATTGGAGTATCTAGCTGACATTAGGGTTTTGGTTGATTTGTGTCTTAAGGTGTTATTCTAGTAAGAACTCTAGGGCTGTTTGTGACACTTATAGGAATAGCCCGACGGATTGATTGGAAAGAATAACTTTGAGGTGGTTTCGTACCCTACCATAATCTCTTCGTTTGTTCTCTGCTATTAGTGACTTTGGAGTGACTCTTTGTTGCATGTTGAGGGATAGTTATGTGATCCAATTATGTTATTATTGTTGAGAGAACTTGCACTAGTGAAAGTATGAACCCTAGGCCTTGTTTCAATGCATTGCAACACCGCTTGTGCTCACTTTTATCATTAGTTACCTTGCTGTTTTTATATTTTCAGATTACAAAAACTATTATCTACTATCCATATACCACTTGTATCATCATCTCTTCGCCGAACTAGTGCACCTATACAATTTACCATTGTATTGGGTGTGTTGGGGACACAAGAGACTCTTTGTTATTTGGTTGCAGGGTTGCTTGAGAGAGACCATCTTCATCCTACGCCTCCTACGGATTGATAAACCTTAGGTCATCCACTTGAGGGAAATTTGCTACTGTCCTACAAACCTCTGCACTTGGAGGCCCAACAACGTCTACAAGAAGAAGGTTGTGTAGTAGACGTCAAGCTCTTTTCTGGCACCGTTGCCGGGGAGGTTAGCGCTTGAAGGTATATCTTTAGATCTTGCAATCGAATCTTTTTGTTTCTTGTTTTAGCACTAGTTTAGTCTATGAAAGAAAACTACAAAAATGGAATTAAGTTTGCCTCATACGCTTCATCTTTTTAATATCTTTCATGAGTATGATGGAAAGAAAAATTGTGCCAAAGTGTTAGAAGAAGAATGCATTAAAATGTTTTTCACTAAATCTTTGAATGATGAGCATGATTGCAATGTTGTTAGTATGAACTCCTTGAATATCCATAGTACTAATGATGATTGCACTAGTTATGATGAAAATGTCTCCTATAAACATGTCAATTTTTGTGGAGTGCATTGGGTTTGCAAGTTCACACCAAATAGGGAAGATAGATATTTCAAGAGGCATAAGTACTTGGAAACTAAATGGTTCCAAGAAAGGCTAGATGCTTGTGCTGAAAATTTAAATTTTCTTAGCCGTACTTGTGAACTTTGCAATGAACATGATATTTCAGTACCCAATGCAAATTGTTTCATGATCGTATCGTGTCCAAAAATTGTGATGACTTGATTTCCCTTGCACATCATAATGAACTTAGTTTGCTTTTGGGTTATGAAGAAATGAAACGTATAACTAAGGATATTCCAAAATTTGCCCTTGATAAGTTAGGAAATTTACATGTATTGTGCGGTGAATTGCATTGAAAATCCTTATATTGCCAACTACATAAAGAAAAGAAAACAAATAGAAGATGAAGAGAATACTAATGAAAGGGATGGTACTTCCCAATACCCTCCTATTATTTCTTATGATGAATCATGTAATGAGGAAGAGCCTCCTATTCAACCAATCTCATTAATAAGGAGCTCCAAAAAGAGGATTGAACCCACACATGATGTGGTGAAGAAGAAGAAGAAAAGAAAAAGCAAGAGAGGTAAAAAGATATCTCCCCCAAATAATGTTGCTCCTATTACTATTGTGCCTCATGAAAATATAATTGTGGAAGATAATGATACTTCTTATGATCTTGAAAATCTTTTTGGCACTTGCTTGGATGAATATGATAATTGCTATACTATTGGTGCTATCCATACTATTAATTATGAGAGTGATTATGCTTATGATATGAAAAGGCCCAAGCTTGGGGATGCTATGTTTGATGAAGATGATGTTTTTGAGGATATATTTGCTGCAATTAATGTTTGTCCCAAGCTTGGGGATGCTACGTTTAATGAAGATGATATTTTTAGTCTCCCAAGTTTTGATATGCAAATTTATAATGATGATAGCATGCTTCCTACTTATGATGATTATTGTGATGATATTAATGCTATAAAAAGTAGTGATTATATTTATAAAACTTTTCATGATTATGATTACCCCTTTTCTGAACATTACTCTTTTAATGTGGAAACAATTTATAGTATTCAAGTCTCTTATGATACTCCCACTATTCCGAATGAGAAGAATTTTGCTTATGTGGAGAGTAGTAAATCTTCTATGCTTGTAGATCATGAGAAGAATGCTTTAGGTTATGGTTATTTGGTTGAATTTATTCATGATGCTACTGAAAATCATTATGAGGGAGGAACATATGCTTGTAGGAATTGCAATAATATCAAGTTTCCTCTCTATGTGCTTAAAGTTTTGAAGTTATGCTTGTTTTGCCCTCCTATGCTAGTTGATCATTGTTCCCGTAAGTTGTTTGCTCACAAAATCCCTATGCATAGGAAGTGGGTTAGACTTAAATCTTCTAGTCATATTCTTCATGATGCTCTCTTTATGTTTCAATTCTTATCCTTTATGTGAGCATCATTGAAATCATCATGCCTAGCTAGGGGCGTTAAACGATAGCGCTTGTTGGGAGGCAACCCAACTTTATTTTTATTACTTGCTTTTTGTTCCTGTTTAGTAATAAAAAATTCATCTATCCTCTGTTTATATGTGGTTTTATACTTTTAATTAGTGTTTGTGCCAAGTAGAACCTTTGGGAAGACTTGGGGAAAGTCTTTACGATCATGCTGTAAAAACCAGAAACTTTGGCACTCACGAGAATTCCTGCCAGTTTTTATTGAAGAGTGCTATTGAGTTAATTCTTTTTGCAGATGACTAATAGACAAATTACTCAGGTCCACCAATTTATTTTAGAATTTTATGAGTTCCAGAAGTATACGTTTGATCCAGATTACTACAGACTGTTCTGTTTTGACAGATTCTGTTTTGATGTGTTATTTGCTTATTTTGATGAATCTATGAGTAGTATCGGAGGGTATGAACCATAGAGAAGTTTAAATACAGTAGATATTACACCAATATGAATTTAGAATGAGTTCACAACAGTACCTAAGTGGTGATTTATTTTCTTATACTAACGGAGCTTACGAGTTTTCTGTTAAGTTTTGTGTTGTGAAGTTTTCAAGTTTTGGGTAAAGATTCGATGGACTATGGAATAAGGAGTGTCAAGAGCCTAAGCTTTGGGATGCCCAAGGTACCCCAAAGTAATATTCAAGGACAACCAAAAGCCTAAGCTTGGGTATGCCCCGGAAGGCATCCCCTCGTTCGTCTTCGTTCATCGGTAACTTTACTTGGAGCTATATTTTTATTCACCACATGATATGTGTTTTGCTTGGAGCGTCATTTCATTTTATTTTGTTTCGATTGATGTTTGAATAAAATACCAAGATCTGAAATTATTAAATGTTAGAGAGTCTTCACATGGTTGCATAACTATTTGACTACTCATTGATCTTCACTTATATCTTTCGGAGTAGTTTGTCATTTGCTCTAGTGCTTCACTTTTATCTTTTTAGAGCACGGTGGTGGTTTTATTTTGTAGAAATAGATGAACTCTCATGCTTCACTTATATTATTTTGAGAGTCCTAAACAACATGGTAATTTGCTTTGGTTATCAATTTAGTCCTAATATGATGGGCATCCAAGAGGGGTATAATAAAAACTTTCATATAGAGTGCATTGAATACTAAGAGAAGTTTGATACTTGATAATTGTTTTGAGATATGGAGATGGTGATATTAGAGTCATGCTAGTTGAGTAGTTGTGAATTTGAGAGATACTTGTGTTAAAGTTTGTGATTCCCGTAGCATGCACGTATGGTAAACCGTTATGTGATGAAGTCGGAGCATGATGTATTTATTGATTGCCTTCCTTATGAGTGGCGGTCGAGAACGAGCGATGGTATTTTCCTACCAATCTATCCCCCTAGGAGCATGTGCATAGTACTTTGTTTCGATAACTAATAGATTTTTACAATAAGTATGTGAGTTCTTTATGACTAATGTTGAGTCCATGGATTATACGCACTCTCACCCTTCCACCATTGCTAGCCTCTCTAGTACCGCACAACTTTTGCCGGTACCATAAACCCACCATATACCTTCCTCAAAACAGCCACCATACCTACCTATTATGGCATTTCCATAGCCATTCCGAGATATATTGCCATGCAACTTTCCACCGTTCCGTTATTATGACACGCTCCATCATTGTCATATTGCTTTGCATGATCATGTAGTTGACATTGTATTTGTGGCAAAGCCACCATTCATAATTCTTTCATACATGTCACTCATGCATCACTGCACATCCCGGTACACCGCCGGAGGCATTCATATAGAGTCATATTTTGTTCTTAGTATCAAGTTGTAAGAAAATAAAAGTGTGATGATCATCATTATTAGAGCATTGTCCCAGTGAGGAAAGGATGATGGAGACTATGATTCCCCTACAAGTCGGGATGAGACTCCGGACGAAAAAAAGGCCAAAAAAAAGGGAAAGGCCCAAATAAAAAAATAAAAAAATGAGAGAAAAAGAGAGAAGGGGCAATGCTACTATCCTTTTACCACACTTGTGCTTCAAAGTAGCACCATGATCTTCATGATAGAGAGTCTCCTATGTTGTCACTTTCATATACTAGTGGGAATCTTTCATTATAGAACTTGGCTTGTATATTCCAATGATGGGCTTACTCAAAATGCCCTAGGTCTTTGTGAGCAAGCGATTGGATGCACACCCACTAGTTTCTTTTGTTGAGCTTTCATACATTTATAGCTCTAGTGCATCCGTTGCATGGCAATCTCTACTCACTCACATTGATATCTATTGATGGGCATCTCCATAGCCCGTTGATACGCCTAGTTGATGCGAGACTATCTTCTCCTTTTTGTCTTCTCCACAACCACCATTCTATTCCACCTATAGTGCTATGTACATGGCTCACGCTCATGTATTGCGTGAAGATTGAAAAAGATTGAGAACATCATAAGTATGAAACAATTGCTTGGCTTGTCATCGGGGTTGTGCATGATTTAAATATTTTGTGTGGTGAAGATAGAGCATAGCCAGACTATATGATTTTGTAGGGATAGCTTTCTTTGGCCATGTTATTTTGAGAAGACATAATTGCTTGGTTAGTATACTTGAAGTATTATTATTTTTATGTCAATATTAAACTTTTATCTTGAATCTTATGGATCTGAATATTCTTGCCACAATAAAGAAAATTACATTGAGAAATATGTTAAGTAGCATTCCACATCAAAAATTCTATTTTTATCATTTACCTACTCAAGGACGAGCAGGAATTAAGCTTGGGGATGCTGATACGTCTCCAACGTATCTATAATTTTTGATTGTTCCATGCTATTATATTATCAACCTTGGATGTTTTATATGCATTTATATGCTATTTTATATGATTTTTGGGACTAACCTATTAACCCAAAGCCCAGTGCCAGTTTCTGTTTTTCCCTTGTTTCAGTGTTTCGCAGAAAAGGAATATCAAACGGAGTCCAAACGGAATGAAACCTTCAGAAAAGTTATTTTTGGAAAGAAAGCAATACAGGAGACTTGGAGTGCACGTCAGGGGATCAACGAGGAAGCCATGAGGCAGGGGGTGCGCCCACCCCCTGGGCGCGCCCTCCACCCTCGTGGGCCCCTCGTGGCTCCCCTGATGTACTTCTTCCTCCAATATATATCCATATACCCTAAAACGATCGGGGAGCACAATAGATCGGGAGTTCCGCCGCCAGAAACCTCCGTAGCCACCGAAAGCCAATCTAGACCCGTTCCGGCACCCTGCCGGAGGGGGAATCCCTCTCCGGTGGCCATCTTCATCATTCCGGTGCTCTCCATGACGAGGAGGGAGTAGTTCTCCCTCGGGGCTGAGGGTATGAACCAGTAGCTATGTGTTTGATCTCTCTCTCATGTTCTTGATTTGGCACGATCTTGATGTATCACGAGCTTTGCTATTATAGTTGGAACTTATGTTTCTTCTCCCCCTCTACTCTCTTGTAATGAATTGAGTATCCCCTTTGAAGTTATCTTATCGGATTGAGTCTTTAAAGATATGAGAACACTTGATGTATGTCTTGTCATGTGTATCTGTGGTGACAATGGGATATCACGTGATTCACTTGATGTATGTTTTCGTGATCAACTTGCGGGTTCCGCCCATGAACTTATGCATAGGGGTTGGCACACGTTTTCGTCTTGACTCTCCGGTAGAAACTTTGGGGCACTCTTTGAGGTTCTATGTGTTGGTCGAATAGATAAATCTGAGATTGTGTGATGCATATCGTATAATCATACCCACGGATACTTGAGGTGACATTGGAGTATCTAGGTGACATTAGGGTTTTGGTTGATTTGTGTCTTAAGGTGTTATTCTAGTATGAACTCTAGGGTTGTTTGTGACACTTATAGGAATAGCCCAACGGATTGATTGGAAAGAATAACTTTGAGGTGGTTTCGTACCCTACCATAATCTCTTCGTTTGTTCTCCGCTATTAGTGAATTTGGAGTGACTCTTTGTTGCATGTTGAGGGATAGTTATGTGATCCAATTATGTTATTATTGTTGAGAGAACTTCCACTAGTGAAAGTATGAACCCTAGGCCTTGTTTCAATGCATTGCAACACCGCTTGTGCTCACTTTTATCATTAGTTACCTTGCTGTTTTTATATTTTCAGATTACAAAAACTATTATCTACTATCCATATACCACGTGTATCACCATCTCTTCGCCGAACTAGTGCACCTATACAATTTACCATTGTATTGGGTGTGTTGGGGGCACAAGACTCTTTGTTATTTGGTTGCAGGGTTCCTTGAGAGAGACCATCTTCATCCTACGCCTCCTACGGATTGATAAACCTTAGGTCATCCACTTGAGGGAAATTTGCTACTATCCTACAAACCTCTGCACTTGGAGGCCCAACAACGTCTACAAGAAGAAGGTTGTGTAGTAGACATCACTCACTGACAAAATTGTTTTCCTCCAACTTACAAATGTAGAACTTGTCGGAGACTTCATATCTCTCGACCTGGGCATGAGCTTGGAAAACCATTTTCAGCTCTTGGAACATCTCATATGCTTCGCGCTGCTCAAAACGCTTTTGGAGCCCCGATTCCAAGCTGTAGAGCATACCGCACTGAACCAGGGAGTAATCATCACTAGGCAACTGCCAAGCGTTCATAACGTCTTTACTTGCTGGGAAAATGGGTGCGTCACCTAGCGGTGTTTCAAGGACATATGCTTTCTTGGAGGCTGTGAGGATGATCCTCAAGTTACGGACCCAATCCGTATAGTTGCTACCACCGTCTTTCAACTTGGTTTTCTCTAGGAATGCGTTGAAGTTGAGGGCAACATTAGCATGGGCCATTTGATCTACAAGACATATTGTAAAGATATTTTATACTAAGTTCGCCTAATCAAATTATTTAATGAACTCCCACTCTGATAGACATCCCTCTAGTCATCTAAGTGATACATGATCCGAATCGACTAGGCCGTGTCTGATCATCATGTGAGACGAACTAGTCATCAACGATGAACATCTCCATGTTGATCGTATCTACTATACGACTCATGTTCGACCTTTTGGTCTCTCGTGTTCCGAGGCCTTGCCTGTGCATGCTAGGCTCGTCAAGTCAACCTAAGTGTTTCGCATGTGTAAATCTGGCTTACACCCTTGTATGCGAATGTTAGAGTCTATCACACCCGATCATCATGTGGTGCTTCGAAACAACGAACCTTCGCAACGGTGCATAGTTAGGGGGAACACTTTTCTTGAAATTTTAGTGAGGGGTCATCTTATTTATGCTACCGCCATTCTAAGCAAATAAGATGTAAACATGACAAACATCACATGCAAATCATAAAGTGACATGATATGGCCAATATCATCTTGCGCCTTTGATCTCCATCTTCGAGGCACGGCATGATCACCTTTGTCACCGGCATGACACCATGATCTCCATCATCGTGTCTTCATGAAGTTGTCTCGCCAACTATTAGTTCTACTACTATGGCTAACGGTTAGCAATAAAGTAAAGTAATTACATGGTGGTTTCATTGACACGCAGGTCATACAATAAATTAAGACAACTCCTATGGCTCCTGCCAGTTGCCATACTCATCAACATGCAAGTCGCGATTCCTATTACAAGAACATGATCAATCGCATACATCACATATATCATTCATCACATCCTTTTGGCCATACCACATCACATAGCATACCCTGCAAAAAGAAGTTAGACGTCCTCTAATTGTTGTCGCATGTTTTACGTGGCTGCTAAGGGTTTCTAGCAAGAACATTTCTTACCTACGCAAAATCCACAACGGTGATATGCCAATTTCTATTTACCCTTCATAAGGACCCTCTTCATCGAATCTGATCCGACTAAAGTGGGAGAGACACACATCCGCTAGCCACCTTATACATCAAGTGCATGTCAGTCGGTGGAACCAGTCTCACGTAAGCGTACGTGTAAGGTCGGTCCGGGCCGCTTCATCCCACAATGCCGCCGAATCAAGATAAGACTAGTAACGGTAAGCAAAATGAACAAATCATCGCCCACAAGTACTTTGTGTTCTACTTGTGCATAGAATCTACTCATAGACCTAGCTCATGATGCCACTATTGGGGAACATAGTAATAATTCAAAATTTTCCTATGTGTCACCAAGATTGATCTAGGAGATGCTAGCAACGAGAGAGAGGGAGTGCATCTTCATACCCTTGAAGATCGCTACGCGGAAGCGTTACAAGAATGTGGTTGATGGAGTTGTACTCGCGGTGATTCAAATTGCGGAAGATCCGATCAAGCATCGAACGGACGGCGCCTCCGTGTTCAACACATGTACAGCCCGAGGATGTCTCCTCCTTCTTGATCTAGTAAGGGGAGAGGAGAATTTGAGGGAGAACTCCGGCAGCACGACGGCGTGGTTGTGGTGGAGCTCGTGGTTCTCCGGCAAAGCTTTGCTAAGCACTACGGAGGAGGAGGAGGTGTTGGAGGAGGGAGGGGCTGCTCCAGGGAAGGGGTGCGGCTGCCCTCCAACCCCCTCTATTTATAGGGTGAAGGGGAGAGGGGGACGGCCCCCCTAGATGCACCTAGAGGGGGCAGCGGCCAAGGGGGGGGGGAGACTTGCCCCCCAAGCAAGGTGGGAGGCGCCCCTCCCTCTAGGGTTTCCAACCCTAGGCGCCTTGGGCCCTTGGGGGGCAAACTAGCCTACCAGGGGCTGGTTCCCTCCAATATGCAGCCCATTAAGTCCCCCGGGGCAGGTGGACCCCCGGACACCTTTCGGTGGTCCCGGTACAATAGCGATAACCCCCGAAACTATTCTGGGGACTGAAACTGGATTTCCCATATATAAATCTTCACCTTCGGACCATTCTGGAACTCATCGTGACATCCGGGATCTCATCCGGGACTCCGAATAACCTTCGGTAACCACATACAATTTCCCATAACAACTCTAGTGTCACCGAACCTTAAGTGTGTAGACCCTACGGGTTCGGGAACCATGTAGACATGACTGAGACATCTCTCCGGCCAATAACCAACAGCGGGATCTGGATACCCATGTTGGCTCTTACATGTTCCACGATGTCGGGGATTCAATAAATCTCGTATACAATTTCCTTTGTCCATCGGTATGTTACTTACCAGAGATTCGATTGTCGGTATCCCCATACCTCGTTCAATCTCGTTACCGGCAAGTCTCTTTACTCGTTCCGTAACGCATGATCCCGTGACCAACTCCTTAGTCACATTGAGCTTGTTATGATGATGCATTACCGAGTGGGCCCAGAGATACCTCTCCGTCATACGGAGTGACAAATCCCAGTCTCGGTTCCTGCCAACCCAACAGACACTTTCAGAGATACCTGTGGTGCACCTTTATAGTCACCCAGTTACGTTGTGACGTTTGATACACCCAAAGCACTCCTACGGTATCCGGGAGTTGCACAATCTCATGGTCTAAGGAAACGATACTTGACATTAGAAAAGCTCTAGCAAACGAACTACATGATCTTGTGCTATGCTTAGGATTGGGTCTTGTCCATCACATCATTCTCCTAATGATATGAGCCCGTTATCAACAACATCCAATGTCCATGGTCAGGAAACTACAACCATCTATTGATCAACGAGCTAGTCAACTAGAGGCTCACTAGGGACATGTTGTGATCTATGTATTCACACATGTACTATGGTTTCCGGTTAATACAATTATAGCATGAACAATAGACAATTATCATGAACAAGGAAATATAATAATAACCACTTTCTTATTGCCTCTAGGGCATATTTCCAACAGCCACAAGGCAGTAGGACGCGTCATTATGCCTTGTGACTCCCTCGTAAGGCGGTTGCAGCCCTTCTTTTGCCGCAATAAAGATAATTCATGGATAATAATTCTCTCAAAATTTCAGTCCAAATGGAGTTATGGATCTCTGGGTATTTAAGAAACGGTGAAGGGCTAGAAAACAGGAACGCAAAACAGAAGAGAACATAGAGAGAGATCCAATCTCGGAGGGGCTCCTGCCCTCCGGGAGCCATGGCGGCCATGGACCAAAGGGGAAACTCTCCCCCCGTCTAGGGGGGAGACCAAGGAAGAAGAAGAAGGAGAGGGGCTCTCTCCCCCTCTCTCCCGGTGGCGCCGGAACTGTTGGGGAATGTAGTTTTCAAAAAAAATTCCTATGATCACGCAAGATCTATCTAGGAGAAGCATAGCAATGAGCGGGGAGAGTGTGTCCACGTACCCTCATAGATCGAAAGCGGAAGCGTTAAGTAACGCGGTTGATGTAGTCGAACGTCTTCGCGATCCAACCGATCAAGTACCGAACGCATGACACCTCTGCGATCTGTACATGTTCAGCTCAGTGACGTCCCTCGAACTCTAGATCCAGCTGAGGCCGAGGGAGAGTTTCGTCAGCACGACATCGAGGTGACGGTGATTATGAAGTTACCGACGCACGGCTTAGCCTAAGCACTACGACAATATAACCGAGGTGGAAATCTATGGAGGGGGCACCGCACACGGCTAAGAGATCAACTTGTGTGTCTATGGGGTGCCCCCCCTCCCCCGTATATAAAGGAGGAGGGGGCCGGCCACCTCATAGGGCACTCCCCAAGGGGGTATCCTACTCCTACTAGGAGTAGGTTCCCCCCTTTCCTAGTCCAACTAGGAGGGGAAGAAGGAAAAGGGGGGCCGACCCCCTCCCCAATTCGGATTGGGCTTGGGGGGCACGCCCCTCCTCTTGGCCGCCTCCTCCTTTCTTCCACTAAAGCCCATGAAGGCCCATTAACCCCGGGGGGGTTCCGGTAACCCCCCGATACTCCGGAAAATGCCCGAACCTATCCGAAACCTTTTTGGTGTCCAAACATAACCTTCCAATATATCAATCTTCATGTCTCGACCATTTCGAGACCCCTCGTCATGTCTGTGATCACATCCGGGACTCTGAACAACCTTAGGTACATCAAATCACATAACTCAAAATACATATCGTCATCGAACGTTAAGCGTGCGGACCCTGCGGGTTCGAGAACTATGTAGACATGACCGAGACTCATCTCCGGTCAATAACCAATAGCGGAACCTGGATGCTCATATTGGTTCCTACATATTCTATGATGACCCACAAGTGTAGGGGATCTATCGTAGTCCTTTCGATAAGTAAGAGTGTCGAACCCAATGAGGAGCAGAAGGAAATGATAAGCAGTTTTCAGTAAGGTATTCTCTGCAAGCACTGAAATTATCGGTAACAGATAGTTTTGTGATAAGGTAATTTGTAAAGGGTAACAAGTGAATAAAGTAAATGAGGTGCAGCAAGATGGCCCAATCCATTTTGTAGCAAAGGACAAGCCTGGACAAACTCTTATATAAAGGAAAGCGCTCTCGAGGACACATGGGAATTGTCGTCAAGCTACTTTTCATCACGTTCATATGATCCGCGTTCGGTACTTTGATAATTTAATATGTGGGTGGACCGGTGCTTGGGTACTGATCTTCCTTGGACAAGCATCCCACTTATGATTAACCCCTATTACAAGCATCCGCAACTACAAAAGAGGTATTAAAGTAAACCTAACCATAGCATGAAACATCTGGATCCAAATCAGCCCCTTACGAAGCAACTCATAAACTAGGGTTTAAGCTTCTGTCACTCTAGCAACCCATCATCTACTTATTAGTCCCCAATGCCTTCCCCTAGGCCCAAACAATGGTGAAGTGTCATGTAGTCGACGTTCACATGACACCACTAGAGGAAAGACAACATACATCTCATTAAAAAATCGAACGAATACCAAATTCACATGACTACTTATAGCAAGACTTCTCCCATGTCCTCCGGAACAAACGTAACTACTCACAAATCATATTCATGTTCATAATCAGAGGGGTATTAATATGCATAAAGGATCTGAACATATGATCTTCCACCGAATAAACCAACTAGCATCAACTATAAGGAGTAATCAACAATAATAGCAACCCACAGGTACCAATCTGAGGCTTTGGGACAAAGATTGGATACAAGAGATGGACTAGGGTTGGAGATGAGATGGTGCTGGTGAAGATGTTGATGGAGATTGACCCCCTCCCGCTGAGAGGATCGATGGTGATGATGATGGTGATGATTTCCCCCTCCCGGAGGGAAGTTTCCCCAACAGAATAGCTCCGCCGGAGCCCTAGATTGGTTCCACCAAGGTTCCGCCTCGTGGCGGCGGAGTTTCGTCCCATGAGCTAGCTTATGATTTGTTCCTGGACGAAAGACCTCATATAGCAGAAGATGAACATCAGAGGGCTGCCAGAGGGCCTGTAAGTGCATCTAGTGCCACCCCTAGTTGGTTTTGGAGTATTGACGACAAACCTGGTTGAGGGACTAATGTGTTTGTGAGAATTGCAGGATAACACAGGTAGAAGTCCCTCATTGATTCGGTTTTCCTACCAGAGATGACCCCTAAAAATGTATGAAGACATTGAAGTCAAAGGTGGTATGTGAAGACATTCACATTGAAGACTATGACAAGAGAAGACATCGCATGAAGACTATGGAGCGCGAAGACTTAGTTGTTTCGTTGTTTCGTTTTCTTCTTTGTTGAGTCATAGGAACCACTGTACTATTAAGTGGGGTCCAAGTGAACTAGTCAGAATGACTGAAGTGATGCTTAACCAATATCCTATGTCTTCGAGCGAAGACAAGAGAGCAAATCTTATCCAGAGCTGGATAAGTCAGCTTTGCTTGTAGCTCAAATAAAGTTGACATGTGTGTTTGAAATCTGACCGTTGGAACACATGTCAGTTCCTTAGTGACCCAGGGTCATTTAGGACAAATCAGGTCGGGTTGCCTAGTGGCTATAAATAGCCAACCCCCTACAACCATAAACAGTTGGCTGCTCAGAGTTAGTATACAGCTTTTGTCGTTTGAGAGCAACCCACCTCGAAGCCTTTGAGAGAGAATTCCTTGCGAGGACAAAGCCCTAAACACCCAGAGCCAAAGAGTGTTAGGCATCACTGAAGTCTTCCTATATGTGTGATCTGAAGACTTATTACACTTGAGGACTGTGAATCCTCCAGCCGGTTAGGCGTCGCGTTCTGAGCATCCAAGAGTCATTGTGGATCGCCGGTGAACGAGGTCTGTGAAGGTTTGGAAGTCTACCTTGAAGACTTACCAGAGTGATTGGGCGAGGACTGGGTGTCCTTAGCTCAAGGGGAATAAGGTGAAGACGCGGTCTTCTGAGTTGAATCTCAGCCTCCCTAACCAGACGTACAGTTGTCACAGCAACTGGAACTGGTCCAACAAATCATTGTCTTCAACGAGCCACTGGTTCCATCCTCCCCATCTCTTTATTTGCAGATTGGTCCTTGTGAAGTCATTGCCTGTTTGCATTATCCATTTGTCTTCACTGTGTGACTGCTTATTCTGTTTGACTTCGTACTATCTTCCATCCTGATCTATGCTGCCTAGCTGCTATTAGTATTTGCGCTTTCATCTCATTGAATACTTGACTATGGCTTGCTTAGTGTAGTCTACCTTCCGCTGCATGGTAATAGGTTTGTTTCTATCGTTTGTCTTTGAAACTTCCATGTTTTGAAGACTTCCATAAAAATCGCCTATTCACCCCCCCCTCTAGTCGATCACTAGCACTTTCAATTGGTATCAGAGCAAGGTACTCCCTTGTTCTATGTGATTCGGTTTAACCACCTGGAGTTTTAGCTATGTCGACTGCAGGGATAATCAAAGTCTCCGTTCCGTGCCCAGTCTTCGATGGAACTGAATATCCCTACTGGAAGAATAAGATGCGCATGCATCTGGAGGCCATTGACGTTGACCTCTGGTATGTCGTCAAGAATGGCGTCCCCAAGGCTGGTGAAGGTGTCACCGCTGCTGATGTCAAGAAGTTCGTTCAACTGGATTGCACTGCCAAGAACATCATCTGTGGTCATCTGACCAAAGGACAGTATGGCCGTGTGAGTGCTCTGGAAACATCCAAGCTAGTCTGGGACTGGCTCTCCAAGGTCAACGAAGGCGTCTCAACCCAGAGAGATCAAAGAATCAGTGTCCTTCGCAACCTCTTCAACCGCTTCAAGAGAAACGACAATGAGAATGTTCAGCTCACGTTTGATCGACTCACTGACATCACAAATGAGCTTCAAGCCCTCGGCGCTACTGAGACACCAAGCATGAAGTCGTCAAGACACTCCTAAGATCACTTAACAGCTCATTTGACACCCTAGCCCTGATGATTCAAGAACGCCCTGACTTCAAGACACTCGATCCGTCTGACATACTTGAAAGGCTCAACACACATGAGTTTCGGCTTTTTGAGAAAAGAGACATCTACGGTCCCAGCTATGGGCGAACTCGTGCTTTGAAGGCAAAAGTTGTTTCCTCATCTGAAGAAGACTATGATTGCAGTTCTAATGATCTTGAAGACATTGAAGAGGAGCTACCTATGCTAGTGAAGAAGTTCCAGAAATTCACCAAGAAGAAAGGCTTCAGAAAGTCCTCACGATCTAGCTCAAGGAATGATGAAGCTTCTGCTCATGACTACAAGAAGAGAACATGCCACAAGTGCAAGAAACCTGGCCACTACATCTCTGAGTGTCCGCAGTGGGACAATGAGAAGAAGAAGAAGAAGAAGAAGAAGAAGAAGAAGAAGAAGAAGAAGAAGAAGAAGAAGAAGAAGAAGAAGAAGAGCAAGGAATATGATTCTGACGACAAGAAGAAGAAGAAATACTCAAAGTCTTCTTCCAAGTCTTCATCAAAGTCTTCATCACACAAGAAGAGCTCATCTGGCAAGGCTCGTGCGTTTGTTGGCAAGGAAATGGATTCAGAGGAGGAGTCTGCTTCTAAGGAGGCGGAGGTGGAGTTTGAGGAGGAGTCCGATTCTGGCATTACAAGTCTGGCTACAGCCTACGTTGCCAAGTCCATCTTCAACATTGAAGACAATGACTCCATCACCGATGCCGATGCTAATGACCATGACGACTCCGCTCCCACCTACTGCTTCATGGCACGCGGTGCCAAGGTAAACTCATGCACTACTCACTATCAAACATCCAGTGAAGATGACTCTGATTGTGGTTCCAAACCCAGCTACAAAACACTTGCTAAAATTGCAACTGAACAACAGAAAGCTATGGAACATATTCAAAAACTGTTAGACAAAAGAGATGAACTATTAGACGCTGAAATGACTCGATCTCGGTCCTTAATTGAAGACATAAAAAATCTTCATGTTAAGTATGAGGAACTTGAAAGTCGTCATGAAACGCTCTCAAGAACTCATGAAAAGCTTTCCTATGATTATCTTCAAAGGAAGCAAGATCTTGAGAAATTGAGAGCGGCTCATGAAGATCTTCAAAAGGAAAACGAGTCACTTCGCGCCAAACAGATCAGTTCCGCTCAGGAAGGATTTGAACCACCATGTCTTAAATGCATTGAGCGTGACAACGCTACTTCTGTTGCTGGATGTTCTACTGCTGCTACTGTTGCAATATCTTCAACTGTTGATGTGGTAACTAACCCCTCTACTGAGGATGCCACTGCTATTGCTGATGAAAATGCTAGGTTGAAGACATTGCTTGAAACAGGGATGTACAAAAGTCTCAAAGGGCATCAGACACTATGTGATGTCCTCAAAAGGCAGATCCTGAACCGAAACCCTAGGAAAGAGGGTGTTGGGTTCGAAAGGAAAATGAATGCTGATGGCTCTTACTGGAAACCTGAGCAGTACCCCAAAACCACATGGGTTGTTGCAAAGGAACCTTCAGTGGATCCATCCACCCTATCTGGCTTCACTTGTGCTAATCCCATTGTTATTGATGAATCCTTTGGTGCAAACTATAAACTGTTTAAGAATCAGAATGGTGAAGTGTTTGCCAGGTATATTGGTACTAACTGCAGGAATGGGCCACCTATGAAGAAAGTCTGGGTGCCGAAAAGGTGTCTGGAGAATCTTCCTGTGAATGTCGTCATGACACCACAAGTGAAGAAGACAAACCCCAGACCACATGCTTCATATGGTCCAAAGGCTTCATACAGACAGAGGACTCACCTAAGTCGCACTAACGCAAATGTTTTGCAGGGAAACCATACTCATGCCTATGAATATGAGCGTGTTTCATCAAACCGCCATGTTCATAAGACCAAGAACTACTCTGCTTATTCTTATGAGTACTATTGTCCACCTGCAAGACTATTTGTTAGGGCTCCAAAGCCAAAGTTCTCAGATGCTGCACTTAGACTCATTGCTTCGAATCCACCCTTGAAGATGTGGGTGGCTAAGAAAGCTTAACTCTCTTTTGCAGGGAAGGGTCTCCAGCCGAAAATCAAATTCGTCTGAAGCTATTGCTGGGGACCTTAAACATCTTGTAGGGCGCAAGATCAAATTCCCAAATGGTCTTATTATGTATTTTGTTCCTGAGTCGCTTGCTACTTGCCCTATCAGTCCTAACCTCGATCTAAGCTTTCATAATCCACTTGCTCCTCAAATGTTTATGCTTCACAATTCTCTTTGTGAAGCCTATCCCCCTAACTGCACTGTAGGGTATGACACCAGTTGCTTCAGAATGGATTATTTATAGTGGATGTACTAATCACATGACTGGCAAGCGAAGTCTTCTCATGGACTCAACTTTACGTCCATCTGACAGGAGTCACATCACATTTGCTGATACTAGTAAAAGCAAGGTATTGGGTCTAGGTAGAGTTGCAGTCTCAAGGGATCAACACATGGATAAAGTGATGCTTGTTGAATCCCTTGGTTTCAACTTAATGTCTATCTCAATGCTTTGCGATTTAAACATGATTGTGATATTTGGAAAATATTGTTGCCTTGTTCTAATGGAATCTGACAAGTCTCTAGTCTTTGAAGGGTATCAGAAAGATGATTTGTACGTGGTAGATTTCTTAGCAGGACCACAGCTTGCCGTATGTCTTCTAGCAAAAGCTTCAGAATGCTGGCTTTGGCATCGAAGGCTAGGGCATGCTGGCATGAGGAACTTGCACAATCTTGCAAAGAAGAAGCATGTCATAGGCATCGAGGGCGTCAAGTTCAATAAGGATCACTTATGCGGTGCCTGTGAAGCTGGAAAGATGACGAGGGCCAAGCATCCCTCGAAGACAATCATGACAATGACTCAACCCTTCGAACTGCTACACATGGACCTATTCGGTCCCACTCACTACTCAACTCTTACTACTACTGCTTGTCTCTATGGCTTCGTCATTGTTGATGATTATTCAATATATACATGGGTGCATATAATCCTCTACAAGACTGAAGTGCAGGATGTCTTCAAACGCTTCGCCAATCGAGCCATGAACAACTATGGCGTCAAGATCAAGCACCTTAGAAGTGACAATGGCACTGAATTCAAGAACACTGGCCTCGACACTTATCTTGATACTTTGGGCATCACTCATGAGTTCTTAGCTCTGTACACGCCGCAGCAGAATGGCATCGTGGAACGCAAGAACAGAACACTTATTGAGATGGCCCGGACGATGCTCGATTAATACAAGACTCCAAGAAAGTTCTGGCCTGAAGCCATTAATACTGCATGCCATATCATCAACCGTGTTTATCTTCACAAGCTTCTGAACAAAACATCCTATGAGCTCCTCACTAGTAAGAAGCCAAATGTCAGTTACTTCAGAGTATTTGGTGCCAGGTGCTGGATCAAGGATCCACATCACACTTCAAAATTTGCACCGAAAGCACATGAAGGTTTTATGCTTGGATACAGAAAGGATTCGCACTCCTATAGAGTCTTCAACCTCTTTCACTATAAAGTGGTTGAAACTATGGATGTGCGGTTCGATGAGACTAACGGCTCGCAAAGAGAGCACCTGCCAAATGTGCTAGATGAAGTTCCATCCAGTGAATCCATCAAGCTTATGGGAATTGGAGAAATCATACCGTCTGAAGCACAACCCGAAGAGGAACTCATCATCTCTGCACCTGATCAACCTGAAGACAATGCTCAGCCTGAAGACAATCCTTCTAACGATGACAATGATCAGCAAGAGCAAAATCTTCGTCCTATTCATCCTCGTGTTGCAAATGAAGTACAGATTGAGAAAGTAATTGATAACATCAATGCACCTGGTCCACTCACTCGTTCAAGGGCAACACAACTAGCAAATTTCTGTGGGCACTTCGCATTCGTCTCAATATCTGAACCCAAGAAAGTTGATGAAGCCTTCATGGAACCTGAATGGATTCAAGCTATGCAAGAAGAGCTTCAACAATTTGAGCTGAATAATGTATGGGAACTGGTCAAGCGTCCTGATCCTCGTAAGCACAATATCATAGGCACTAAATGGATATATCGCAACAAGCAAGATGAGCATGGTCAAGTTGTCAGAAACAAAGCTCGTCTCATTGCTCAAGGATACACTCAAGTTCAAGGAATTGACTTCGATGAAACATTTGCTCCTGTGGCTAGGCTTGAAGCTATACGCATACTGCTAGCCTATGCAAATCATCATAACATCCTTCTGTATCAAATGGATGTGAAGAGTGATTTTCTCAATGGCAAGATTGAAGAAGAAGTGTATGTTGCACAACCGCCTGGCTTTGAAGATCCAAAACATCCTGACATGGTGTATAAGCTCAACAAGGCACTGTATGGCCTCAAACAAGCCCCTCGTGCTTGGTATGACACACTCAAGGACTTCCTGAAGAGCAAAAGCTTCAAACCTGGTTCTCTAGATCCCACACTCTTCACGAAGACATATGATGGTGAACTATTTGTGTGCCAAATATATGTGGATGACATTATCTTCAGCTGCACCAACCAGAAATACAGTGATGAGTTTGGATACATGATGCAAGAGCAATATCAGATGTCCATGATGGGAGAGTTGAAGTTCTTCCTTGGTCTTCAAATATGACAGCAACGCAACGACATCTTCATATCTCAAGAGAAATACCTCAAAGATTGCTTGAAGAAGTTTGGAATGCAAGACTACAAAGGTTACACGACGCCAATGCCAGCTAAACACCATCTGGGTCCCGACGACAATGGTAAAGAGTTCGATCAAAAGGTATACCGCTCCATGATTGGTTCTTTGCTTTATTTATGTGCATCTAGGCCAGATATCATGCTTAGTGTTTGCATGTGTGCCCGATTCCAATCGGCACCAAAGGAATCGCATCACTTAGCTGTGAAGCGAATTCTTCGATATTTGGCTCACACCCCAACACTAGGATTATGGTATCCAAAGGGCTCAGAGTTTGATCTAGTTGCATTCTCGGATGCTGATTATGCTGGTGACAAAGTGGATCGCAAGTCTACATCAGGCACATGTCACTTTCTGGGACGATCACTTGTATGTTGGTCTTCAAAGAAGCAGAACTCTGTATCTCTCTCCACTGCTGAATCTGAATACATTGCTGCTGGATCTTGCTGCGCTCAGCTTCTATGGATGAAGCAAACACTCAAAGACTATGGCATTCATCTGAAGCAAGTGCCACTCTACTACGACAATGAAAGCACCATCAAGATTGCTAACAACCCAGTTCAGCACTCGAAGACAAAGCACATTTAAATTCGTCATCACTTTCTCAGAGATCATGTCATGAAGGAAGATATTGATATCATACACGTCAACACTAAAGAGCAACTGGCAGATATCTTCACAAAGCCCTTGGATGAGAAAAGGTTTTGCAAGTTACGGTGTGAGCTAAATATCTTGGAATCCTCAAATGTCCTATGATCAGGCACACATCCTAACACTTATGCATGTTGATGACTTAGATGTGCAACACACAAAGTAAAGTATGTCTTCAATTAATGAAGACTTGCATTCTGAGTGAGAATGCATTAACGTGGAATTTGACTTCGGAGCGCCATGATAATTGTGCGTCGTGTCTAGGTCTAATACTTCCTATACGGTGGGTAACGCCACCACCAAATTCTTCCCTTAGAAGTGTTTTTCTCATGGTGTTACATTTGCAAAGTCTTCGCGTCTTGTTTGTCTTCAATGTTAACATGGCCTCATATTTATCTTCAATGTACTAATTTAGTTTCTGTCCTCTACAGCATTCACTTATAGCTATGTCTTCACGTTGAATCTTTTGAACTAAGTGAATGTGATCGGACCCTAACCTTTCTATGCTCCTGTCTCAAGTCTATCTATCCAAATCATATGCATTCTATTGACACTGTCGAATGTCTTTGTTGTGTCCTTGTCAGCAGGAGATACAGAGACAAACATTAAATCCATTCTTAAATGCTCAATCCTTTTGCCTGAAACCCAGAGAAGTGGGAACGACCACCCGACAATCCAGGTGTGCATGGGAACATGGAACAACCTCCAATGTGTTGCATGATCGCCACGCGTCCTTCAGATGTGAACCGCCAGGGGCACCTGCGTAATAACGATGTGACATCCCTGTCTCTATAAATACACGCCTCACCCCAGTCATTATCTCTTCTTCCACTCTTGCACAAACCCTAGCGCCACCGCTAGCACTCGACGACGCCGGCGACGAAGCGCTTAGCTGCCGCGACCTCACCGATGCCGTCCTCACGCCGGCCGCGGACATCGTCTTCTCCGCCGTCGCCGTAGGTGTCCTCCATCGCCAAGTTAGGGCACGGAAGATCGGACTGCTCGGCCTCCGCACCCACTCCATCTAGCAGTTCCTCGTGTGGTAAATAAAACCTCTTTTTACAGTCTTTTTGATCCGATAGATTCATCCTTTACAACCACAAGTGGTTTCTGTTCCCACAAGTTGGATCTATCTCATTCTGCATCTCATAGCATGCCTAGTATGTTCACTTATGCTTCACAAAGTAGTTAGATTCCTCACTTGTACTTATTCATGGATTCGTACAAATCTGGAACCAACTCTCTACATATGAGTGAATGTCTTCGCACTATGAGGTCAATGTCTTCTAAACTGATTTATCTTCAAAATCTTCTGAGAATGCATATGACCTCTTCCCCTTCCCTCGCACCTTTAATGCTGTCACAGGTACATGTCCATGGGAGAATCCCTTGGTTCTCATAATCTGGATTCATTTGCAGAGTTCTTACAGCATCATATAAATTCTTCTGAAGCCAGTTCTTGTCTGACCAGTAGACGGAAGACTTTGACAGTATTGAAGCCTTTCAGTCTAAAATTCATGGCAACAGAGAAATCAGTCAGGAAGGGTGGCAGACAGCGCCGTGGGGGGGGGACATCAATGGACCTGCCCAAAGATCTCTATGAACTATACAAAACTGACCCCAAAGAAAGCTATGGTCAGTGCAAGACATGAATCCAATGGATTCGAAGATATTGGGCAGAACAATGGTACAAGTACAGGTTCGTGACCCAGGAATATGCTGAGAAGAATTCCATCAAGCGACCCTGGGGAGACATCTTGTACAAAAACCTACCACCCAGGTCCAGAGCTGAAGCCATTGAACAAGGCTTCTATCCTTGCATGGTCCGTGGACCACAGCCTGCAGATGCAGACCCATCTTCATTGCTATGGTGTCGAGAAGATAATCTCTTCAAGCGCAACTATCAGTTTGCAAAGAACTCGGCCAAGGAAAACAAGAAGTCTTTGGGATTAGACTTTAACCCAGGCCCCTCTGCACCACGAGCTGACGGCACACGTGAAGCTGAACCCAATCTTGTTGGGCCCTTCTACAACTTAGAAGGTCTCATCACTCACATAATGGTTCAAGGGGCAGTCGTGAATCAACCTGCAGACGACGCTGATTCTGACGAAGCGCCTGCACCACCGAAGCCTGTGAAGCAAATGAAATCCAAGGCTTCAAAGCCCTCTTCAGCACCAAAGGCTTCAAAGCCCTCATCTGCACCAAAGATTTCACGGGCGAAGCCTCTGGCCACTGCACCTCCTGAAGCCAGTGTGCAGTCTGAAGATCTTTCACGCATCTCCAAGCCCGTGAAAGTGAAGAAGCCCATGCAACCCACTTGTCAAGCACTGACCCATGCTGCTGTTTTGCAAAATGAAAATGACGCCATTGATCTGTCCAGTGACGACGATCTTGGCGATGACGCTCTTGAGCAGTTGATCAAGAGCAAGCAAGAGGCGGAAATCTTCAATGACCTTCCTCTCTTTGATGTGGAAATCTTAAACAAGTTCATTGATGAGTGGTTCGACAGCCCAAATGTCAGTTTTGATGATCTTCAGCTTACAATTGGCCTCAGCGTCGCCTTCCACGGAGCCATTGCTCCTGAGCTGGCTCTAGCTCGGAAAATTGTTGAGCTGAAGCATAAGATCAATTATGAAAAGGCTCAGTTCAAGAAGCACATGGCCAAGCTCAATGTTGAAGACATTCAAAACTTCAAGGTCATGATGCATGAGCTCAAGGAAGCATTCCACAAGAAACGCTAAGAAGCCAAAGGTTCTCGTGAGCGCATGAAGGATCTTGCTGCCAAATGTGTTCAAGGATACAATGAAGCTGAAAAGCGCAAGGCTTTGGGGCGACCAGGCATCGACCCCCGAATGGCTGCCAAGAAGAAGAAGAAGCCAGCTGTGGCAGAACCCGAAGCATCAAGGTAGGAAGAACATCGCATTGTCTTCCCAGCCAGTATGATAGGCTCGAAGCCTAAGGTCCCCACAGTGGCTTCAGAACTCAAGAAAACAAGAGTAGCTCAAGCCGAAGCCAGAAAAGCGCAAGACCAAAGCCACCACTGATGATGCTCCCCCAACCAAGAAACGGAAAACCAAGAAGAGAGACCGGGATGCTCCCAAGGGGCCCAATGATGTCGAGCCAATCTCAGTGGCTCGTCCTGCGTCCGAACATTAAGAGCGACACTTGATAGTTCATGAGCCTGCTTCCACAGAGGCTCCTGAAGCTGAAGACAATCCAGCTGTTGACCCCACCGCAGCTGAAGACATTGGTCCTCACGACAATGTTGAAGATGATGAAGTCCTTCCTCAGATCGAGCGCAATTTGGTATCATCGCCTGTGCTCACGCACAGAGAGCTCATCAGCATTGGTCGTCCTCTGACGCCAACTGCTCAGGATGCATCATGGGCTGATCACCCACAACAACAAGACACCCCAAGTGCTCCCCAACCACAAGATGACGATGAATTTGAGGCCCAGCCGACTCCATCTCCACAAGCATCGCCAGTGTTCTGCAGGCTTCGCAAAGGATCAAGGCCCCAAGTCACTCCAACTGTGAATGTCTCTGAGTCTGAAGCCAAAACGGCTGAAGATATTCTGGCTGCATCAGCCGATGAAGAAGAAGAACCACGTGATGAAGAAAGAGTTGCTACACCACCAACCATTCCTGACGTTGTTCTCAAGGAGAACGTGTCCGACCCTCCAGCTCCTAAAGTGGAGGTTACCAATATTGAGGCAGCCACCAACATCAACACTGAAGCCAATGACATTGTCATGGCTGAAGCCAATGTGGCTCCTGAAGCTAATGTGGTGCCCGAAGTGCAACCACCTGAAGCAAATGTGACCCCTGAAGCCAATGCTGCACCAGATGTAATCATTCCTCCTGAAGCTCCTGTGCCCCTTGCAGCCCATGTCAACTAAAATGCCAATGCTCCTGTACCCCCTCCAAGACCTCATACTGTTGAGCTGGCATTTGATCATGGTCAGCCTGTTATGGTCCGACGGCCCATTCTGGTTCCTCCACCTACTGCGGGTCCACAATTTGACTATCATGTCGAGCACAGACCTCAAGTCCAGAAGCCCAAGCCAAGACTTCCAAGATTCCTAGGCACTAAAACTTCACCTGGGGTCTTCAATGTGAATGGCTTTGTGCCACATAACACCTTCTTCAATAGCGCCAAGAACCCTTACACCAAACCCCACATTTCATCGGATCGGTTCTAGAGCTATCAGCAGCGCAGCTACTATTCCTGCGTCTTATACAATCAAGGGTGCATATTTCCCCATATGCGTCTTGACACTGAAGCTCTAGCTGGCCTGCCCTATTTATAAGAAGCGTTGGATTGCTTCAAAGACGCTGGACTCCTGCAATTTGTCACAGACAAGGAACACTGGAATGAAGAGCTTCTGTTACAGTTCTATGCAACTCTTCACATTCAAGGCTACAACAGGGATCCAAAGACTTGGGTCCTTGAGTGGATGACGGGCAATGTCCATCATGAAGCCAAAGCTCTTGATATCATTGAGCTCATAGGCCTGCCCACTCCTGGTGAATACTATGAACCAGGTTGTCAACAACACCAGAATGCTTTGGAGAGCATTTTCCAGAAGCCAGAACCCAACATGAGCCAAATGCTGAGCATGATGAAGCCTTTGCCTCACGACGTTGAATACCTATCTGAATTATTTGTTGAAGACCTAGAGTATCTGCCTCGCACCATTTATCATATCATCAGAAAAACTCTATGGCCTGTCAAAGGACATTCATCTGTAGCTAAGCTTGAAGGAACAATGAAGACTTTGGTTTTCTATATCTTCAATGGCATCAGCTTCAATGCTCAAGACTTCTTCATCAGGTAGTTGGCTACATCTGGCTCCGACATTTTTGGTTTGAAGTTATATGCTCCATGGGTAATGTGTCTTATCAAGCTGCACTCTGCCTTCAACTATCAGTCATCTGTGTGCAATCATCTTGTATTCTTGCCAGAGGTTGATCTGTCTGTTGAAGCTATTTACCCAGAGTCTGCTAAGGATCTGATTTATCTTCACAATGTTGATCGTCAAAGCTTCACCCAGTGCATTGAAGGAGTTCAGGCAGTCTCTCGTGTTTATCCCTTGGCTGGTAACACACATGCCCCTCGCGCTCAAACTGACGCCACTGGAAGCACCATTGCCCAAAGGCCTCGGAAGCGATCTCGTGTTCTGAATGACCGAGAGCTTCTCGTCGCGCTACACCAGAAACAGGATAAGCATCATAACTGGCTTAAGCGTCAGATGCAAAGCCTCTTGGTGGATGTCAATCACATTCGCAATCTTGCCACCAAGAATGCCTTTGTTACTGATGAAACCTGTCGGAGGTCTTGGAAGAGTTTGACATTGCTTAGTGCTGAAGCTGATCTGCAAGACGATGGCTTCACAGAAAGATTCAAGTTTGACTCAACTCCTCCAAGGAATGCTCACTTGCGTCGGACTCCCTCACTTGAAGACTCTGACTATTCGTCCTCAGCTGCGACGGTGAATGCCAGAGTCATCGATGACCAAGATGATGCCACTTCACCTCCTCCAACTTCAGCGCGTGTCGACACTGCACCAAGTTCTTCTGCA
The DNA here is from genome assembly GCF_018294505.1 of Triticum aestivum. Classification (NCBI taxonomy): domain Eukaryota; kingdom Viridiplantae; phylum Streptophyta; class Magnoliopsida; order Poales; family Poaceae; genus Triticum; species Triticum aestivum. The sequence goes on from NC_057794.1 coordinate 436,692,263, forward strand.
CCACCGGACCTCAACGACGACCCTGCTGCTTCGCCTGCACCTCATGGGAACGAGTAGGCGCTCTATGTCTTCAAACCTTTTTGGTCCTTACTGACAAAAGGGGGAGAAGCATATGAGTTGATAGTCTTCAAGCGGGTCCATATGGGTGGTTGCTCTACTTTTTGCTACTTTTTGCCAAGTGTTTACAACTCTCGCTTTTTGAAACATTTGGTTCTTTGAGTTGTAACACTTAAACTCGATGGTCATCTGCTACTTATTTGATATTCTGTGATGCGATGATAAATTCCGCATGTGCGATGATAACTTCCACACTTAGGTCATTTTGCAGACGTCCATTTTTCATTATGCATGTCATTATGTTCGTTATATCAAATCATGCATGATGAATTGTCATCATAAGTTGAAGAGTATCTCCACAAGTACAACCTGCCATGTGCATTTGCATTCCAAAAGCAAATTACTTATATGCACATCTTCAGGGGGAGCCTTTGCCACTTATGAAGACAATACCCTATCCTTTACAATTTCACATATTTTATTCCCCGTTGAAAACTTCAACCAGTTTGTCATCAATCACCAAAAAGGTGGAGATTGTAAATGCATCTAGTGCCACCCCTAGTTGGTTTTGGAGTATTGATGACAAACCTGGTTGAGGGACTAATGTGTTTGTGAGAATTGCAGGATAACACAGGTAGAAGTCCCTCATTGATTTGGTTTTCCTACCAGAGATGACCCCTAAAATGTATGAAGACATTGAAGTCAAAGGTGGTATGTGAAGACATTCACATTGAAGACTATGACAAGAGAAGACATCGCGTGAAGACTATGGAGCGCGAAGACTTAGTTGTTTCGTTTTCTTCTTTGTTGAGTCATAGGAACCACCATACTGTTAAGTGGGGTCCAAGTGAACCAGTCAGAATGACTGAAATGATGCTTAACCAAAATCCTATGTCTTCGAGCAAAGACAATGAGAGCAAATCTTATCCAGAGCTGGATAAGTCAGCTTTGCTTGTAGCTCAAGTAAAGTTGACGTGTGTGTTTGAAATTTGACCGTTGGAACACGTGTCAGTTCCTTAGTGACCCAGGGTCACTTCGGACAAATTAGGTCGGGTTGCCCAGTGGCTATAAATAGCCCACCCCCTACAACCATAAATGGTTGGCTGCTCAGAGTTAGTATACGGCTTTTGTCGTTTGAGAGCAACCCACCTCGAAGCCTTTGAGAGAATTCATTGCGAGGACAAAGCTCTAAACACCCAGAGCCAAAGAGTGTTAGGCATCACTGAAGTCTTCCTGTCTGTGTGATCTGAAGACTTATTACACTTGAGGACTATGAATCCTCCATCCGGTTAGGCATCGCGTTCTGAGCATCCAAGAGTCATTGTGGATCGCCGGTGAATGAAGTCTGTGAAGGTTTGGAAGTCTACCTTGAAGACTTACCAAAGTGATTGGGCGAGGACTGGGTGTCCTTAGCTCAAGGGGAATAAGGTGAAGACGCGGCCTTCTGAGTTGAATCTCAGCCTCCCTAACCAGATGTACAGTTGTCACAGCAACTCGAACTGGTCCAACAAATCATTGTCTTCAATGAGCCACTGGTTCCATCCTCCCCATCTCTTTATTTGCAGATTGGTCCTTGTGAAGTCATTGCCAGTTTTCATTATCCATTTGTCTTCACTGTGTGACTGCTTGTTCTGTTTGGCTTCGTACTATCTTCCATCCTGATCTATACTACCTAGCTGCTATTAGTCTTTGCGCTTTCATCTCATTGAATACTTGACTATGGCTTGCTTAGTGTAGTCTACCTTCCGCTGCATGGTAATAGGTTTGTTTCTACCGTTTGTCTTCGAAACTTCCATGTTTTGAAGACTTCCATAAAAATCGCCAATTCACCCCCCCCCTCTAGTCGATCACTAGCACTTTCAAGGCCCACGAGGCAGGGGCGTGCCCCCCACCCTTGTGGCCCCTCTCTGGTACTTCTTTCGCCCAATATGTTTTATATATTCTGAAACATGCTCCCATTAAGTTTCAGGACTTTTGGAGTTGTGCAGAATAGGTCTCTAATATTTGCTCCTTTTCGAGCCTAGAATTCCAGCTGCTGGCATTCTCCCTCTTCATGTAAACCTTATAAACTAAGAAAGAATAGGCATAAGTATTGTGACATAATGTGTAATAACAACCCATAATGCAATAAATATTGATATAAAAGCATGATGCAAAATGGACGTATCATTCTACGAAGATCTTTATCGGTCAAGCCGCATAACAACATACTTTGTTCCCTTTGTCATCGGTATGTTACTTGCCCGAGATTCGATCATTGGTATCATCATACCTAGTTCAATCTCGTTACCGGCAAGTCTCTTTACTCGTTCCGTAATGCAACATCCCACAACTAACTCATTAGTCACATTGCTTGCCAGGCTTATAGTGATGTGCATTACCGAGAGGGCCCAGAGATACCTCTCCGACAATCGGAGTGACAAATCCTTATCTCGATATATGCCAACTCAACAAACACCATCAGAGACACCTGTAGAGCATCTTTATAATCACCCAGTTACGTTGTGATGTTTGATAGCACACAAAGTGTTCCTCCGGTATTCGGGACTTACATAATCTCATAGTCATAGGAACATGTATAAGTTATGAAGAAAGTAATAGAAATAAACTAAGCGATCATAGTGCTAAGCTAACGGATGGGTCTAGTCCATCAAATCATTCTCTAATGATGTGAACCCGTTCATCAAATGACAACACATGTCTATGGTTAGGAAACTTAACCATCTTTGATTAACGAGCTAGTCTAGTAGAGGCATACTAGGGACACTCTGTTTGTCTATGTATTCACACATGTACTAAGTTTCCGGTTAATACAATTCTAGCATGAATAATAAAAATTTATCATGATATAAGGAAATATAAATAACAACTTTATTATTACCCCTAGGGCATATTTCCTTCAGTCTCCCACTTGCACTAGAGTCAATAATCTAGATTACACAGTAATGATTCTAACACCCATGGAGTCTTGGTGCTGATCATGTTTTTCTCGTGAGAGAGGCTTAGTAAACGGGTCTGCAACATTCAGATCCGTATGTATCTTGCAAATCTCTATGTCTCCTTCCTTGACTTGATCACGGATGGAATTGAAGCGTCTCTTGATGTGCTTGGTTCTCTTGTGAAATCTGGATTCCTTTGCCAAGGCAATTGCACCAGTATTGTCACAAAAGATTTTCATTGGACCCGATGCACTAGGTATTACACCTAGATCAGATATGAACTCCTTCATCCAGACTCGTTCATTTGCTGCTTCCAATGCAGCTATGTATTCCGCTTCACACGTAGACCCCGCCACGACGCTCTGCTTAGAACTGCACCAACTGACAGCTCCACCATTCAATAAAATTATGTATCCGGTTTGTGACTTAGAGTCATCCGAATCAGTGTCAAAGCTTGCATCGACGTAACCATTTACGACGAGCTATTTGTCACCTCCATAAATGAGAAACATATCCTTAGTTCTTTTCAGGTATTTCAGGATGTTCTTGACCGCTGTCCAGTGATCCACTCCTGGATTACTTTGGTACCTCCTTGCTAAACTAATAGCAAGGCACACATCAAGTCTGGTACATAGCATTTCATACATGATAGAACCTATGGCCGAAGCATAGGGAATGACTTTCATTTTCTCTCTATCTTCTGCGGTGGTCGGGCATTGAGTCTGACTCAACTTCACACCTTGTAACACAGGTAAGAACCCTTTCTTTGCCTGATCCATTTTGAACTTCTTCAAAACTTTAGCAAGGTATGTGCTTTGTGAAAGTCCAATTAAGCATCTTGATCTATCTCTATAGATCTTGATGCCCAATATATAAGTTGTTTCACCAAGGTCTTTGATTGAAAAAATCTTATTCAAGTATCCTTTTATGCTATTCAGAAATTCAGTATCATTTCCGATCAACAATATGCCATCCACATATAATATCAGAAATGCTATAGAGCTCCCACTCACTTTTTTGTAAATACAGGCTTCTCCAAAAGTCTATATAAAACCATATGCTTTGATCACACTATCAAAGCGTATATTCCAACTCCGAGATGCTTGCACCAGTCCATAAATGGATCGTTGTAGTCTGCACACTTTGTTAGCACCTTTTGGATCGACAAAACCTTCTGGTTGCATCATATACAACTCTTCTTTGAGATATCCATTAAGGAATGTAGTTTTGACATCCATTTGCCAAATTTCATAATCATAAAATGCGGCAATTGCTAACATGATTCGGACGGACTTAAGCATCGCTACGGGTGAGAAGGTCTCATCGTAGTCAACTCCTCGAACTTGTCAAAAACCTTTCGCAACAAGTCGAGCTTTGTAGACAGTAACATTACCGTCAGCGTCTGTCTTCTTGAAGATCCATTTATTCTCTATGGCTTGCCGATCATCGGGCAAGTTAACCAAGGTCCACACTTTGTTCTCATACATGGATCCCATCTCAGATTTCATGGCCTCAAGCCATTTTGCGGAATCTGGGCTCATCATCGCTCCCTCATAGTTCGTAGGTTCGTCATGGTCAAGTAATATGACTTCCAGAACAGGATTACCGTACCACTCTGGTGCGGATCTTACTCTGGTTGACCTACGAGGTTCGGTAGTAACTTGATCAGAAGTTTCATGATCATCATCATTAACGTCCTCACTAATTGGTGTAGGAATCACTAGAACCGATTTCTAAGATGAAATACTTTCCAATAAGGGAGTAGGTATAGTTACCTCATCAAGTTCTACTTTCCTCCCAGTCACTTCTTTCGAGAGAAACTCCTTCTCTAGAAAGGATCCATTCTTAGCAACAAATATATTGCCTTTGGATCTGTGATAGAAGATCTACCCAACAGTCTCCTTTGGGTATCCTATGAAGACACATTTCTCCGATTTGGGTTCGAGCTTATCAGGTTGAAGCTTTTTCACATAAGCATCGCAGCCCCAAACTTTAGGAAACGACAACTTGTGTTTCTTGCCAAACCACAGTTCATATGGTGTCATCTCAACGGATTTCTATGGTGCCCTATTTAACGTGAATGCAGCCGTCTCGAAAGCATAACCCTGAAATGATAGTGGTAAATCAGTAAGAGACATCATAGATCGCACCATATCTAATAAAGTGTGGTTATGATGTTCGGACACACCACTACGTTGTGGTGTTCCAGGTGGTGTGAGTTGCGAAACTATTCCGCATTGTTTCAAATGAAGACCAAACTCATAACTCAAATATTCACCTCCACGATCAAATCATAGAAACTTAATTTTCTTGTTATGATGATTTTCCACTTCACTTTGAAATTCTTTGAACTTTTCAAATGTTTCAGGCTTATGTTTCATCAAGTAGACATACCCATATCTGCTCAAATCATGTGCGAAGGTCAGAAAATAACGATACCCACCACGAGCATCAATACTCATCGGACCGCATACATCAGTATGTATTATTTCCAATAAGTCTGTTGCTCGTTCCATTGTTCTGGAGAACGGAGTCTTAGTCATCTTGCCCATGAGGCATGTTTCACAAGCATCAAGTGATTCATAATCAAGTGATTCCAAAAGCCCATCAGCATGGAGTTTCTTCATGCACTTTACAACAATATGACCTAAATGGCAGTGCCACAAATATATTGCACTATCATTATTAAACTTATATCTTTTGGCTTCAATACTATGAATATATGTATCACTACTATCAAGATTTAGTAAAAATAGACCACTCATCAAGGGTGCATGACCATAAAAGATATTACTCGTATAAATAGAACAACCATTATTCTCTGATTTAAATGAATAATTGTCTCACATCAAACAAGATCCAGATATAATGTTCATGCTTAAAACTGGCACCAAATAACAATTATTCAGGTCTAAAACTAATCCCGAAGGTAGATGTAGAGGTAGCGTGCCGACAGCGATCACATCGACTTTGGAACCATTTCCCACGCGCATCGTCACCTCATCCTTAGCCAATCTTCGCTTAATCCGTAGCCCCTATTTCGAGTTGCAAATATTAGAAATAGAACCAGTATCAAATACTCAGGCGCTACTACGAGCATTAGTAAGGTACACATCAATAACATGTATATCAAATATATCTTTCACTTTGACATCCTTCTTATCTGCCAAATACTTTGGACAGTTCCGCTTCCAGTGACCAGTCCCTTTGTAGTAGAAGCACTCAGTCTCAGGCTTAGGTCCAGACTCAGGCTTCTTCACTTGAGCAGCAACTTGTTTGTTGTTCTTCTTGAAGTTCCCCTTCTTCCCTTTACCCTGCTTGAAACTGGTGGTCTTGTTGACTATCAACACTTGATGCTCCTTCTTGATTTCTACCTCCGCAGCTTTTAGCATCGCGAAGAGCTCGGGAATAGTCTTATCCATCCCTTGCATATTATAGTTCATCACGAAGTTTTTGTAGCTTGGTGGCAGTGATTGAAGAACTCTGTCAGTGACACTATCAACTGGAAGATTAACTCCCAGCTGAGTCAAGTGATTGTGGTACCCAGACATTCTGAGTATGTGCTCACTGACAAAACTATTCTCCTCCATTTTGCAGCTGTAGAACTTATTGGAGACTTCATATCTCTCAATCCGGGCATTTTCTTGAAATATTAACTTCAACCCCTGGAACATCTCATATGCTCCATGACGTTTAAAACATCGTTGAAGTCCCGGTTCTAAGCCGTAAAGCATGTCACACTGAACTATCGAGTAGTCATCAGCTTTGCTCTGCCAGGTGTTCATAACATCTGGAGTTGCTCCTGCAGCAGGTTTGGCACCTAGTGCTGCTTCCAGGACGTAATTCTTCTGTGCAGCAATGAGGATAATCCTCAAGTTATGGACCGAGTCCGTGTAGTTTCCACCATCATCTTTCAACTTAGCATTCTCTAGGAACGCATTAAAATTCAATGGAACAACAGCACGAGTCATTTATCTACAACAACATAGACATGCAAAATACTATCAGGTACTAAGTTCATGATAAATTAAAGTTCAATTAATCATATTACTTAAGAACTCCCACTTAGATAGACATCCCTCTAGTCATCTAAATGATCACGTGATCCATATCAACTAAACCATGCCTGATCATCACGTGAGATGGAGTAGTTTTCAATGGTGAACATCACTATGTTGATCATATCTACTATATGATTCACGCTCGACCTTTCGGTCTCAGTGTTCTGAGGCCATATCTGCATATGCTAGGCTCGTCAAGTTTAACCCTTGTATTCTGCTTGTGCAAAACTGGCTTGCACCCGTTGTATGTGAACGTAGAGCTTATCACACCCGATCATCACGTGGTGTCTTGGCACGACGGACTGTAGCAACGGTGCATACTCAGGGAGAACACTTATACCTTGAAATTTAGTGAGAGATCATCTTATAATGCTACCGTCGTACTAAGAAAAATAAGATGCATAAAGGATAAACATCACATGCAATCAATATAAGTGATATGATATGGCCATCATTATCTTGTGCCTTTGATCTCCATCTCCAAAGCACCGTCATGATCACCATCGTCGCCGGCTTGACACCTTGACCTCTGCTACCTCTTGAGCACTGCGTTGATTTTCCCTTGAAGAGGAAAGGGTGATGCGGCAAAGTAGCGTAAGTATTTCCCTCAGTTTCTGAGAAGCAAGGCATCAATCCAGTAGGAGGCCACGCACGAGTCCCTCGCACCTACACAAACAAATAAAATCCTTGAAACCAACATAGTAAAGGGGTTGTCAATCCCTTCACGGTCACTTACGAAAGTGAGATCTGATAGATATGTAAGATAATATTTTGGTATTTTTATGACAAAGATGCAAAGTAAATAAAGCAAAATAAAAATGGCAAAAGATATAGCTTGTTGATGGGAGATTAATATGATGGAAAATAGACCTGGGCCATAGGTTTCACTAGTGGCTTCTCTCGAGAGCATAAGTATTACAGTGGGTAAACAAATTACTGTTGAGCAATTGACAGAATTGAGCATAGTTATGAGAATATCTAGGTATGATCATGTATATAGGCATCACGTCCGAGACAAGTAGACCGACTCCTGCCTGCAACTACTACTATTACTCCACACATCGACCGCTATCCAGCATGCATCTAGAGTATTAAGTTCAAAGGAACAGAGTAACGCTTTAAGTAAGATGACATGATGTAGAGGGATAAACTCATGCAATATGATGTAAACCCCATATTGTTATCCTCGATGGCAACAATACAATACGTGCCTTGCTGCCCCTACTGTCACTGGGAAAGGACACCGCAAGATTGAACCCAAAGCTAAGCACTTCTCCCATTGCAAGAAAGATCAATCTAGTAGGCCAAACCAAACTGATAATTCGAAGAGACTTGCAAAGATAACCAATCATACATAAAAGAATTCAGAGAAGATTCAAATATTGTTCATAGATAAACTTGATCATAAACCCACAATTCATCGGTCTCAACAAACACACCGCAAAAGAAGATTACATCGAATAGATCTCCACAAGAGAGGGGGAGAACATTGTATTGAGATCCAAAAAGAGAGAAGAAGCCATCTAGCTAATAACTATGGACCCGAAGGTCTGAGGTAAACTACTCACACATCATCGGAGAGGCTATGGTGTTGATGTAGTAGCCCTCCGTGATCGATGCCCCCTCCAATGGAGCTCCGAAAAAGGCCCCAAGATGGGATCTCACGGGTACAGAAGGTTGCGGCGGTGGAATTAGGGTTTTGGCTCCGTATCTAGTAGGCTGGGGGTACGTAGGTATATATAGGAGGAAGAAGTACGTCGGTGGAGCAACATGGGCCCCACGAGGGTGGAGGGCGCGTCTGGGGGTAGGTGTGCCCCTACCTCGTGCCTTCCTTGTTGCTTTCTTGATGTAGGGTCCAAGTCCTCTGCATCACGTTCGTTCCAAAAATCACGTTCCCGAAGGTTTCATTCCGTTTGGACACGTTTGATATTCTTTTTCTGCGAAACTCTGAAATAGGCAAAAAACAGCAATTCTGGGCTGGGCCTCCGGTTAATAGGTTAGCCCCCCAAATAATATAAAAGTGTATAATAAAGCCCAATAATGTCCAAAACAGAATATAAAATAGCATGGAACAATAAAAAATTATAGGTACGTTGGAGACGTACCAAGCATCCCCAAGCTTAATTCTTGCTCGTCCTCGAGTAGGTAAATGATAAAAACGGAATTTTTGATGTGGAATGCTACTTGGCATAATTTCAATGTAATTCTCTTAATTGTGGTATGAATATTTAGATCTGAAAGATTCAAGACAAAAGTTTAATATTGACATAAAAATAATAATACTTCAAGCATACTAACTAAGCAATTATGTCTTCTCAAAATAACATGGCCAAAGAAAGTTATCCCTAATAAATCATATAGTCTGGCTATGCTCTATCTTCACCACACAAAGTATTTAAATCATGCACAACCCCAATGACAAGCCAAGCAATTGTTTCGTACTTTTGGTGTTCCCAAAATTTTTCAATCTTCACGCAATACATGAGCGTGAGCCATGGACATAGCACTATATGTGGAATAGAATGGTGGTTGTGGAGAAGACAAAAAAGGAGAAGATAGTCTCACATCAACTAGGCGTATCAACGGGCTATGGAGATGCCCATTAATAGATATCAATGTGAGTGAGTAGGGTTTGCCATGCAACGGATGCACTAGAGCTATAAGTATATGGCAGCTCAACAAAAGGAACTAAGTGGGTGTGCATCCAACTCGCTTGCTCACGAAGACCTAGGGCATTTTGAGGAAGCCCATCATTGGAATATACAAGCCAAGTTCTATAATGAAAAATTCCCACTAGTATATGAAAGTGATATCATAGGAGACTCTCTATCATGAAGATCATGGTGCTACTTTGAAGCACAAGTGTGCTAAACGGATAGTAACATTCTCCCTTCTCTCTTTTTCTCTCATTTTGTGGGCCTTCTTTTTTTATGGCCTCTTTTTTTAGTCCGGAGTCTCATCCCGACTTGTGGGGGAATCATAGTCTCCATCACCCTTTCCTCACTTGGGACAATGCTCTAAAAATGATGATCATCACACTTTTATTTACTTACAACTCAACAATTACAACTCAATACTTAGAACAAAATATGACTCTATGTGAATGCCTCTGGCGGTGTACCGGGATATGCAATGAATCAAGAGCGACATGTATGAAAGAATTACGAACGGTGGCTTTGCCACAAATACAATGTCAACTACATGATCATGCAAAGCAATATGACAATGATGGAGCGTGTCATAGTAAACGGAATGGTGGAAAGTTGCATGGCAATATATCTCGGAATGGCTATGGAAATGCCATGATAGGTAGGTATGGTGGCTGTTTTGAGGAAGGTATATGGTGGGTGTATGATACCGACGAAAGGTGCGCGGTATTAGAGAGGCTAGCAATGGTGGAAGGAAGAAAGTGCGTATAATCCATGGACTCAACATTAGTCATAAAGAACTCACATACTTATTGCAAAAATCTATTAGTTATCAAAGCAAAGTTTTACACGCATGCTCCTAGGGGGATAGATTGGTAGGAAAAGACCATCGCTCGTCCCCGACCGCCACTCATAAGGAAGACAATCAATAAATAAATCATGCTCTGACTTCATCACATAACGGTTCACCATACGTGCATGCTACGGGAATCACAAACTTCAACACAAGTATTTCTCAAATTCACAACTACTCAACTAGAATGACTCTCATATCACCATCTCCATGTCTCAAAACAATTATCAAGTATCAAACTTCTCATAGTATTCAACACACTCATAAGATTTTTTTTACTAATCTTGAATGCCTATCATAATTAAAGCAAATTACCATGCTATTTTGTAGGACTCTCAAAATAATCTAAGTGAAGCATGATAGAACAATTGTTTATATAAAACAAATCCACCACCGTGCTCTAAAATATATAAGTGAAGCACTAGAGAAAAAACTATATAGCTCAAAAGATATAAGTGAAGCACATAGAGTATTCTAACAATTTTCAAATCATGTGAGTCTCTCTCAAAAGGTGTGTATAGAAAGGATGACCGTGGTAAAGTAAAAGCAAAGATTCAAATAATACAAGACGCTCCAAGCAAAACACATATCATGTGGTGAATAAAAATATAGCTCCAAGTAAAGTTACCGATGGAAGTCGACGAAAGAGGGGATGCCTTCTGGGGCATCCCCAAGCTTTGGCTTTTAGGTGTCCTTAGGTTATATTGGGGTTCCATGGGCATCCTCAAGCTTAGGCTCTTGCCACTCCTTGTTCCATAATCCATCAAATCTTTTACCCAAAACTTGAAAACTTCACAACACAAAACTTAAAGTAGAAAATCTCGTGAGCTCCGTTAGCAAAAGAAAACAAAACACCACTTCAAGGTACTGTAATGAACTCATTCTTTATTTATATTGGTGTTAAACATACTGTATTCCAACTTTACTATGGTTTATAAACTATTTTACTAGCCATAGATTCATCAAAATAAGCAAACAACACACGAAAAACAGAATCTGTCAAAAACAGAACAGTCTGTAGTAATTTGTAGCTAACGCAAGTTCTGGAACCCCAAAAATTCTAAAATAAATTGCTGGACGTGAGAGATTTATCTATTAATCATCTGCAAAAATAATTAACTAATTTCCAAATAAAAATGGTAATAATTCTCGCGAGCGCTAAAGTTTCTGTTTTTTAGAGCAAGATTAAAAAGACTTTCCCCAAGTCTTCCCAACGGTTCTACTTGGCACAAACACTAATTAAACACAAAAAACACAACCAAAACAGAGGCTAGATAAATTATTTATTACTAAACAGGAGAACAAAAGCAAGGAATAAAAATAAAATTGGGTTGCCTCCCAACAAGCGCTATCGTTTAACGCCCCTAGCTATGCATAAAAGCGAAGGTAGATCTAGGTGTCGCCATCTTTGGTAGGCAATCCATAAGTGGCTCTCATAATAGATTCATATGGTAATTTAATTTTCTTTCTAGGGAAGTGTTCCATGCCTTTACTTAACGGAAATTGGAATCTAATATTCCCTTCCTTCATATCAATAATTTCACCAATCGTTCTAAGGAAAGGTCTACCAAGAATAACCGGACATGAAGGATTGCAATCTATATCAAGAACAATAAAATCTATGGGCACATAATTCCTATTTGCAACAATAAGAACATCATTAATTCTTCCCATAGGTTTCTTAATAGTGGAATCCGTAAGGTGCAAATTTAAAGAGAAATCATCAAAATCACGGAAACCTAGCAAATCACACAAAGTCTTTGGAATCGTGGAAACACTAGCTCCAAAATCACACAAAGCATAGCACTTATGATCTTTAATTTTTATTTTTATTGTAGGTTCCCACCCATCACAAAGTTTTCTAGGGATAGAAACTTCCAACTCAAGTTTTTCTTCATAAGATTGCATCAAAGCATCAACGATATGTTTAGTAAAAGCTTTATTTTGACTATAAGCATGTGGAGAATTTCGCACATATTGCAACAAGGAAATACAATCTATCAAAGAGCAATTATCATAATTAAATTCCTCGAAATCCAAAATAGTGGGTTCATTGATATTTAAAGTTTTGACCTCTTCAGTCCCATTTTTAACAATTTTAGCATCAAGATCTAAAGACTCCGAATTTTTGGAATGCCTTCTAGGTAAAGGTGGATCATATTCAGTCCCATCATTATCAAGATTCATATTGCAAAACAAAGATTTAATAGGGGACACATCAATAACTTTTAGATCTACATCTTTATTTTCATCGAAACTAGAAGAACACGCTTTCACAAAACAATCTTTCTTAGCACGCATCCTAGCGGTTCTTTCTTTGCACTCATCAATGGAAATTCTCATGGCTTTGAGAGACTCATTGATATCATGCTTAGGTGGAATAGATCTAAGTTTTAAAGAATCAACATCAAGAGAAATTCTATCAATGTTCCTAGCCAACTCATCAATCTTAAGCAATTTTTCTTCAACCAAAGCATTGAAACTCTTTTGCGAGGTAATAAATTATTTAATATTAGATTCAAGATCGGAGGGAATATTATTATAATTTCCATAGGAATTGTTGTAGGAATTACCATAATTATTAGAGGAATTACTAGGGAACGGCCTAGAATTAAAATTACCTCTATACGCGTTATTGCCAAAATTGTTCCTACCAACAAAATTCACATCCATAGATTCATTATTATTCTCAATCAAGGTAGACAAAGGCATATCATTAGGATCAGTAGGAGCACTCTTGTTAGCAAAAAATTTCATAAGTTCATCCATCTTTCCACTCAAAACATTAATCTCTTCAATTGCATGCACTTTTTTATTAGTAGTTCTTTTAGTGTGCCATTGAGAATAATTAACCATAATATTATCTAGGAGTTTAGTAGCTTATCCTAAAGTTATTTCCATAAAAGTGCCTCCCGCGGCCGAATCTAAAAGATTTCTAGAAGCAAAATTCAATACGGCATAGAAGTTTTGTATAATCATCCAAAGATTCAAACCATGTGTACGGAAATTACGTATCATTAATTTCATCCTCTCCCAAGATTGTGCAACATGTTCATGATCAAGTTGCTTAAAATTCATAATATCGTTTCTAAGAGAGATGATCTTAGCGGAAGGAAAATACTTAGAGATAAAAGCATCTTTACATTTATTCCATGAACCAATACTATTTTTAGGCAAAGACGAAAACCAAGCTTTAGCACAATCTCTAAGCGAAAACAGGAATAGCTTCAATTTAAAAATATCATTATCCACATCTTTCTTCTTTTGCATATCACACAAATCAACAAAGTCGTTTAGATGGGTAGCGGCATCTTCACTAGGAAGGTCGGAAAACGGATCTTTCATGACAAGATTCGGCAAAGCAGCATTAATTTCACAAGATTGCGCATCGGTAAGAGGAGCAATCGGAGTGCTAATAAAATCATTGTTGTTGATATTAGTAAAGTCACACAATTTGGTATTATCTTGAGCCATCGTGACAGGCAAGCAATCCAACACACAAGCAAACAAGAAATGGGCAAAAAGGGGCAAATACGGAAAGAGAAGGAGGACGGAGAGAGAGGGCAAATAAAACGGTAAGGGTGAAGTAGGGGAGAGGAAAACAAGAGGCAAATGGCAAATAATGTAATGTGGGAGATAAGGGTCTATGATGGGTACTTGGTATGTTGACTTTTGCGTAGACTCCCCGGCAACGGCGCCAGAAATCCTTCTTGCTACCTCTTGAGCACTGCGTTGGTTTTCCCTCGAAGAGGAAAGGGTGGTGCAGCAAAGTAGCGTAAGTATTTCCCTCGGTTATTCAGAACCAAGGTATCAATCCAGTAGGAGGCGACGCACGAGTCCCTCGCACCTACACAAACAAATAAAATCCTCACAACCAACGCAATAAAAGGGGTTGTCAATCCCTTCACGGTCACTTACGAAAGTGAGATCTGATAGATATGATAAGATAATATTTTGGTATTTTTATGACAAAGATGCAAAGTAAGTAACGCAAAATAAAAATGGCAAAAGAAATAGCTTGTTGATGGGAGATTAATATGATGGAAAATAGACCCGGGGGCCATAGGTTTCACTAGTGGCTTCTCTCGAGAGCATAAGTATTACGGTGGATAAACAAATTACTGTTGAGCAATTGATAGAATTGAGCATAGTTATGAGAATATCTAGGTATGATCATGTATATAGGCATCACGTCCGAGACAAGTAGACCGACTCCTGCCTGCAACTACTACTATTACTCCACACATCGACCGCTATCCAGCATGCATCTAGAGTATTAAGTTCAAAGGAACAGAGTAACACTTTAAGTAAGATGACATGATGTAGAGGGATAAACTCATGCAATATGATGTAAACCCCATCTTGTTATCCTCGATGGAAACAATACAATACGTGCCTTGCTGCCCCTACTGTCACTGGGAAAGGACACCGCAAGATTGAACCCAAAGCTAAGCACTTATCCCATTGCAAGAAAGATCAATCTAGTAGGCCAAACCAAACTGATAATTCGAAGAGACTTGTAAAGATAACCAATCATACATAAAAGAATTCAGAGAAGATTCAAATATTGTTCATAGATAAACTTGATCATAAACCCACAATTCATCGGTCTCAACAAACACACCGCAAAAGAAGATTACATCGAATAGATCTCCACAAGAGAGGGGGAGAACATTGTATTGAGATCCAAAAAGAGAGAAGAAGCCATCTAGCTAATAACTATGGACCCGAAGGTCTGAGGTAAACTACTCACACATCATCGGAGAGGCTATGGTGTTGATGTAGAAGCCCTCCGTGATCGATGCCCCCTCCGGCGGAGCTCCGGAAAAGGCCCCAAGATGGGATCTCACGGGTACAGAAGGTTGCGGCGGTGGAATTAGGGTTTTGGCTCCGTATCTGGTAGTTTGGGAGTACGTAGGTATATATAGGAGGAAGAAGTACATCGGTGGAGCAACATGGGCCCCACGAGGGTGGAGGGCGCGCCTGAAGGAAATATGCCCTAGAGGCAATAATAAAGTTATTATTTATTTCCTTATAATCATGATAAATGTTTATTATTCATGCTAGAATTGTATTAACCGGAAACATAATACATGTGTGAATACATAGACAAACAAAGTGTCACTAGTATGCCTCTACTTGACTAGCTCGTTAATCAAAGATGGTTATGTTTCCTAACCATGAACAATGTGTTGTTATTTGATTAAGGGGATCACATCATTGAGATAATGATCTGATTGACATGACCCATTCCATTAGCTTAGCACCCGATCGTTTAGTATGTTGCTATTGCTTTCTTCATGACTTATACATGTTCCTATAACTATGAGATTATGCAACTCCCGTTTACCGGAGGAACACTTTGGGTACTACCAAACGTCACAACGTAACTGGGTGATTATAAAGGAGTACTACATGTGTCTCCAAAGGTACATGTTGGGTTGGCGTATTTCGAGATTAGGTTTTGTCACTGCGATTGTCGGAGAGGTATCTCTGGGCCCTCTCGGTAATGCACATCACTTAAGCCTTGCAAGCATTGCAACTAAATGAGTTAGTTGCGGGATGATGTATTACAGAACGAGTAAAGAGACTTGCCGGTAACGAGATTGAACTAGGTATTGGAATACCGACGATCGAATCTCTGGCAAGTAACATACCGATGACAAAGGGAACAAACATATGTTGTTATGCGGTCTGACCGATAAAGATCTTCGTAGAATATGTAGGAGCCAATATGGGCATCCAGGTCCCGCTATTGGTTATTGACCGGAGACATGTCTCGGTCATGTCTGCATTGTTCTATTATATTATGAGTTTATGCATTTTGATGTACCGAAGGTTGTTCGGAGTCCCGGATGTGATCACGGACATGACGAGGAGTCTCGAAATGGTCGAGACATAAAGATTGATATATTGGAAGCCTATGTTTGGATACCGGAAGTGTTCCGGGTGAAATCGGGATTTTACCGGAGTACCGGGAGGTTACCGGAACCCCCCGGGAGCTAAATGGGCCATGATGGGCCTTAGTGGAAAAGAGAAGAGGCAGCCCTACATGGGCCGCGCGCCCCTCCCCTCCCTTGGTCCGAATTGGACAAGGAGAGGGGGCCGGTCCCTCTCTCTCTTTTCCCCCCTCCACAAGTCCTATTCCAACTAGGATTGGGGGGGGGAATCCTACTCCCAGAGGGAGTAGGACTCTCCTGGCGTGCCCTATGTGGCCGGCCAGCCTCCCCCCTTTGGTCCTTTATATACTGAGGCAGAGGCACCCTAGAGACATACAAGTTGATCCATGTGATCTATTCCTTAGCTGTGTGCGGCGCCCCCAGCCACCATAGTCCTCGATAATATTGTAGCAGTGCTTAGGCGAAGCCCTGCAGCAGTAGTACGTCAAGATCGTCACCACGCCGTCGTGCTGACGGAACTCTTCCCCGACATTTTGC
Source organism: Triticum aestivum (assembly GCF_018294505.1). NCBI lineage: Eukaryota > Viridiplantae > Streptophyta > Magnoliopsida > Poales > Poaceae > Triticum > Triticum aestivum. Next base: position 436,709,258 of record NC_057794.1, read on the forward strand.
TGGATCGGAGTCCGGGGATCGTCATCGAGCTGAACGTGTGCTAGAACTCGGAGGTGCCGTAGTTTCGGTGCTTGATCGGTCCGATCGTGAAGACGTACAACTACATCAACCAAACGCTTCCGTTGTCGATCTACTAGGTATGTAGATCATACTCCCCCTCTCGTTGCTATGCATCACATGATCTTGCGTGCACGTAGGATTTTTTTTGAAATTAATACGTTCCCCAACAGTGGCATCCGAGCCTAGGTTTTATGTGTTGATGTTATATGCACGAGTAGAACACAAGTGAGTTGTGGGCGATATAAGTCATACTGCCTACCAGCATGTCATACTTTGGTTCGGCGGTATTGTTGGATGAAGCGTCCCAGACCGACATTATGCGTACGCTTACGCGAGACCGGTTCTCCCGGCGTGCTTTGCACAGAGGTGGCTTGTGGGTGACAGTTTCTCCAACTTTAGTTGAACCAAGTGTGGCTACGTCCGGTCCTTGCGAAGGTTAAAACGGAGTCAAATTGACAAACTATCGTTGTGGTTTTGATGCGTAGGTGAGATTGGTTCTTACTTAAGCCCGTAGCAGCCACGTAAAACTTGCAACAACAAAGTAGAGGACGTCTAACTTGTTTTTGCAGGGCATGTTGTGATGTGATATGGTCAAGACATGATGTTGAATTTTATTGTATGAGATGATCATGTTTTGTAACTGAGTTATCGGCAACCGGCAGGAGCCATATGGTTGTCGCTTTATTGTATGCAATGCAATCGCGATGTAATGCTTTACTTTATCACTAAACGGTAGCGATAGTCATAGAAGCACAAGCTTGGCGAGACGACAACGATGCTACGATGGAGATCAAGGTGTCACGCCGGTGATGATGGTGATCACGACGGTGCTTCGGAGATGGAGATCACAAGCACAAGATGATGATGGCCATATCATATCACTTATATTGATTGCATGTGATGTTTATTCTTTTATGCATCTTATCTTGCTTTGATTGACGGTAGCATTATAAGATGATCTCTCACTAAATTATCAAGAAGTGTTCTCCTTGAGTATGCACCGTTGCGAAAGTTCTTCGTGCTGAGACACCACGTGATGATCGGGTGTGATAGGTTCTACGTTCAAATACAACGGGTGCAAAACAGTTGCACACGCGGAATACTCAGGTTATACTTGACGAGCCAAGCATATACAGATATGGCCTCGTAACACGGAGACCGAAAGGTCGAGCGTGAATCATATAGTAGATATGATCAACATAATGATGTTCACCAATGAAACTACTCCATCTCACGTGATGATCGGACATGGTTTAGTTGATTTGGATCACGTAATCATTTAGAGGATTAGAGGGATGTCTATCTAAGTGGGAGTTCTTTAAGTAAATTAACTGAACTTAAATTTATCATGAAACTTAGTACCTGATTAGTATCTTGCTTGTTTATGTTTGATTGTAGATAGATGGCTCGTGTTGTTGTTCTATTGAATTTTAATGCGTTCCTTGAGAAAGCAAAGTTGAAAGATTTTGGTAGCAATTACACGGATTGGGTCCGTAACTTGAGGATTATCCTCATTGCTGCACAGAAGAATTACGTCCTGGAAGCACCGCTGGGTGCCAGGCCTGCTGCAGGAGCAACGCCGGATGTTATGAACGTCTGGCAGAGCAAAGCTGATGACTACTCGATAGTTCAGTGTGCCATGCTTTACGGCTTAGAATCGGGACTTCAACGACGTTTTGAACGTCATGGAGCATATGAGATGTTCCAGGAGTTGAAGTTAATATTTCAAGCAAATGCCCGGATTGAGAGATATGAAGTCTCCAATAAGTTCTATAGCTGCAAGATGGAAGAGAACAGTTCTGTTAGTGAGCATATACTCAAAATGTCTGGGTATAATAATCACTTGATTCAATTGGGAGTTAATCTTCCAGATGATTGCGTCATTGACAGAATTCTCCAATCACTGCCACCAAGCTACAAGAGCTTCGTGATGAACTATAATATGCAAGGGATGAATAAGACTATTCCCGAGCTCTTCGCGATGCTAAAAGCTGCGGAGGTAGAAATCAAGGAGCATCAAGTGTTGATGGTCAACAAGACCACTAGTTTCAAGAAAAAGGGCAAAGGGAAGAAGAAAGGGAACTTCAAAAAGAACGGGAAGCAAGTTGCTACCCAAGAGAAGAAACCCAAACCTGGACCTAAGCCTGAAACTGAGTGCTTCTATTGCAAGCAGACTGGTCACTGGAAGCGGAACTGCCCCAAGTATTTGGCGGATAAGAAGGATGGCAAGGTGAACAAAGGTATATGTGATATACATGTTATTGATGTGTACCTTACTAATGCTCGCAGTAGCACCTGGGTATTTGATACTGGTTCTATTGCTAATATTTGCAAGTCGAAACAGGGACTACGGATCAAGCGAAGATTAGTTAAGGACGAGGTGACGATGCGCGTGGGAAACGGTTCCAAAGTCGATGTGATCGCAGTCGGCATGCTACCTCTACATCTACCTTCGGGATTAGTATTAGACCTAAATAATTGTTATCTGGTGTCAGCGTTAAGCATGAACATTATATCTGGATCTTGTTTGATGCGAGACGGTTATTCATTTAAATCAGAGAATAATGGTTGTTCTATTTATATGAGTAATATCTTTTATGGTCATGCACCCTTGAAGAGTGGTCTATTCTTGTTGAATCTCGATAGTAGTAACACATATATTCATAATGTTGAAGCCAAAAGATGTAGAGTTGATAATGAGAGTGCAACTTATTTGTGGCACTGCCGTTTAGGTCATATCGGTGTAAAGCGCATGAAGAAACTCCATACTGATGGACTTTTGGAACCACTTGATTATGAATCACTTGGTACTTGCGAACCGTGCCTCATGGGCAAGATGACTAAAACGCCGTTCTCCGGTACTATGGAGAGAGCAACAGATTTGTTGGAAATCATACATACAGATGTACGTGGTCCGATGAATATTGAGGCTCGTGGCGGATATCGTTATTTTCTCACCTTCACAGATGATTTAAGCAGATATGGGTATATCTACTTAATGAAACATAAGTCTGAAACATTTGAAAAGTTCAAGGAATTTCAGAGTGAAGTTGAAAATCATCGTAACAAGAAAATAAAGTTTCTACGATCTGACCGTGGAGGAGAATATTTGAGTTACGAGTTTGGTGTACATTTGAAAAATTGTGGAATAGTTTCGCAACTCACGCCACCCGGAACACCTCAGCGTAATGGTGTGTCCGAACGTCGTAATCGTACTTTACTGGATATGGTGCGATCTATGATGTCTCTTATTGATTTACCGCTATTGTTTTGGGGATATGCTCTAGAGACGGCCGCATTCACGTTAAATAGGGCACCATCAAAATCCGTTGAGATGACGCCTTATGAACTGTGGTTTGGAAAGAAACCAAAGTTGTCGTTTCTGAAAATTTGGGGCTGCGATGCTTATGTGAAAAAGCTTCAACCTAATAAGCTCGAACCCAAATCGGAGAAATGTGTCTTCATAGGATATCCAAAGGAAACTATTGGATACACCTTCTATCACAGATCCGAAGGCAAGACTTTTGTTGCTAAATTCGGAAACTTTCTGGAGAAGGAGTTTCTCTCGAAAGAAGTGAGTGGGAGGAAAGTAGAACTTGACGAGGTAACTGTACCTACTCCCTTATTGGAAAGTAGTACATCACAGAAAACTATTTCTGCGACACCTACACCAGTTAGCGAGGAAGCTAATGATGATGATCATGAAACTTCAGAACAAGATACTACTGAACCTCATAGATCAACCAGAGTAAGATCCGCGCCAGAGTGGTACGGTAATCCTGTTCTGGAAGTCATGCTACTAGATCATGATGAACCTACGAACTATGAAGAAGCGATGGTGAGCCCAGATTCCGCAAAGTGGCTTGAAGCCATGAAATCTGAGATGGGATCCATGTATGAGAACAAAGTATGGACTTTGGTTGACTTGCCCGATGATCGGCAAGCAATTGAGAATAAATGGATCTTCAAGAAGAAGACTGACGCTGACGGTAATATTATTGTCTACGAAGCTCGACTTGTCGCAAAAGGTTTTCAGCAAGTTCAAGGGATTGACTACGATGAGACCTTCTCACCCGTAGCGATGCTTAAGTCTGTCCGAATCATGTTAGCAATTGCCGCATTTTATGATTATGAAATTTGGCAAATGGATGTCAAAACTGCATTCCTGAATGGATTTCTAGAAGAAGAGTTGTATATGATGCAACCAGAAGGTTTTGTCGATCCAAAGGGAGCTAACAAAGTGTGCAAGCTCCAGCGATCCATTTATGGACTGGTGCAAGCCTCTCGGAGTTGGAATAAACGTTTTGATAGTGTGATCAAAGCATTTGGTTTTATACAGACTTTTGGAGAAGCCTGTATTTACAAGAAAGTGAGTGGGAGCTGTGTAGCATTTCTGATATTATATGTGGATGACATATTACTAATTGGAAATGATATAGAATTTCTGGATAGCATAAAGGGATACTTGAATAAAAGTTTTTCTATGAAAGACCTCGGTGAAGCTACTTACACATTAGGCATTAAGATCTATAGAGATAGATCAAGACGCTTAATTGGACTTTCGCAAACCACATACCTTGACAAAGTTTTGAAGAAGTTCAAAATGGATCAAGCAAAGAAAGGGTTCTTTCCTGTGTTACAAGGTGTGAAGTTGAGTAAGACTCAATGCCCGACCACTGCAGAAGATAGAGAGAATATGAAAGATGTTCCCTATGCATTAGCCATAGGATCTATCATGTATGCAATGCTGTGTACCAGACCTGATGTGTGCCTTGCTATAAGTCTAGCAGGGAGGTACCAAAGTAATCCAGGAGTGGATCACTGGACAGCGGTCAAGAACATCCTGAAATACCTGAAAAGGACTAAGGATATGTTTCTCATATATGGAGGTGACAAAGAGCTCATCGTAAAAGGTTACGTTGATGTAAGCTTTGACACTGATCCGGACAATTCTAAATCGCAAACCAGATACGTGTTTACATTAAACGGTGGAGCTGTCAGTTGGTGCAGTTCTAAACAAAGCGTTGTAGCAGGATCTACATGTGAAGCAGAGTACATAGCTGCTTCGGAAGCAGCAAATGAAGGAGTCTAGATGAAGGAGTTCATATCCGATCTAGGTGTCATACCTAGTGCATCGGGTCCAATGAAAATCTTTTGTGACAATACTGGTGAAATTGCCTTGGCAAAGGAATCCAGATTTCACAAGAGAACCAAGCACATCAAGAGACGCTTCAATTCCATCCGGGATCTAGTCCAGGTGGGAGACATAGAGATTTGCAAGATACATACGGATCTAAATGTTGCAGACCCATTGACTAAGCCTCTTCCACGAGCAAAACATGATCAGCACCAAGGCTCCATGGGTGTTAGAATCATTACTGTGTAATCTAGATTATTGACTCTAGCGCAAGTGGGAGACTGAAGGAAATATGCCCTAGAGGCAATAATAAAGTTATTATTTATTTCCTTATAATCATGATAAATGTTTATTATTCATCCTAGAATTGTATTAACCGGAAACATAATACATGTGTGAATACATAGACAAACAAAGTGTCACTAGTATTCCTCTACTTGACTAGCTCGTTAATCAAAGATGGTTATGTTTCCTAACCATGAACAATGAGTTGTTATTTGATTAACGGGATCACATCATTGAGAGAATGATCTGATTGACATGACCCATTCCATTAGCTTAGCACCCGATCGTTTAGTATGTTGCTATTGCTTTCTTCATGACTTATACATGTTCCTATAACTATGAGATTATGCAACTCCCGTTTACCGGAGGAACACTTTGGGTACTACCAAACGTCACAACGTAACTGGGTGATTATAAAGGAGTACTACAGGTGTCTCCAAAGGTACATGTTGGGTTGGCGTATTTCGAGATTAGGTTTTGTCACTCCGATTGTCGGAGAGGTATCTCTGGGCCCTCTCGGTAATGCACATCACTTAAGCCTTGCAAGCATTGCAACTAAATGAGTTAGTTGCGGGATGATGTATTACAGAACGAGTAAAGAGACTTGCCGGTAACAAGATTGAACTAGGTATTTGAATACCGACGATCGAATCTCGGGCAAGTAACATATCGATGACAAAGGGAACAAACGTATGTTGTTATGCGGTCTGACCGATAAAGATCTTCGTAGAATATGTAGGAGCCAATATGGGCATCCATGTCCCGCTATTGGTTATTGACCGGAGACATGTCTCGGTCATGTCTGCATTGTTCTCGAACCCGTAGGGTCCGCACGCTTAAGGTTACGATGACTGTTATATTATGAGTTTATGCATTTTGATGTACCGAAGGTTGTTCGGAGTCCCGAATGTGATCACGGACATGACGAGGAGTCTCGAAATGGTCGAGACATAAAGATTGATATATTGGAAGCCTATGTTTGGATACCGAAAGTGTTCCGGGTGAAATCGGGATTTTACCGGAGTACCGGGAGGTTACCGGAACCCCCCGGGAGCTAAATGGGCCATGATGGGCCTTAGTGGAAAAGAGAAGAGGCAGCCCTACATGGGCCGCGCGCCCCTGCCCTCCCTTGGTCCGAATTGGACAAGGAGAGGGGGCCGGCCCCTCTCTCTCTTTTCCCCCCTCCACAAGTCCTATTCCAACTAGGATTGGGGGGGATCCTACTCCCAGAGGGAGTAGGACTCTCCTGGCGCGCCCTATGTGGCCGGCCAGCCTCCCCCCTTTGGTCCTTTATATACTGAGGCAGAGGCACCCTAGAGACATACAAGTTGATCCATGTGATCTATTCCTTAGCCATGTGCGGCGCCCCCAGCCACCATAGTCCTCGATAATATTGTAGCGGTGCTTAGGCGAAGCCCTGCAGCAGTAGTACGTCAAGATCGTCACCACGCCGTCGTGCTGACGGAACTCTTCCCCGACACTTTGCTGGATCGGAGTCCAGGGATCGTCATTGAGCTGAACGTGTGCTAGAACTCGGAGGTGCCGTAGTTTCGTTGCTTGATCGGTCGGATCGTGAAGACGTACGACTACATCAACCAAACGCTTCCGTTGTCGATCTACTAGGTATGTAGATCATACTCCCCCTCTCGTTGCTATGCATCACATGATCTTGCTGTTGGGTTTCGTAGTAATTTCAAAAAATTTCCTACGCGCACACAGGATCATGTGATGCATAGCAACGAGAGGAGAGTGTTGTCTACGTACCCAACGCAGACCGACTGCGGAAGCGATGACACGACGTAGAGGAAGTAGTCGTACGTCTTCACGATCCAACCGATCAAGCACCGAAACTACGGCACCTCCGAGTTCGAGCACACGTTCAGCTCGATGACGATCCCCGGACTCCGATCCAGCAAAGTGTCGGGGAAGAGTTTCGTCAGCACGACGGCGTGGTGACGATCTTGATGAACTACAGCAGCAGGGCTTCGCCTAAACTCCGCTACAGTATTATCGAGGAATATGGTGGCAGGGGGCACCGCACACGGCTAAGGAATCGATCACGAGGATCAACTTGTGTCAACTTGTGTGTTTAGAGGTGCCCCTGCCTCCGTATATAAAGGAGCCAAGAGGGGGAGGAGGCGCCGGCCAGGAGGAGGTGGCGCAGGAGGAGTCCTACTCCTACCGGGAGTAGGACTCCCCTCCAATCCTATTCCAACTAGGATTCCCAAGGGGGAAAGAGGGAGAGGGGTGGCCGGCCACCTCTCCTAGTCCTAATAGGACTAGGGGAAGGGGGGAGGCGCGCAGCCCCCTTGGGCTGCCCCTTTCTCCTTTCCACTAAGGCCCATGATGGCCCATATGGCTCCCGGGGGGTTCCGGTAACCTCCCGGTAACCCGGTAAAATCCCGATTTCACCCGGAACACTTCCGATGTCCAAACATAGGCTTCCAATATATCAATCTTTACGTCTCGACCATTTCGAGACTCCTCGTCATGTCCGTGATCACATCCGGGACTCCGAACAACCTTCGGTACATCAAAATGCATAAACTCATAATATAACTGTCATCGTAACCTTAAGCGTGCGGACCCTACGGGTTCGAGAACAATGTAGACATGACCGAGACATGTCTCTGGTCAATAACCAATAGCGGGACCTGGATGCCCATATTGGCTCCTACATATTCTACGAAGATCTTTATCGGTCAGACCGCATAACAACATACGTTGTTCCCTTTGTCATCGGTATGTTACTTGCCCGAGATTCGATCGTCGGTATCCAATACCTAGTTCAATCTCGTTACCGGAAAGTCTCTTTACTCGTTCCGTAATACATCATCTCACAACTAACATATTAGTTGTAATGCTTGCAAGGCTTATGTGATGTGTATTACCGAGAGGGCCCAGAGATACCTCTCCGACAATCGGAGTGACAAATCCTAATCTCGAAATACGCCAACCCAACATCGACCATTGGAGACACCTGTAGTACTCCTTTATAATCACCCAGTTACGTTGTGACATTTGGTAGTACCCAAAGTGTTCCTCCGGTAAACGGGAGTTGCATAATCTCATAGTCATAGGAACATGTATAAGTCATGAAGAAAGCAATAGCAACATACTAAACGATCGGGTGCTAAGCTAATGGAATGGGTCATGTCAATCAGATCATTCTACTAATGATGTGACCTCGTTAATCAAATAACAACTCATTGTTCATGGTTAGGAAACATAACCATCTTTGATTAATGAGCTAGTCAAGTAGAGGCATACTAGTGACACTCTGTTTGTCTATGTATTCACACATGTATTATGTTTCCGGTAAATACAATTCTAGCATGAATAATAAACATTTATCATGATTATAAGGAAATAAATAATAACTTTATTATTGCCTCTAGGGCATATTTCCTTCAGTCTCCCACTTGCACTAGAGTCAATAATCTAGATTACACTGTAATGAATCTAACACCCATGGAGCTTTGGTGCTGATCATGTTTTGCTCGTGGAAGAGGCTTAGTCAACGGGTCTGCAACATTCAGATCCGTATGTATCTTGCAAATCTCTATGTCTCCCACCTGGACTAGATCCCGGATGGAGTTGAAGCGTCTCTTGATGTGTTTGGTCCTTTTGTGAAATCTGGATTCCTTTGCCAAGGCAATTGCACCAGTATTGTCACAAAAGATTTTCATTGGACCCGATGCACTAGGTATGACACCTAGATCGGATATGAACTCCTTCATCCAGACTCCTTCATTTGCTGCTTCCGAAGCAGCTATGTATTCCGCGTCACATGTAGATCCCGCTACGACGCTTTGTTTAGAACTGCACCAACTGACAGCTCCACCGTTTAATGTAAACACGTATCCGGTTTGCGATTTAGAATCGTCCGGATCAGTGTCAAAGCTTGCATCAACGTAAACTTTTACGATGAGCTCTTTGTCACTTCCATATACGAGAAACATATCCTTAGTCCTTTTCAGGTATTTCAGGATGTTCTTGACCGCTGTCCAGTGATCCATTCCTGGATTACTTTGGTACCTCCCTGCTAAACTTATAGCAAGGCACACATCAGGTCTGGTACACAGCATTGCATACATGATAGAGCCTATGGCTGATGCATAGGGAACATCTTTCATATTCTCTCTATCTTCTGCAGTGGTCGGGCATTGAGTCTTACTCAATTTCACACCTTGTAACACAGGCAAGAACCCTTTCTTCGCTTGATCCATTTTGAACTTCTTCAAAATTTTGTCAAGGTATGTGCTTTGTGAAAGTCCAATTAAGCATCTTGATCTATCTCTATAGATCTTAATGCCTAATATGTAAGCAGCTTCACCGAGGTCTTTCATTGAAAAACTTTTATTCAAGTATCCCTTTATGCTATCCAGAAATTCTATATCATTTCCAATCAGTAATATGTCATCCACATATAATATCAGAAATGCTACAGAGCTCCCACTCACTTTCTTTGTAAATACAGGCTTCTCCGAAAGTCTGTAAAAAAACAAATGCTTTGATCACACTATCAAAACGTTTATTCCAACTCCGAGAGGCTTGCACCAGTCCATAAATGGATCGCTGGAGCTTGCACACTTTGTTAGCTCCCTTTGGATCGACAAAACCTTCTGGTTGCATCATATACAACTCTTCTTCCAGAAATCCATTCAGGAATGCAGTTTTGACATCCATTTGCCAAATTTCATAATCATAAAATGCGGCAATTGCTAACATGATTCGGACGGACTTAAGCATCGCTACGGGTGAGAAGGTCTCATCGTAGTCAATTCCTTGAACTTGCCGAAAACCTTTTGCGACAAGTCGAGCTTTGTAGACAGTAACATTACCATCAGCGTCAGTCTTCTTCTTAAAGATCCATTTATTCTCAATCGCTTGCCGATCATCGGGCAAGTCAACCAAAGTCCATACTTTGTTCTCATACATGGATCCCATCTCAGATTTCATGGCTTCTAGCCACTTTGCGGAATCTGGGCTCACCATCGCTTCTTCATAGTTCGTAGGTTCATCATGATCTAGTAGCATGACCTCCAGAACAGGATTACCGTACCACTCTGGTGCGGATCTTACTCTGGTTGATCTACGAGGTTCAGTAGTATCTTGATCTGAAGTTTCATGATCATTATCATTGGCTTCCACACTAACTGGTGTAGGTGTCACTGAAACAGTTTTCTGTGATGAACTACTTTCCAGTAAGGGAGCAGGTACAGTTACCTCGTCAAGTTCTACTTTCCTCCCACTCACTTCTTTCGAGAGAAAATCCTTCTCTAGAAATGATCCATTCTTAGCAACGAATGTAGAGGCATACTAGTGACACTCTGTTTGTCTATGTATTCACACATGTATTATGTTTCCGGTAAATACAATTCTAGCATGAATAATAAACATTTATCATGATTATAAGGAAATAAATAATAACTTTATTATTGCCTCTAGGGCATATTTCCTTCACTTGCGTGCGCGTAGGAATTTTTTTGAAATTACTACGTTCCCCAACAGCACCTGGGGGGTAGGCGCGCCCCCTACCTCGTGCCTTCCTGGTTGCTTTCTTGACGTAGGGTCCAATTCCTCTGGATCACGTTCGTTCTGAAAATCACGTTCCCGAAGGTTTCATTCCGTTTGGACTCCGTTTGATATTCTTTTTCTGCGAAACTCTAAAATAGGCAAAAACAACAATTCTGGGTTGGGCCTTCGGTTAATAGGTTAGTCCCAAAAATAATATAAAAGTGTATAATAAAGCCCAATAATGTCCAAAATAGAATTTAATATGTCATGGAACGATCAAAAATTATAGATATGTTGGAGACGTATCAATCTCCATCGTAGCATTGTTGTCGTCTCGCCAACTATTGCTTCTACGACTATCGCTACCGCTTAGTGATAAAGTAAAGTAATTACATGGCGATTGCATTTCATACAATAAAGCGACAACCATATGGCTCCTGCCAGTTGCCGATAACTGTTACAAAACATGATCATCTCATACAACAATTTATATAATCACGTCTTGACCATATCACATAACAACATGCCGTGCATAAACAAGTTAGACGTCCTCTACTTTGTTGTTGCAAGTTTTATGTGGCTGCTACGGGCTTAGCAAGAACTGTTCTTACCTACGCATCAAAACCACAATGTGGTATAGTGATTGCTTTTTGATCTTCAGAAAGAACCCTGTTCATTGAATCCGATTCAACTAAACTTGGAGAAACTGACACCCACTAGCCACCTATGTGCAAAGCACGTCAGTAGAACTAGTCTCATGAACGCGGTCATATAATGTCTGTCCGGGCCGCTTCATCCAACAATACCGCCGAATCAAGAAACAACTAGTGATGGCAAGCAATATGTATATACCCACGCCCACAACTCCTTTGTGTTCTACTTGTGCATATAACATCTATGCATAGACCTGGCTCGGATGACACTGTTGGGGAACATAGTATTTCTAAAATTTGCCTACGATCACGCAAGATCTATCTAGGATAAGCATAGCAACGAGCGGGGAGAGTGTGTCCACGTACCCTCGTAGACTGAAAGCGGAAGCGTTAAGTAACGCGGTTGATGTAGTCGAACGTCTTCGCGATCCAACCGATCAAGTACCGAACGCACGACACCTCCGCGATCTGCACACGTTCAGCTTGATGACGTCCCTCGAACTCTAGATCCAGCTGAGACCGAGGGAGAGTTTTGTCAGCACGACGGCGTGGTGATGGTGATGATAAAGTTACCAACGCACGGCTTCGCCTAAGCACTACGACAATATGACCGAGGTGGAAATCTATGGAGGGGGGCACCGCACACGGCTAAGAGATCAACATGTGTGTCTATGGGGTGCCCCCTCCCCCGTATATAAAGGAGGAGGGGGCCGGCCGGCCTCATAGGGCGCGCCCCAAGGGGGGGAATCCTACTCCTACTAGGAGTAGGTTCCTCCCTTTCCTAGTCCAACTAGGAGGGGAAGGAAAGAGAAGAGGGGAAGAAGGAAAAGGGGGCCTGGCCCCCCTCCCCAATTTGGATTGGGCTTGGGGGGCGCCCTCCTATTGGCTGCCTCCTCCTCTCTTCCACAAAAGCCCATGAAGGCCCATTAACCCCCGGGGGGTTCCGGTAACCCCCCGGTACTCCGGAAAATGCCCGAACCTATCTGAAACCTTTCCGGTGTCCAAACATAACCTTCCAATATATCAATCTTCATGTCTCGACCATTTCGAGACTCCTCGTCATGTCCGCGATCACATCCGGGACTTTGAACAACCTTCGGTACATCAAGTCACATAACTCACAATACATACCATCATCGAACGTTAAGTGTGCGGACCCTATGGGTTCGAGAACTATGTAGACATGATCGAGACTCATCTCCGGTCAATAACCAATAGCGGAACTTGGATGCTCATATTGGTTCCTACATATTCTACGAAGATCTTTATCGGTCAAACTGCATAACAACATACGTTATTCCCTTTGTCATCGGTATGTTACTTGCCCGAGATTCGATCGTTGGTATCATCATACCTAGTTCAATCTTGTTATTGGCAAGTCTCTTTACTCGTTCCGTAATGCAACATCCCGCAACTAACTCATTAGTCACATTGCTTGCAAGGCTTATAGTGATGTGCATTACCGAGAGGGCCCAGAGATACCTCTCCGACAATCGGAGTGACAAATCCTAATCTCGATCTATGACAACTCAAAAAACACAATTGGAGACACATGTAGATCATCTTTATAATCACCCAGTTACGTTGTGACGTTTGATAGCACACAAAGTGTTCCTCAGGTATTCGGGAGTTACATAATCTTATAGTCATAGGAACATGTATAAGTTATGAAGAAAGCAATAGCAATAAACTAAACGATCATAGTGCTAAGCTAACGGATGGGTCTAGTCCATCACATCATTCTCTAATGATGTGATCCCGTTCATCAAATAACAACACATGTCTATTGCTAGAAAACTTAACCATCTTTTATTAACGAGCTAGTCTAGTAGATGCATACTAGGGACACTCTGTTTGTCTATGTATTCACACATGTACTAAGTTTCCGGTTAATACAATTCTAGCATGAATAATAAAAAATTATCATGATATAAGGAAATATAAATAACAACTTTATTATTGCCTCTAGGGCATATTTCCTTCAGGAACGCCACCGAGGCAACCATTGTGACGACAATCTACACCAATAACTTCGCCGCCGTCATCACCAACTCTCCCCCCTCTATATATATGTAGAAGTGTAATCTCTCTATTCCCGTTGTATGGTCTTGCAATACATTCATAATTCGGTTATATTGAGTGGCTAGAGTGACATAAGTTTACATCTAAGTAAGGGGGTTGTTGCGTATGTGAGTAAAGAGGACTTGTTATTTAATGTTATGGTTGGGTTTTACCTTAATAATCTTTAGTAGTTGCGGATGCTTGCTAGAGTTTCAATCATAAGTGCATATGATCCAAGTACGAAAAGTATGCTAGCCCATGCCTCTCCCTCATATAAAATTGCAACAATGATTACCGGTCTAGTTATCGATTGCCTAGGGACAAATCCTTCTCTTGTGTTACAAAAAGCTTTCTATTAAGTAACTAACTTTTATTATCTCGAAAAGTACTCCTAGTTTTATTCTTGCAAAGTAGTTCTAGTATTACACCTACAAAGTACTTCTAATTTCATAGTTGTTCTAGGTAAAATCAAACGTTAAGTGTGCGTAGAGTTGTATCGTTGGTCGATAGAACTTAAAGGGAATATAAATTCTACCTTTATCTCCGCGTTGGGTTCGACACTCGTATTTATCAAAAAAGCTACAATGATCCCCTACACTTGTGGGTTATCAGTCGTTCGCAACGCTAGGCTCCGCCTGCCTATCGGCCTGCTAGCCGACTGTAATGGCGGCGATCTCCTTCTTTTACTAGGATGGGAGGTTGTCCCAAATGGCTTTGGAACCCGAGGAGGCCATGGCGGCGTCGTGCAGAGAGGAGAAAGAGAGCGGAGGAGGTTGGATGCGCCAGCGAGGTGGTTAATGTGGGGGGAGGAGAGGGGCATCGAAGCAGGTTCCTCGACATCCGCACATGTTTGTTGTAGGTAGGTGGACAGACGGGCTACCATTTGAACGCAAAGCAGTCACATGCACCGAGAAAGCGGCGTGGGCGGCGCTCTCGGCTGGGGCGGCGCTTCAGTGCCGAGGCGACGTAAGAGGTTGCGTCCACTCGGGGTTGGCATGAATATAGCACTAACGCCCTAGAGTGGCGCTGGCCGCTTCGGGTGAGAAAGGACACGCGCGAGGGAGGGGGTTTGGTTGGGCCAGTGTTGTTGGACACTTGCATCGCAGCGGTTCGAACGTAAAGCCCCCTACCCCGGTTTACTTTTGGTTTGCCAAAAATTGATGTTGAAATCACAGAGCAGATTGATACAAGACTGCATTAAATGATAAAATATGTATAGACGGCACAGTCTAGACAGTTACAGGTGGGTTGAGGGTGAATGTTGAAGATGCCCTAAACCACAACTGAAGCCCTCATTGCTCTTCCCCTACAGTGTATACTTTCAGGAGTAGGAAAGTTTGGATTGGAACTGGACGCGCTGAGTCCGAGCAGGTTCCTATTTTCTTCTTCTCTACTTCACCGGACATGTTTCTGTTTCGAAAATGTTAACGCCCACACGTGTGGGCGTTAACCAACTCATCCACACGCCTCCATCACCGTCCAATAACTTCTGCACGAATCTTGGCATGAATTAGCTAATTTTGTATGCCACGTAGGACAACTCGCGTGTGTGGTGTGTGAGAAAGGTCGCCCACACATCCGCTTTATCATATGAGGGGCCGGTGTGTGGGCGTTTAGCAGTTCGCCCACACACTAGTTTTCAGTCACGCACAAGGGCTGGTGTGTGGGCGTTTGCCATCTCGCCCACACACCCGCCTCCTCTCCCACACCCAAGCTGTCAGTTGCCATGTGTTTTGCAGTGTACATGGCAACTGCCCTAGTATGATTGCAAGTAGATGTCAACTCTCTCTTTTCTTTACCTGAACATGTTAGTTGCTATATGTTAGTGTACATGGAAACTGCCCTAGTATGTTTTGTAGTGTACATGGCAACTGCCCTAGTATGATTGCAAACAGATGGCAACTCTCTTTTTTTTTACCCGAACATGTCAGTTGCCATATGTTTTGCATGGTACATGGCAAACTGCCCTAGCGTGCACGTAAGCATATGGTAACTCTTTCTTTTTAAATCACAACTGCCCTAGCGTGTTTGTGAGCACATGGCTCTCTCTTTTACCCGAACATTTTTTTGCCATGCCTTTTTTTGTAGCGCTACATGGCAACTGCCTAGTGTTAGTAGGTGGCAACTCCTAAAATTTTGAAATCATGGCAACTGCAGTAGACCAGACCACACATGGCAACAGCTGTAGTTGTCCAAAAATGGCAATCTGGAACTTTGACCTGAGATGGCAACTACAGTTGAGCAAACATGGCAACTATAGTTGTCCGACATGGCAACCGTAGTTCAGCGACATGGCAACTGCACTTAAACGAACATGGACGAGGGTCCGGCCCATGGCAACTGCGGGGCGCGCGTGTCACGTGGGGCGTGCGGTGAAGGAAATATGCCCTAGAGGCAATAATAAAGTTATTATTTATTTCCTTATATCATGATAAATGTTTATTATTCATGCTATAATTGTATTAACCGGAAACATAATACATGTGTGAATACATAGACAAATAGAGTGTCACTAGTATGCCTCTACTTGACTAGCTCGTTAATCGAAGATGGTTATGTTTCCTAACCATAAACAAAAGAGTTGTTATTTGATTAACGGGGTCACATCATTAGAAGAATGATGTGATTGACATGACCCATTCCATTAGCTTAGCACCCGATCGTTTAGTATGTTGCTATTGCTTTCTTCATGACTTATACATGTTCCTATGACTATGAGATTATGCAACTCCCGTTTGCCGGAGGAACATTTTGTGTGCTACCAAACTTCACAGCGTAACTGGGTGATTATAAAGGAGCTCTACAGGTGTATCCAAATGTACATGTTGGGTTGGCGTATTTCGAGATTAGGATTTGTCACTCCGATTGTTGGAGAGGTATCTCTGGGCCCTCTCGGTAATGCACATCACATAAGCCTTGCAAGCATTGCAATTAATGAGTTAGTTGTGAGATGATGTATTACAGAACGAGTAAAGAGACTTGCTGGTAACGAGATTGAACTAGGTATTAAGATAACGACGATCGAATCTCGGGCAAGTAACATACCGATGACAAAGGGAACAACGTATGTTGTTATGCGGTCTGACCGATAAAGATCTTCGTAGAATATGTGGGAGCCAATATGAGCATCCAGGTTCCGCTATTGGTTATTGACTGGAGACGTGTCTCGGTCATGTCTACATTGTTCTCGAACCCGTAGGGTCCGCACGCTTAAGGTTTCGATGACAGTTATATTATGAGTTTATGAGTTTTGATGTACCGAAGGAGTTCGGAGTCCCGGATGAGATCGGGGACATGACGAGGAGTCTCGAAATGGTCGAGACGTAAAGATCGATATATTGGACGACTATATTCGAACATCGGAAAGGTTCCGAGTGATTCGGGTATTTTCGGAGGTACCGGAGAGTTACGGGAATACGAGGAAAAAGCAATGGGCCTTAATGGGCCTTAGTGGGAAGGACCAGGAGGTGACGCGCGCCCTTCCCAAGCCCAGTCCGAATTGGACAAGGGGTTTGGGGCGCAGCCCCTCTCTCCCTTCCTTCCCCTCTTCCCCCCTTTCCCCCCTTCTCCTAGTTGGACTAGGAAAGGAGGAAACCTACTCCAACTAGGAGTAGGAATCCTACTCCCTGGCGCGCCCCTCCTAGGGCCGGCCTCCTCCCCCTTGCTCCTTTATATACGAGGGCAGGGGGGGCACCTCTAGACACAACAATTGATCCTTGAGATTTCTTAGCCGTGTGCGGTGCCCCTCTCCACCATAATCTTCGATAATATTGTAGCGGTGCTTAGGCGAAGCCCTGCGACGGTAGAACATCAAGATCGTCACCACGCCGTCGTGCTGATGGAACTCTTCCCCGACACTTCGCTGGATCGGAGTCCGGGGATCGTCATCGAGCTGAACGTGTGCTAGAACTCGGAGGTGTCGTAGTTTCGGTGCTTGATCGGTCGGGCCGTGAAGACGTACGACTACATCAACCGCATTGTGCTAACGCTTCTGCTGTCGGTCTACAAGGGTACGTAGATCACACTCTCCCCTCTCGTTGCTATGCATCACCATGATCTTGCGTGTGCGTAGGAAATTTTTTAAAATTACTACGTTCCCCAACACGCGGGACCACGAGGTACGAGGCCTGACGTACCGCGCGTGTGGGCGTTATCTATTTCGCCCATACGCACGCGTGTAAGAGGGACCGGGAGGGGAAAAAAAGGTGTGTGGGCGCTAATTGTTTTGCCCACACACAGACGTGTGGGCTGGTCCTCTTAGGCACCACACAGAACGTGTGGACAGATTTCTTAACGCCCACACATGTGGTAGTTATCAGCGTCCTTCTGTTTTCAATCCACCACAAATAATCATGCAAATGGGTAATCTAAAGTGTACCTTCACAACTAAAAAAATGCGTACCCTGTCTTTTCTCGGGAAAAACTTTTGATCCATTCATTAACTGTTAAGGTAGTACAAAGAATATCAGAAGTAAAAAATACATCTAGGTCTGTAGACCACCTAGCGACGACTAGAAGCATTGGGATGAGCCGAGCCGTGTCGCCCTCATCTCACTGGAGTCGGGCAAATCTTTTTATAGTAAACAATCGAAAAGTCATCATGCTAAGGCCTTAGAGGACCAGCGGAGGAACCTATAGACACACGACCACTCGCGAAAGAAGACCTGATTCATATGAATCCATCGAAAACAAACGCCGACCAAATTTCATGAGATCCGTCGAAGACAAACCTCTACACACCCCGTAACTAGTCCAGTCAAATGAACTAAAAGTCCACAAGACCTTTTTCCTAAAATTGTTAGTGTATTTATGAACAAGCTAGGGTCTGAGGGCACCCTAACACCAATCAATTTGCATCCCTAAGAGCAACTCTAACAGTTTTCTTAAAAAATTTACAAGAATCGTAATTTTAAAAAACGGTTGTTCAGGAGCAACTTTTGTCAGTTCCCGTAAATATCTTCCCCTAAATCTATTTGTATTTTATTTTTTATTAAACAAAACTAGCTAAATGGCTTAGGGCCCGCAAGCCAATGACAGTGTGATGGCCATGGGCGAGGGGCGGCGATGTGGGCGCGGGCGGCGGCGCGGCACCGTTCTGGCAAGGTTTCTGCGAGGTGGCGACATTCCAGCAGGGCGCATGTTAAAGTTTTAAGCGGTTACTATTCCACCGAAACTATATGGAAAGGACATCTTTCCGTAAACCTGAGATGATATTGAGACAGATTTATTAGAATCCTCTAAAGTTAAGAAAGGTTTACGTGATATGTTGGAGAGTTTTCGTTTTGCCTTAATTTGTAAATAGCGATTAATCTAGAGATAGGGGAACTATTGTTGGAATTGGCCACGGAAGGAAGAAGCTCGACAAGAGGACTCGGGGTGCCGGGTTCCCTTCGCATTTTTTCTTTGCACAAAAAGAAAGCGGTACCGGGCTCCGGAGTGCCAGCCCGCCTATGTCTATCTATTTAGGACAAGTAAGGCCCTGTTCAATAGTTGCCCGCTTCCGGAATCTGCGGAGCGAGGGAAGTGCAACTCCGCCGTTTTGTATCGTAGCTCCGCCAATTTCGTTTCTAGAGTTGTGGAGCAGAGTGGTACCGAACATGGCCTAAATTGCATCCTGCCGGAGTGCCAGCCCGTCTATATCTACCTATTTAGGACAAGTAAATTATAGGAAACCATCACTTTGAATGCTAGAGTAGCAGAAAATACTTCATTACTTTTTTTGGTAGAAAACACCATATCTTGTGTAATTTTTTTGTAAAAAATATTGATCGGCGGATTTGGCTCGGTTAAGCACGCTTGTGACAGTTGGGGCCTTTTTTGCCTCCGTGGTGTAACATTTCCTGCAAAACAATTTTAATCTAAATTTACAAACTAGTTCATAGATTTTACAGACACCCTTGAATCAAAAAGAAAAAAACACAAATAGCCGACTTGCATCCTCACCGCCGGTTGGGGCGGTCAACACTCGTGGAGCTGCATGTCTCCTTCGCGCAAGAGGCCAAACCGGGGCGGTAGCGCGGCATCCCTCGTCAGATCCGGATGAGGTGGCCGCGTTGGGCGTCTCCCTCGCGCAAGAGGCCAACCGGGGCGACAGCGCGGCATCCCTCGTTGGATCCGGACAAAGTGGCGGCGTTGGACGTCTCCTTGGAGCAAGAGGCCAAACCGGGGCGCCGACGCGACATCTCTCGCAGGATCCGAACGAGGTGGCGTCGCCTGGAGCGCCTGCGCGCACCGTCGTCGGTGGCTCGCATGGTGGTACGCGGCCGCGTGTGGTTCATCGAAGGCACCATCGTGATGGAGTCACACAAGGAGCACCGGAGCTAGCTCGAGGTGGGCCCTTACCCGCCTGGTCTCAAGGCCGTCATGATGCGCGCAGTCGAGTGGCGGCGTCGGCTGGCATGTGGTGGTGATCAACCCATCTAGTCCAAGGAAGGTGGCGTCAGGCACACGCAGGATGAGGAGCTCCTCTTCTCGGGCGGTTGTGGGAACGAGGCTGACTGTGGTGGCTGGACAAAGTCCAGAAAGACGGGGAAAGGGCCTGGGCGGCACGAGGGGAGAATGTTGGGGGGGGGGGGGGGGGGGGTGTTTTTTGCTTTTTGATCCATCTAGTGTTGTCTTTCGCAAAACGTTACGCCACATCAACGAAAAGGGCCCCATCTGCCGTATAAATGCACTTAAATGAGCCAAATCCGTCAATCAATGGTTTTTGTAAAATGATTATACAACATTTATGTTTACTGCCGAAAGAGTGTAACATAATATTTTCTGTTAATCTAACCTTTAAATTGATGGTTTCCTATAATTTACTCATTTAGAACAGGTACCCACTTGTGTGTACTACTACGACTCCACGTGCTGCGTTGGAGGATCATCATATGAACTATGATCTTCAACCATGGTTCATGGTCATCTTGCCCACCATGGGCACCAAGTCCACCACATGTGCCTTTAGGGTTTGCAACTACTCCGCCTCACAGCTCCTCGACGAGCAGCAGACTTCCGACCACTTCTACTTTCACGGCCACGAGTGGCGAGTCGAGATGCAGCTGACGGCTTTGTTTCGTGACGCCTCCGGGGTGCACCATCACGTCGTCACCTTCAGAGTCAGCACCGCCCCATACTCCCCAAGGGGTACGCCCAGACCATCACCAAGGCCAGGATCTCCATACAGATCCTGGACATGAGCGGAAGGCCTATCATCTTCCATAACACCATGGTCGACAAGCGCAAGCTCCTGGCTGGTGTCGCGCGCTCGTGAAACGGATCCACTTCCAGAGGGTTGAGGTGGAGGCGACGGCGTTCGTCCGCACCGATGACAGCTTCACGACCAGGTCATGACGGCTCCGTTATGGGAGCGGCGATAGCAACGTGTCGACGGCTTTCTTGCGATGGCAGTGGTAGTTAGATGGTCCATAAACCTTGATGTTTTTTTAATTATGTTTGAGATGCTTTTCTATTTTAGTGAATCTTTTATAATAGATGTGTGGTTCTAGAAAGAAAAACTATTCTTTTAACACAACACAGATGTAGATGCTTATACATACGCACATACACCCATCTCTATAAACACACATACACACATTTTATCCTACGAGCATTTCAGAGAGATCGAGTCGGCACATCATCTTGAGATTGACAGACGCCTTTGTAGCATATTTGGTGGGTTGGTCGTCACACTCACGCCTATGACGCACATCGCCGGAAGGCTGCAATAAATCCAGAAAAATAGAACCAATGCAAGTACGTACAGGACTTGAAATCTGGTGACCGTTCGAACTAGGATCAGTTCGTGAAAGAAAAACTTTTTTTTTTGCGAGACGTGAAAGAAAAACTGATACACCCTCGGTACTAGGCTCTGCCCTAGGTCGTCTTTGCTCGCGATTCAAACGGTCCGAAACAACACCAACGGAACCCTCATCAGCGAGCTGGCCCAACTCAATCCGACTTCCGATCCACAAACGGGCGAGGAGGAGCGGTCCAACGACCAAGAAAGAAAAGGCAAACCCATTTACAAACACCTAGGCCGAAATAAAGTGCGAAAACACGGAATTTTCCTTTTCCTCCTTCCTCTTCCCCCCGGCGCCGAACGGCAGGGCCGCACCTCGCCGCTCCCCCACCCGCCGCCCCCTCGCCCCCCGTCGGCCCCTCCCGCAGCGCCCCCTCCCGCGCGCTCTCCGGGATCCCCCTCGCCTGCGCCGCCCCCTCCGGAGGGGAGGCTGGCGGCGGGCCCCGCCCCACATGGCGAGCGGCGGCGGCGACGACGCGGGCGAGAAGCGCGTCACGGACCGCTACCTCAAGCGCGAGGTCCTCGGAGAGGGCACGTACGGGGTCGTCTTCAAGGCCATCGACACCAAGGTCGGACCTTCCCTCCCCCCCGCCCCCGCCCCCGCCCCTAAACCCTCGCGGCGCGCTGATCTGCGCCCGCCCCTCGAGAATTAGGCCACAGGCGGCTCCGCCCCCCCTTGGTCCGTCCGTCTGCTTTGTGGTGGATATTGGTTGTGGGAGCGATTCAGCTTAGGGTTTAGGGCTTTTGGTAGCGGCAGCTCTGTTAATTGGCCTCGCTGGTTGTTCTGGGCTCGGCGTGAATTGGCTAGGGTTGTTTCTCAGCCGAAGCCGAGCAGGCTAGCCTCCCGCCATGCGTATTAGCTCCCAGGAGAATGTAATTCACCTTGTTTCGTTCGATCACTGGCATCGCTGATTGAGCTGGTCCTGTTGACACTCACACTATGGTGGGTTTTAGCTGCAGTGCAGGTTTTGGCAAATCTGTTGTAGTGGAATAACAGGTCATGCCATTTGGTCCTTAATAGTCTTTCGTCTCTGGATAGTAGGGCTAGGGGTCCAAGGTGTTAAAATTTCATTCAAGAGGTGTTCAGTATTCCCAAGTTAACTCTTTCAGTTCTCTAGGATTTAATCTTGACAGGTTTCATTCTGCTCTTGACGATGCTTGCTCAGGTTTCATTGTGATACTTCAGTCCGTTTGAGCTAATGATCATAAATGGCATGCCTTTTGTTTTCAGACCGGGGAGACAGTTGCAATCAAGCGAATCCGCCTAGGGAAGTACAAGGAAGGTGTCAACTTCACTGCATTGAGGGAAATCAAGCTGCTTAAGGAGCTCAAAGATCCTAATATTATAGAGTTGATTGATGCTTTCCCTTACAAGGGAAACTTGCACCTTGTATTTGAGTTTATGGAAACAGACCTGGAAGCAGTCATTCGTGATAGAAACATTGTATTATCTCCAGCGGACATAAAATCTTATATTCAGATGATGTTGAAAGGTCTAGCCTTTTGCCATAAGAAATGGGTGCTGCACAGGTACCTACTATCTGGCTAATTTTCTTTTTGAGAAAACAACATTCGAGTCTTTAACAGAAGCTGTACTGCAGGGATATGAAACCAAATAATCTACTTATCGGTGCTGAAGGACAGCTCAAGCTTGGTGATTTTGGTCTAGCACGCATATTCGGGAGCCCAGAACGGAACTTCACTCACCAGGTTCTTGTTAATAGATCTATGTAAATATGCATTCTGTTTAACTGTGTCCCGGATTCTTAGAAATCCCAGGAACTGGTCATAAGATAAAAATGTACGGTGACAACTTTCTTGAAGTAGTATTATTACTTCTTATGCTTTATATGCCTCTAGGCCATCTGTATAGTGCTGCTTGATGCTTCTAATTTTCTGCTTATCCATTAAGAGCATGATACATGCTTGCCAGTATTTGTCGATCATACAATTATTAACAATAACAATATTAATTTGGAGTACCGTGGCACTTTGGGAGGTAGATAAATTTGTCTGTCGATTAATTGCTCTTTGTTGATTCATTGATGATGTGATAATGAAAAATGCTAAAAATTATTGACTTAACAAGGATACTTCTTTCAAACACACTGATGCTGATTAGAAAAGGATGCTAACTATTGTAAATGATTTATACTCGCTGTGGATTTTCATTCTTGCAAGTTACATTAGATCCTCCCAGTAAAAAGTTACATCATATCTGGAAGATATCTTAGACTCTTAGTCCATCACTTTTATTCAGTACAACATTAAACATCTCCTAGGCAAGTACCATCTCTAAGCTTATTTCATAGTGTGGTTTACTGCAATGTGATTAATTTGCACTTCATCTTTGGATTGAGTTACATTGTCCTGATGGACACTTGGAATTTGACTATTTTTTCACCACATTTAGGTGTTTGCACGATGGTACCGAGCGCCAGAGTTACTGTTTGGCACTAAGCAGTATGGATCTGCCGTTGATGTTTGGGCTGCTGGTTGTATTTTTGCCGAGTTGCTGCTTAGACGACCATTTCTCCAGGTTTAACAGCCTCTTAGTTTTCTCAATATGGTCAATATATTTATTCATTTCAATCTATCTCTGATTAAGATATATTATCTGTGACTCTGAATGTAACATGTGTATGGCTAAGTACACTGTTCATTGATGATGTGATAACTGCATGGGTGAAACAGTTTTTATGTCACAACTCAGAACATCGTTTTGAAAGCTCGAACAGACTGTAAGTACAACTGGGAAAATCTGGTAATTGGTCTGCTCCAGTGGGGTTCTTTTGTTGTCCAAGAAAATAGATTGCTTTAAACCCGCTAATGGATTAACTAGACAAACTGCTTTCATGTGTGACTTAATTTAATGTCAAAAAAATGTATGACTTAATTTAATGTAAAAAAAGTATGACTTAATTTCTTTTGGAGGATTCAAACATTTGACAGTAGATTGTGTGAACCGGGAGCTAATTGCTCCTAGCCACACAGCATGCAAGCATTTATGCCAGACGTGTTAAAACTGAAAAGAAAAGAAATATAGCAGTGATAATAAAGAATTCAAATGAAGTAAGCTCGGTTCATATTTTGATATACCTGTTTTTTTGTTCACAGAAATATGTAGTTCAACTTCACAATATTGTTATTTTGGTAATCAGTGGGGCTGGTTTACATATAAATCATTCTCTTGTCTAGGTCAATGACTAGGTTCCAGAGATATGGTTGTGGTTGGTACTAGGCTGCTTTACCAGATTTAGTTTTTCCCTTGAACTGTGCTTTCTTTTTTAACCAGAACTGACGAAAGCTAGGGTGTGGTTTGTGCCCAAGGTTGCCCCACCAAAGCATTGGCTAGCCAAATTTTTTGTTGAGGTTTTGGTTGCCCATGATTTGGCCAATATTGGCAAGAAAAATGAACTACTGTTGGCTAGAGTTCATTGGCATGCCAAAAAATTGGCAACAATCCAAACCTCTGTTTTTAAGGCGTCGCCTAAGCGTTGAGGCGCCCCAGGATGGCAAGGCGTCTACCCCGCCTTAGACAGACATGGAGTGTACGGCTGTGGCTGCTCTAGTTGTGGCTGCTCCTGGGGCTTGGAGATGACGGCCCGGCTGTCTCCCGGCACCATGAAGAGGAGGGAGGACTGGAGGCTCCTGGCTGCCCTAGTTGTGGCTGCTCCTGGGGCTTGCTGCTGCATAAGTAGTGGCCCATCTTTCAGCCATTGCTCTTTTTCTAGTATTACTATGTGCAGACCTATTGATAACTCTTTTCCTGCAATGTTTAAGGCGTCGCTTTGCCTCGCCTTGGTGCTTAGGCGTCAGAGCGGCCCTCCTCCGCCTTATGATGCTTTACCGCCTTAAAAACATAGATCCAAACAAAGACCAATCTTTGGGTCATGACCAAAGTTTTGGTAGGGTGCACTTTGACCACAACTCAAACACACCCCTAGACCTAAAAGGAAATACCATGTTGATTTTGGTTTCTCAAGCTTGGCAGGAAAAATGCATCACTTCTCTTCTTCTTTCCAATCTCTTGTGTATAAATGATGCCTTGTGTTTTTCCTCTTCCCATGTGATATAATAGGATATAATAGTCTTTTGTTTATTTGGTTATGTGCACTCTGCATATGCATAATATGTTTTGGGTGAACGTAATAGCTTAGAGCAGGGTGCCTACTTGTTTTAACTGCAGAAAGGTTTTCAGTGTACACTGTTCTGGGCACTTCTGGATTCTGGTTGCCCAGTAGGGTGCTTTTACCACTGAAAATTGGACTTTTACTTACTGGTTATCATTCTGCTTGTATTATAGAACTCTGGCTTGATCTGAGGTAGAAATATACCAAAGAATCTGTGTGGCTAGATAACATGAACGATCAAGGCTTTTTTATTAATAAGGCCAGCCCCCCCCCCCCCCCAAAAGCCCCCCGTCCAGTCATTAATATGACCCAGTCTATGTTGTGTATTGGAAATGTAAGCATGGAAAAATATCAAAAGTTCATGGGTGCGGTTCATTATTACACAAATTGGTAGTGTGTGGAGGTACACAAATTGGTAGTGTGTGGAAGGTGACAAATATAAGAACCGGTGCCAGTTATAAGTGAACTAGAAGTATGTATTTGCTGATATTTTCTCAAAAAAGTTGTCTAACAAATGGTACCACATATGATGATTACTCATGCTTGGAGAAACAATGCTCTATAGTTTATACTCATCATTGTGGGCTTCACTTTTGTTTAAAGTTATACATCAAGTTCTTACTAGCTGTAGTGGTGTCAATGGTAGTTCATTTTAAATCTTAGATTCTCATCAAATGCTTTATGGTATATGACCTGGTTTGGAGATTTCCATGAGGAAAGCAGTCTTGCTGAGCCTTTGTATGCCACTTTCCACCCTTTTCTGATTCTGAAGCTGCAGTTGATCTAGAATGTTTGTTAGATTTTTCTAGAGAGAAAATAGTGTCCCACTTTCAGTGGAAACATTTTTTAGTACTATATAAGATTTCTCTCTGTAGGTTTATTTGGTCCTGTAAATATGGTAGTTCCGTAAATATTATAGTCCTGTAAATATTGTAGTCCTATCAACTGTCAAGTTTATTGAGTACAATAGACCATTTAGGACAGCACTCACATGTGGCATTTCTAAGCATCTGTTTCTTAAATCCTTTAGGATGCTACTTCTAGCGAATGACCTGCTTTCCTGGATTGATCCTTAGGGAGGGTAACAAAAATTCGTTTGGGGTGACATGTTTAAGGGCGTGCCTGAGTTTGAAACTGCGAAGCTCTAGTTTAAGTCAATGATTAGCAACTTCCATTTTGGCATTCGATGAGTTTTCAGGGACACTCCCAAGTTACTAAAATTAAATGATGCAGGGTTCTAGTGACATTGATCAACTTGGGAAGATCTTTGCAGCGTTTGGAACTCCAAAGTCTTCTCAGTGGCCAGACATGGTTTGCCTTCCAGATTACGTTGAATACCAGTTTGTCTCTGCTCCTCCTCTTCGTTCGTTGTTTCCAATGGCCAGTGATGATGCTTTGGATCTTCTGTCAAGAATGTTCACATATGACCCAAAAGCAAGAATCACTGCTCAGCAGGCTTTAGAACACAGGTATGCCGATGTGGCCGATCAGAAACACAAACCTTTATCTGTTACCAGCATTTCTAACAAAACTGTGCTTATGTTTCATGTGAAGGTACTTCTCGTCAGTACCAGCGCCAACAAAACCAAATTTGCTGCCAAGGCCAAAGCTGAAAGGGGACCCAGGGAATGACAAGATACCGGATCTGAATCTGCAGGGCGGCCCTGTCGTTGTGTCCCCGCCGAGGAAGTTGCGCAGAGTGTCTGCCCCTGATGGGATGGAAATCAATGCTCATCGAGCAGAGAAAGCAGAAGAGCATCCTACTACAGGCATGAGGCGCAGCGAGGGCATGTCCAGTCAGAGTTCTAGAATACCAATGTCAGTTGATGTTGGAGTTGTGTTTGGCACACGACCAGCTCCTCGACCAACATTGAATAGGTAAACAGCACTAGTCTGACCACTGGAACTTATTCCAGTTTCTAAAATGTGACCAGTGAGCTTATTGAATCTAGGATTATATTTATTCAGCTCTCTTCATGTGAAATATTGACCATTTAAACCTCTTTTGCAGTGCCGACAAGTCGCGTCTAAAAAGGAAATTAGATATGGATCCTGAATTCGAGTACGCAGAGTAAAAGAAGTTTGCGTGCATCATTTTTCCCCTCACCGGTGTGTTGATTTTTTCTACATATTCTTTGAAGAGGCAATTTCAACAAAAGAATGTGTCCAAAGCCATAAAAGCTTCACTGAAGGTCGCTGACACAATCAACTGTGCTGCCCAGCCAAGCTCATTCCTGTAATGAAACTGAAGAGATGTGTCGCTGATTTACGCCAAGAGACGTGCACAGGTGATTCCTATAATTAGCCGATTTCCATAAGGCCCCTCAATCTGTAACCTTCATTGGGTATGAGAACCTCAGTCTGTAATCTTTATCGGATATATAAATGAGTTTGCCCTGGCGAGAAATGTATTTCCATTTTGTTCTTGTGTGGACATTGAGCTTTTGAGTGTTGTTTAGTCGGACATGTTAGGTGCAGTAATTCCTGTAACCAAGAGCAGGTTATAATATTATATGTTGATTCTTGTAAGACGATGTAACAGTGAGTGCATTGGTGGACACAAAGGAAAATGAAAGAAACTCAAAGTGTTGATTCCAGATGAGTTGTTGCAGTATTATAATTGCAGTGTTAGCAACATTTTTAATGCATTCAATACTTAATAAATATTTAGGCATCAACACGCAATTGCTCATTTTGAGCTGATCAACTTAAACATGTTTCTAACTTTCTACTGTATGGCAAGTGAAGTTAAGGATTTTTTTCCATTTGGAAAGAGAAGTCTATTTTCAACCTTCAAGTTACCGTTTAAAACATATTACTGCACACCCTAAACACCTCTTAGGGCATGTACAATGGTGGCATATGGATATAAATGCTCCATGATAAAAAGTAGTTTGAGACATCTATATTGATTTTTTCTTCTCAATGTAAGCTACTACTAGTGGGTCTTATCAAATAATAAAAAATAGACTCACACTACACATGCACCCCTATTCTTCACATTAACTTTGTTAGCTTTATGCTCCGGACTCCGCTTTTTCACACCAGGCACCCCCTCCTGCAGAGGATCCCGCTGTTTTATCCGAACCTACTTTTCCTGACATCCGATCCTACATGACGTATGAGGCATCACTCTAGGGCTATGCATTGTACATGCCCTTATATTTCTTTACCGAGGGAATAGTATTAAAGTCTAGGGGGTGCAGTAATCGGTTTTGAAACTGATAATTGTTCTTAAACCAAGTGGTAACTTGAGGGTTGAAAAATGGACTTTTCTGACGATAGATCGATTCGCTTTTCTTTCTTCGGCTTGAAGAAAGAAAAGGCGACCTTGCCACCAGGAGTCTCCCACGCCGCCGCCTTCCGGCGGCTCCCCTCCTCCGCCGGCCTCGGTCATAGGTGGTGAGGGGAGTCGTCGGGTCCACGCGTGTGGATTGTTTTTTACTCTTGCAGTTTAGGTTTTTAGGTTGTCCATCGTCTTGGCTTCGGCGGCGGTGATGGCAGTGCTCAATAAAGTTTCTTCAGATCCTATTTTGACAAGGTGATCAGTCCTATGGTTGGAGATGGATTTGGAAATCAGTCTGTTCAAGTAAGGATGGCGTGGCGGCATCGACATCCTCGTGGTGGACTTGTGTCCTCAGGCTCCGTCGTTGCGACGACGTTTGCTCCAGTGCCTGCACGGAGCTCGGGAGGTAATCCAGGAGCGGATGCAGATTGTGGTCTGCATCGGCGGCATCTGGAAGATGGTGGAACGTGTGATGGGTTTGTGGTTCACGGATGGCAGGTGTGGTTTTCTCCTCCGGCGTCTTAGTCGTGTGGGGATGCCAGATCTGGAGTTCGATGGCGTGTCCGGGGTGTTGCCCCGGTGTGATTCTTTCAACGGTAATGGTTTTGCTTCTCGTGAGCCACCTTAAAGGTCCGCAAAGCTGCATATCAGCGATGGAGACGCTTCAAGTTCGAGTGTGAAGGTGATTTATCATTTTTTTCTTTGGTGGCTGCTATAGTGGTTTCAGAGGCCTGTGACGGGCGTTGGTGTCAAGTTCAGAGGTTTCTTCGGTCTTTTTTGTAATTTTACTTCTTGGCTGTTATTTATTTATGCAAAGGCTACCGTTTTGCTGTCTTTTCAGTTTTGCTAGGTCGGTCTGTACGTGGTTTGTACTATAATCCTTATGATATAAATGAGACGCGTATTATCATGAAAAAAAAGTGAACTTTTCTTCATCAGAAACAAAAACAGATTTTACTTTGTATAAGTTCTCACAACTGTGTTGTTACTTGAGCTGTAAGCTTATAAAAGTGGTACATTGCTCTGCATTTATGCTGACTAAAACGCACGTTTATGAACGAAATAAACGCTTCACTGACGAGGCACTCAGTTAATCATTCGTCTAATGGTTGATGGGCAATGTTTAGCTCGGGTGTTGCAAGCGAGGACGCAAACAAATGCAATGCCTAGAAGATCTAGTGGTTCGTAGGAGAGAGGTGGGCTGATATCGATGCATGCCATAGAAAATCCACCTGCTAGAGGTCAAATTTCATGTGGGAAAAGACACCTTTGCTAACTTTAAGATGATGTCTACAGTAGATGCCCGTGAACTTTTGATGGACTGACTGAGGGCATCTTCAATAGTTATGATGTTGTCGTTGATAAAGTATATATCCTATAAAATAATGTCTATGGGATGATGTAGCGAAGAATAAAATAGAATAGTGTGGTACAGACGTACGCGCTCACAATGTTTGAATAGTGGATGATGTGAACTTGTGACGGACCGACTAAGGATATCTTCAATAGTTGTGCAATATTTCCTATATATACATACATATGTGCATTACATGTTAATATACTTTTATTAAAAAAAGTGTAATCTAAAAAAATACAATTTGGTAGCCGCATAATTTCTTCAGATTTCAAAATGTATTTTATCTTTCAAAAAGAAAAAGGGCTCCATGCAACTTGTGATCTATTCCTTTTCTTTTTTGCGTGCAAACCATGCTTTTCGGTTAATGTCTAAGGATATCTTGTGTGTAAAATATTCCTATCTAGTTTTTGTCAGAATCAATGGAGACACAACTTAACCAGCCTCCACACAAATATATATGGCTATTAATAAGAGTTCTAGCTTTGTCCGCTCTATAGAAATATATACTAATATATATTTACCACATCAAATGTATATGCTATGAAAGTATATTTCATGCTCAATCAATGAAACCATCTTGATGTTACAAATGTTGATACATCTTTCTATATACTTGGTCAAAGTAAAAGAAGTTTGATTTTTGACAAAACTAAAACTTAATTAATTTAGAACAGATGGAGTATGACCTGCGGGGCTTACGAGGAAAAATCGCATCACCGTGGCTATGACCCAAACACCTTTGCTAACACCAAGTGAGTGACAATACCGAGTTGTCTTTTAACCAAGCAGGCCCACAATGTTTGAATGCCTTTGAAGTTAGAATTGTGTTTTGTATTCCTTAGATTATATTTTGTATTCCCATTGCTCCATGATGCACAGGTGATAAGCATGCACATAAGTGAAAAAATGACATGGCAAAACAGTTAAGGAGGAGAGAGAACACTTTGATGATCCTAGAAAGAAACAATGCCAAGTGCGTAAACCTATGCAAAACAGTTACACGAAGGAAGTAGTAATGTATGGAAGAGTTTAGTTGCTAAGTAATTAAATGAAGATAACTTATTGATACGTATCCAATGTATCTATAATTTTTTATTGTTTCATGCCACTATATTATTAATCTTTTATGCTTTATATGCCATTTTATATCATTTTTGGGAGGTAACCTATTAACTCAGTGTCTAGTGCCGGTTCCTGTTTCTTTGTCTATTTCTTTGTTTCGTAGAAAAACCATACCAAACGAAGTCCAAACACGATGAAACTTTACAGTGATTTTTTATGGACCATAAGAGACCCTAGAAGCTTCAGGGGAGGGCTAAAAGACCTACCAGAGACCCACAAGCTCAGGTGGCGTGCCCCCTGTTGGGGAATGCAGCATGTAATTTCAAAAAAATTCCTACGATCACGCAAGATCTATCTAGGAGATGCGTAGCAACGAGAGGGGGAGAGTGTGTCCACGTACCCTCGTAGACCAAAAGCGGAAGCGTTAGGTTAACGCGGTTGATGTAGTCGAACATCTTCGCGATCCAACCGATCAAGTACCAAACGTACGACACCTCTGAGTTCAGCACACGTTTAGCTCGATGACGTCCCTCGAACTCTTGATCCAGCAAAGTGTCGAGGGAGAGCTTCATCAGCATGGCCGCGTGGTGACAGTGATGGTGACGTGATCCTCGCAAGGCTTCGCCTAAGCACTACGACGATATGACCGGAGGAGTAAACTATGGAGGGGGGCACCGCACACGGCTAAGAAACAAATGTTGTGCTTTGGGGTGCCCCCTGCCCCCGTATATAAAGGAGGAGAGGGAGGAGGCCGGCCAAGGAGCGCACCATAGGGGGGAACCGACTAGGACTCCCAATCCTAGTCGGCCCCCTTTTCCTTTCTTCCGGAGGGGGAAAAGGGAAGGAGAGTGAGCGGGAGAAGGAAAGGGGGCCGCGCCCCTCCCCCTTGTCCAATTTGGATTCCCTTGAGGGGGGGGGGGCGCCACCCCTTGTGGTCTCCCCTCTCTCTCTCCCGGTACTCCAAAAAAATACCCGAACCACTCCGAAACCATTTCGGCGTCCGAATACGATCGTCCAATATATCAATCTTTACCTCTCGACCATTTCGAGACTCCTCGTTATGTCCGTGATCTCATCTGGGAGTCCGAATAATCCTCGGTCACCAAAACACATAACTCATAATACAAATCATAATCGAACATTAAGCGTGCGGACCCTACGGGTTCGAGAACTATGTAGACATGACTGAGACACATCTCCGGTCAATAACTAACAACAAAAACTGGATGCTCATATTGGTTCCTACATATTCTACGAAGATCTTTATCGGTCAAACCGCAATGACAACATAGATCATTCCCTTTGTCATCGGTATGTTACTTGCCCGAGATTCGATCATTGGTATCTTCATACCTAGTTCAATCTCGTTACCGACAAGTCTCTTTACTCGTTCCGTAATGCATCACCCCGCAACTAACTCATTAGTCACATTGCTTGCAAGGCTTATTATGATGTGCATTACCGAGAGGGCCGAGAGATACCTCTCCGATACTCGGAGTGACAAATCCTAATCTTGATCTATGCCAACCCAACAAACACCTTCTATGACGCCCTTGATTTGTCCGTACACTAATCATGCACGTAAATGTGTGCGACTAAGATCAGAGACTCACGGGAAGATATCACAACACAATTCTAGACACAAATTAAAATAATACAAGCTTTATATTACAAGCCAGGGGCCTCGAGGGCTCGAATACATAGCTCGATACACAAGCGTCAGCGGAAGCAACAACATCTGAGAACAGATATAACTTAAACAAGACTGCCTTAAGAAGGCAAGCACAAAAACAACAACGATCGAAGAGGCAAGGCCTCCTGCCTGGGACCTCCTAACTACTCCTGGTTGCCGGCAGTCTCCACGTAGTAGCATCCATCGGCGGTGGCTTCTGGCTCCAGGGGTCCACCATCTGGTTGCAACCAACAAAAAGAAGAAAGAAAGGGGAAAAGGGGGAGCAAAGCAACCGTGAGTACTCATCCAAAGTACTCACAAGCATCAGATCTAAACTAAGTATGCATTGGTATCAAAAGGAAGGGTTGTATATGTGGACTGAACCGCAGAATGCCATAATAGAGGGGAAAAGCCTAGCCTATCGAAGACTAGCATCTTCAAGCATCTTGCAGCATGTAGAAGAGTAAAGAACAACAATTTATAACTAACAAACATGTTGTAGCATTAATGCCCAGAGATCCTTCCTCGACTCCCTGCAAGAAAGCAATCCCGGAGCCACATATCTCAAGTATCCATTTCTACTTGTAAAAGATCAGGATATAAGTCTAAACGTCCGATACTGTGGACACGACTATTAATAGATAATATTCCATGCAGGGGTGCACCATGTTTTCCAACACGCTTGATTACTCTGGCCGGACACACTTTTTTGGGTCAATGCCCGGCCTCGGAATATCAACACATCATAGCCCTACCTAGGCTCAGCAGAGAGGTCCCCGCCGGTCTACATCCTAAGCACTCCGGGGTCTGGGCCCATCGCCCGTTGCACTCCGGGTCGTTGCGTGCAGGGCGGGTCCAGGCTCCACCTCTACATGGATGGTGCCAGCCCAACCGTGCCACAATGCTGAACTGGACGTCTAACAAAGCTTCGGCTGATACTACGTCGTCGAGGCCCATAACTATTCTCGCATGGTGGTTAGTGCGTAAAGGCCAAAGTCCAACTCAGAACAAATACCCAAACCATAGTGTATTATTAGCTTGCGGGGACGAGCAGAGACTCACGATCGATGTGACCCCGACGCCCCGTCTCGTGGACTTACGACAAGGGCCCAGAATACCGGGTCGTGCCACGTAATTAACTTGCGGGTGCTCTCCGGGCCCGCCCGACTTTCACCAAGGTCTCAAGTAAAGTCAAGGTAACCGTGTGTCCAAACATCAAGGGGAAAACCCCAAGGAATCACCCTCGATGAATTCCACTCGATGTAATCATCAAGGTGAACGTAAGAGGAACCACCCTCAAGGTTCACACTTGAGGTGTTGCACGACAGAGCCGTATCGGGAAGGGTGAAGGATGAACCACCCTTGTTGACCACGACCAATTAGCTACACTACAGAGATCTCATTAGGAGTGATGTATGAGGTTCCACTCTCGACACTCGATGGTAACTCTGCAGAGTCGACCAACAAAAAGGGGCGTAATGTGATGTAAGGTGTCGGGCTCTGATCGTCGATCATGTTGATCGAGTCGCCGATGATGAAGCAGGGGAACAAGGACATGGTGGGGGTCACTGATGGATCACTAACCAACCTATACTAAGCAGTTTAGCATAAGCAGGTAAGGTACAATGAGCAGGTTACTGATACGTCTCCAACGTATCTATAATTTTTTATCATTCCATGCTATTATATTACCTGTTTTGGATGTTTATGGGCTTTATTATACACTTTTATATTATTTTTGGGACTAACCTATTAACCGGAGGCCTAGCCCAAAATACTGTTTTATTGCCTATTTCAGTGTTTCGAAGAAAAGGTATATCAAATGGAGTCCAAACGGAATGAAACCTTCGGGAGAGTTATTTTTGGAACGGAAGCAACCCAGGAGACTTGGAGTAGACGTTGCTACCTCTTGAGCACTGCGTTGGTTTTCCCTTGAAGAGGAAAGGGTGATGCAGCAAAGTAGCGTAAGTATTTCCCTTAGTTTTTGAGAACCAAGGTATCAATCCAGTAGGAGGCCGCGCACGAGTCCCTCGCACCTACACAGACAAATAAATCCTCGCAACCAACACGATAAGGGATTGTCAATCCCTACAGGGTCACTTACGAGAGTGAGATCTGATAGATATGATAGGATAATATTTTTGGTATTTTTATGATAAAGATGCAAAGTAAGATAAATGGCAAAGGAAATAACTAAGTATTGGAAGATTAATATGATGGAAGATAGACCCGGGGGCCATAGGTTTCACTAGTGGCTTCTCTCAAGAGCATAAGTATTTACGGTGGGTGAACAAATTACTGGAGCAATTGACAGAATTGAGCATAGTTATGAGAATAACTAGGTATGATCATGTATATAGGCATCATGTCCGAAACAAGTAGACCGACTCCTGCGTGCATCTACTACTATTACTCCACACATCAACCGCTATCCAACATGCATCTAGAGTATTAAGTTCAAGAGAACAGAGTAACGCTTTAAGCAAGATGACATGATGTAGAGGGATAAACTCATGCAATATGATATAAACCCCATATTGTTATCCTCGATGGCATACGTGCCTTGCTGCCCCTACTGTCACTGGGAAAGGATACCGCAAGATTGAACCCAAAGCTAAGCACTTCTCCCATTGCAAGAAAGATCAATCTAGTAGGCCAAACCAAACTGATAATTCAAAGAGACTTGCAAAGAGAACCAATCATACATAAAAGAATTCAGAGAAGATTCAAATATTGTTCATAGATAAACTTGATCATAAACCCACAATTCATCGGTCTCAACAAACACACCGCAAAAGAAGATTACATCGAATAGATCTCCACAAGAGAGGGGAGAACTTTGTATTGAGATCCAAAAAGAGAGAAGAAGCCATCTAGCTAATAACTATGGACCCGTAGGTCTGAAGTAAACTACTCACACTTCATCGGAGGGGCTATGGTGTTGATGTAGAAGCCCTCCGTGATCGATGCACCCTCCGGCGGAGCTCCAGAAAAGGCCCCAAGATGGGATCTCGTGGATACAGAAAGTTACGGCGGTGGAATTAGGGTTTTGGCTCCGTATATGGTAGTTTGGGGGTACATAGGTATATATAGGAGGAAGGAGTACGTCGGTGGAGCAACAGGGGCCCCACGAGGGTGGAGGGCGTGCCTGGGGGGGGGGGGTAGGCGTGCCCTGATAACCCACAAGTATAGGGGATCACAACAATTTTAGAGGGTAGAGTATTCAACCCAAATTTATTGATTCGACACAAGGGGAGCCAAAGAACATTCTCAAGTATTAGCAGCTGAGTTGTCAATTCAACCACACCTGGAAACTTAATATCTGTAGCAAAGTATTTAGGAGCAAAGTAATATGATAGTAGTGGTAACGGTAGCAAAAGGTAATGATAATAGAAGTAATGTTTTTGGTATTTTGTAGTGATTGTAGCAATAGCAACGAAAAAGTAAATAAGCGAAGAACAATATATGGAAAGCTCGTAGGCAATGGATCGGTGATAGAGAATTATGCCGGATGCGGTTCATCGTGTAACAATCATAACCTAGGGTGACACAAAACTAGCTCCAATTCATCAATGTAATGTAGGCATGTATTCCGAATAGTCATACATGCTTATGGAAAAGAACTTGCATGACATCTTTTGTCCTACCCTCCCGTGGCAGCGGGGTCCTAGCAGGAACTAAGGGATATTAAGGCCTCCTTTTAATAGAGTACCAGACCAAAGCATTAACACATAGTGAATACATGAACTCCTCAAACTACGGTCATTGTCATGGGTTTGTCACGGCAGATGTCCTCGTGAAAGGACTTAGTCGTGGAGCCATCGCAACAGGTTAGCTTAAAGGGGTTAAACCGGACAAGGGGACACGGGGAGTTTATACTAGTTCGGCCCCTTCGATGAAGGTAAAAGCCTACGTCTAGTTGTGATTGGTATTGCTAGGGTTTCGATGACCAGGGAGCAAATCCGCTTTGACTGGCTCTCGAGTTGTTGTCTGTTGTCCCTAAGAAAACTGAACAGTTGAACGGAATGGTCAGTATCGGCACCTTGCCTAAGAAAACTGAAATTCGATGGCGAGCTCCAGGAACAGAGAATCCTCCTACCCCGAGGCAGGGTGAGGTAGTGGTCTTTGTCGACCACATAGGCCGTGGTTTCAAACTGCCCGGGTCAAAGTTTTTCCGAGATGTGCTTGCGAGTTTCCAACTCCATCCTCAAGATATCGGACCCAACTCTGTGTCCAATATATGCAACTTCCAAGTCTTCTGTGAAGTGTACTTATGAGAAGAACCAACTGCTGAGCTGTTCCTGGACTTTTTTCATCTGAACCGGCGTACAAAATTTGTAAACGGTCCTAACACTGAGCTTGGTGGTGTCTCTGTTCAAAAGCAGAAGGAAGTTGAATTCCCTCATGCCAAACTGCATAGTCACCCTAAGGAATGGAACCAGACTTGGTTCTACTGCATAGATACCTCTCCTGAAGATGAGAACCCTCTTCCAGGCTACCGTGATCACCAGCTTTCCAACACTCATCCAATGCCGCAACGTTTAAGTTCTGTGGAACGGGCCAAATATGCCCCTCAACTCGCCAAGCTCCGGGCCTTTATGGCCAATGGTTTAATGGGCGTTGATTTTGTGCGTTGCTGGATATCTTGGAGTGTCTTGCCACTAAGCCGCCGCCCCGGTTTAATGTGTGAGTACACCGGTGAATTAGAAGACCCCCAACGCCACATCAACATTCAGGTAACCGATGAAAAGGTCACTGAAAGCGTCAAGAAGATCTTGAATGAACCGGAATCAGTTTGTCGCCAAACCGGCTTGAACCCCTTCTACACTCAAAATAGACCGCCTGCTGTAAGCACTATGCTTCCTTTTTATCTTTGATATCTTTAAATTGTTCAACTTGTAAACTTTCTTCTGTTTGTGTCGCAGATAAAGCAGCAAAGCCATCCCGTCCCAAAACCAAAGCCGTCAAGCATACCTCAAAGCGGAAAACGGCTGACCGGATCAACATGGAACTTGATGAAGATGCCGATGATCCGGAAGTTGAGGTAGAAGTTGACTCACTTGGCTCCCTTTTCATGCACCTCATTAACAATGATCTTTATCAGGAGGACGTAGAAGGCAGCCAGGCTAATGATGCAGAGGTAATTATCCTTTCCTCCGGTTAAGACTCTATGCCAACACAAAAAACCCGTCAAGCAGTCCGGAAAGTAAGCTTTTCTCATCCTCTTGCTTACTTGGATCCAACATTTATTTTGAAGACGCAACAGCATGAAGCTCGCCGGACAACCCGGCACAGTGGCCAACAGGTCACTTCGGCCGGTTTACCTGATACCCCGGTTCGGAAGCGCCAATTTGAGGTCTCTCCCACTTCTGACAATTCTTATCCCAAGGAAGGTTATTTCAGACAACCTCTTAATCTGTCCGATTCAAATTATCAGGTGACACCTCCCTCATCCTCTGGCGAATCAATAGCAACCCAACTCCCTCCTCTTAAAACTATAGCTGGGTAAGCATTCAAACCCTTTCTTCAAATGTGTTGCAAATCTTGAATAAGATGCTAAACCTTCTTTTAATTTTGTTCGCAGAGCCAAAGCTAGACCCAGCAAGAAAGCTCGGGTCAACAATCCGTCAGAAGACCAGGCTGTTTTTGGAGAAGATCAAATAGGTGAAACGGACCAAACTCATGAACCGGAGGTTCCTCATCCTGAAGCTACCTTTGATGAACCACCCCTTCCAGACCAGAATATTGATGAACAACCAGAAGCTGATCCTGCTGTGCCTAACACTGAGCCGGCAGCTCCAAACTAGGGTAGTCCAGTGAGAGATACTGATACTCCATCATCACCCGTAAAAACTACTGAAGGCCAAGGAGATGATGTTATCATTACTGGCATGGGCCACAACTCTCCTGGCCATCCTGTAATCTTGGCCCAACATAGCGCCAAAGAAGAGCGTGCTGCTAGGGAAAAGGGTAAATGGAGCACTGACTTATCAAGCTATGCTCATCTCAGTGCTGAAGAACTTCACTCCGGTTTCTTAAACCATCTGCACTCAAACCGTGACTATGAAGCCGGTTTGGTGAACCTGGTGAAGGAATGCTATGAGGTATTTTCATCTCCCTTTATTTCTTTGATTCCAAAGTTGAAACACTAGCCCAAGTAGCCCCCAAGGGCCGTTTTATGATGTTAATCTTAAACCGGGACTTTGTAATACTTTAATCCTCTCCTGCTGACCCTCAACATGTCAGGTCCTTAGTGAAAACAAAACCGATACTTTACCAATGCCATTATGTAGCTTTCCTCAGTGTAGCCCCCAAGGGCCGGTTTAGCTTTGCAAGGTAATCCGGGTATTGAAATCCAGGCGTCCGTTTTGAACAGATGTACATTAGCCCCCAAGTGTCAAGGATAATGCTTGCATTGTTCTGGAGACTTATAAAAAATGTATTGATAATAGAGCAAATAGGCATTAGCCCCCAAGTAAGAAGTGCATAACTTGTTATACACTTAGTACTTTGAAAATACATATCATGTTGTTGACATATCTTCGCTGTTACAGGCCGAGCTAAGCAATAGAGATGCCCGAACCGCTGATTTGCAAGAGAACGTGAAGTCCCAACAAGTAGAGGCTGTGAAAGCCAAGGAGGAGCTGACCAAAGCCTTGACAGCTATGGAAAAGCTAAAGGAGTCTTTTAACAAAGAATGTTCTGACTGGGAAACCGAGAAGGCCGGTTTAACCAAAAGAGCTGAGGATGCCGAAGCAGCCCTGAAGCCAGTTGTAGATGAACTAACTGGTTTGAAGCGACAAATCAACGCCATGACGTCCGCTATTTTTGGTAAGTATCTCCTTATGCAGTTTGTCCAATTCATGAGATCTTATCATTTACCAGTTTGCTGATTTTAAACCGTGACAGGCACTCGTATTGCTCATCTGGGCACAGATATGCAGATGAAGCTTAAAGCGGATTATACCTTGATTGAACAACTGTACTCTGGATTCGAGCATGCTATTTGCACCGCGGCTTACAACAAGTTGGCGCCATCACTTATAAAAGAAACTCTTGAGAAGCTGGCCATGTTACCAGCCCGGATTACCAAACTAAAGAAGGCAGCCGCAAGAGCAGGAGCATTAACCGCGCTAATCCGGGCCAAGGCATGGATTCTGGACCTTGAAGCGGATGACATTATAAAAGGATATCCAGGTGTGAAGGAGGACGGTTCAAACTTCGACAATGATGATCTCTGAAGGCTGACAAAGGAGATGCAGCCAATAGCCAGCAAACTGGCAGAAGACACAGATTTATCTCATTTCCATCCGGCTTATGATACTGAAGGGAAGAGACAGCCTGCCGAAATCCATGAAGTCGAAGAACTTGTGCCTCCAATCCGTAAGCACACTTACGCTCCTGACATCAAACCCTCCAGCCTTATCCATGAAGAAGCCGTATTTCAAGCTTTAACCGGAATTGATTGGTCAACGGTTGATTTCCAGCGTCTGGGGAGGGATGAAGAAGAAGTGATTGCACCAATGACCCTCAACCATCAAACCGTCCAGACGAAGCATCTTAAACCGGCAGCTGGTTTACCAGCTATTGTGTGCCACTGTTTAGAAACAATTATTCAATTGGAGCCGTTTTGAAGCTTCTTGTAATAGGATAGCAAAAAAACCCTTTATCTGTCATGCCATCGAGCATGTGTTGTGGTGCTCTGACATTGTGAAAACTTGCTCCACTTTTTGAGATCTATTTATGCATAGCCCATGATGATTTGTGTTCCTGGATACAAGAACTTGAAAGTGTCCTAGTGGTTTACCACTGGATGGGTCATGATGCCCAAAAATAGACAATACTTGGATGGATAATCAAAGTGTATAAAAAATAACGTCTGCAACATACCTTGTTGGCTGACCAACTGCTTGTATGGTAAAGGTGTAAACACCAATCCAGAGCATTGATAACTCCATCCTTAATTTGCCGGATTATGATAATAAACCGTACCGGGATATAATAAACACCGGGTTTTCCTTATAACACTGGCGACTTGTTAGTTAAAACCAGACCGGGTTAATGAACGCCGGATTATAACTGATCATGTACTGACAACTTGTAGTTGAAAGCCAAGCCAGGTCAAGGACACCGGTTTATCAGAAGATATTATGAACCTCAACAAAGGCAAAAAACTTGGAAAATAGAACTCAAAAAGAACATGCGAGGCTTTTTACGAGCTGCCAGGCTCCAAATCGAGGCTTTTCATGGGCTGCCAGGCCACTGAGTTAAACCATTTTACAAAGCCTTTTTTAGATGGACCTCAATCTTTAACCAATCACCGATTTAACTGTGACAAGTTCAGGATCCATGGGATTGACTTGTCAAACATTCAATGGGTCATAACAGGTTTACCTGGACGGAGTGACTTACTTAAAGAGGCAGGATAACCCGGGGTTTTAGGTGAATACACCTGGCTTCCAAGCCTGGCTTGATAGCCTATTACAAGGGTTCAAAACTCATTGTTCTTTGAGAAGCAAAGAGCCCCCAGGTAATATGTGAGCTGTTCTTGGTGGCTACCTATGTTTGAGCTATGCTTAATACAACAGACTCTCTTTGGCTCCACAAAATTTCCTTTTGGCTTAACGCCTATCAAGAGGTGTAGCTATGGTGTGACAACAACCAAGCCCCCTAGTGACATCCCTTTGTGGTTTCAAACCGATCAAGAGGTGTAGCTATGGTTCAGATATGACCAAGCCCCCTAGTGATATCCCTTTGTGGTTTCAAACCAATCAAGAGGTGTAGCTATGGTTCAGATATGACCAAGCCCCCTAGTGATTTTCTTTATATCCGTGCGGCTGTAGAGACCGGTTTAACAAAACTCCGCTTTGTCAATAAAAACTCTTGTAAGCACACACATGATGTAAAAAGAACAGAGACCCCGCTTTATTCGAGGCTCCGGTTTATTATATAATATATACATTATCATAAATATGTACATATGAAGAGCCTGTGGCTCAAGTATAGTAAGGCCGAAGAAGAGCTATATTCCACGACCGCTTGGTCTCCTCCTCCGATTTACGTGAGTCTTTGTGCTCTCGAACATCAATGAGGTAGTATGACCCGTTGTGCAGATTCTTGCTGACCACAAAGGGTCCTTCCCAAGGTGGGGATAACTTGTGCATATCAGTCTGATCCTAGATGAGCCGGAGCACCAAATCGCCCTCTTGAAAGGTTCTGGTCTTAACCCGACGGCTGTGATAACGTCGGAGATCTTGTTGATAAATCGCCGAACGTGCTGCTGCAAGATCACGCTCCTTATCTAACAAGTCCAGTGAGTCCTGACGTGCTGTCTCATTATCAACTTCAATATAAGTTGCCACATGGGGCGAGTCGTAACGTATGTCACTAGGAAG
This sequence comes from Triticum aestivum, assembly GCF_018294505.1. Classification (NCBI taxonomy): domain Eukaryota; kingdom Viridiplantae; phylum Streptophyta; class Magnoliopsida; order Poales; family Poaceae; genus Triticum; species Triticum aestivum. Next base: position 436,751,665 of record NC_057794.1, read on the forward strand.
AACTGCCTCCGCTCCATAAACCATAAAGAAAGGTGTGTAACCCGTAGATCTGTTGGTGTGGTGTTGATGCTCCATAACACAGAAGGTAATTCCTCAACCCAACAACCCGGTGTCCATTTCAAAGGAACCATAAGCCGGGGTTTAATACCTCTCAAAATTTCTTGATTTGCCCTCTCCGCTTGACCATTAGACCGGGGGTGAGCCACCGATGCTATATCAAGCCAGATGTGCTCACGTTGGCAAAATTCCTCCATCTCTCCTTTTGATAGATTAGTACCATTATCAGTTATAATACTGTGTGGAAAGCCAAACCGAATATCACCTTTTTGATGAATTGAACCGCCGTGGCCGCATCACACTTACTGACTGGCTTTGCTTCCACCCGTTTGGTGAATTTGTCAGTTGCCACTAATAAGTGGGTCTTTTTGTCCTTGGAGCGCTTAAAGGGTCCAACCATATCAAGCCCCCAAGTCGAAAACGGCCACGTTATTGGAATCATCCTCAACTCCTGAGCCAGAATATGAGCACGCCGTGCGAATATTTGACAACTGTCACATCTTTTGACTAAGTCCTCCGCATCAGCGTGAGCTGTTAACCAATAAAAACCGCGGCGAAAAGCTTTAGCTACCAAAGACTTTGAGCCGGCGTGGTGACCAAAATCCCCTTCATGGATTTCTCGCAAAATCTCACAACCCTCTTGAGGAGAGACACAACGCTGAATTGCCGCTGAGATGCTGTAACGATGTAGCTCTCCGTTGAGTATGGTCATTGACTTGGAATGCTGGATTATCTGTCGGGCCGATGTTTCATCCTCCGGTAACTCGCCCTGGTTCATGTAAGCCAGGTATGGGATTGTCCAATCCGGTATGACATGCAAAGCTGCCACCAATTGAGCCTCCGGGTCAGGAATAGCCAACTCCTCCTCTGTTGGTACCTTGACCGACGGATTATGCAGCACGTCAAGAAAAACATTTGGTGGGACCGGTTTATGCTGAGAACCAAGGCGGCTTAAAGCGTCCGCCGCCTCGTTCTTTCGCCGGTCTATATGGTCCACCTGATAACCTTTGAAGTGACCAGCTACTGTGTCCACCTCTCGTCGATATGCAGCCATGAGTGGGTCTTTAGAATCCCAAGTGCCAGACACCTGTTGAGCCACCAAATCTGAATCCCCAAAACACTTAACCCGGCTTAAGTTCATCCCCTTAGCTATCCGGAGACCATGGAGTAAGGCCTCACTTAGCTGCATTGTTAGTACAAGGGAACATTAAATGGAGGACATAACAAAACTTGTCACCTCGTTGGGAAGTTAGTATGACTCCAGCCCCCGAGCCCTCCAACTGTCTGGATCCATCAAAGTGAATAGTCCAATACGTATTATCTGGCTTTTCCTCTGGTGCCTGGAATTCCATCCAATCATTGATGAAGTCCACGAGTTCTTGGGATTTGATCGCTGTGCGAGGTATGTATTTGAGCCCGTGAGGTCCAAGCTCAATAGCCCACTTGGCAATCCGGCCAGTTGCTTCTCTGTTTTGAATTATATCTCCCAGAGGGGCTGAACTGACCACCGTGATAGGATGGCCCTGAAAATAATGTTTAAGCTTCTGGCTTGCCATAAATACTCCATACACCAGATTCTGCCAATGTGGATACCTCTGCTTTGATTCAATGAGCACCTCACTGGTATAATAAACCGGCCGTTGAACCGGATACTCCTTTCCAGCTTCCTTGCGCTCCACCACAATAGCCACGCTAACAGATCGGGCATTAGCAGCCACATATAGCAATAATGGCTCTTTATCGATCGGGGCTGCAAGCACAGGCGGTTCAGCTAACTGCCTCTTCAGATCCTCAAACGCTTTATCAGCCACCTCGCTCCAGACAAAATCATTTGTTTTCTTTAGCATGTGATATAAAGGGATAACCTTCTCCCCAAGACGATTGATAAACCGGCTCAAAGCCGCAATCCGGCCGGCCAAACGTTGAACGTCATTGATACACACCGGTTTAGCCAAAGATGTAATTGCTGAGATTTTTTACGGATTAGCCTCAATGCCTCTGTTTGATACTAGAAAACCCAAGAGTTTGCCTGCCGGGACACCAAAGACACACTTTTCCAGATTGAGCATCATCTTGTAAACCCGGAGGTTGTCAAAGGTTTCTCTCAAACCATCTATCAACGTCTCCTCCTTCCTGGATTTTATCACAATATCATCCACATATGCATGAACATTACGCCCAATTTGCTTATGAAGACAATTATGAACACAGCGTTGATAAGTCGCTTGGGCACTCTTAAGCCCAAAGGGCATGGAGACATAGCAGAAGGCTCCAAAGGGAGTTATGAAAGTTGTCTTCTCCTGGTCCTTAACTGCCATTTTGATATGATGATAACCAGAATAAGCATCCAGAAAACACAAACGGTCACAACCCGCCGTATCATCAATGATCTGATCAATACGAGGGAGGGCAAAGGGGTCTGCAGGGCAAGCCTTGTTCAAGTTTGTGTAATCTACACACATACGCCAAATTCTGTTTTTCTTAAGAACCAACACCGGATTAGCCAACCACTCCGGGTGAAAGACCTCCACGATAAACCCCGCGGCCAACAACCGAGCTACCTCCTCACCAATAGCCTTGCGCCTTTCTTCATTGAAGCGGCGGAGAAACTGCCGGACCGGTTTAAACTTAGGATCAATGTTAAGTGTGTGCTTAGCAAGTTCCCTCGGTACACCTGGCATGCCAGAAGGCTTCCATGCAAAGATGTCCCGGTTCTCACGGATAAACTCGATTAGCGCGCTTTCCTATTTGGGATCCAGGTTAGCGCTGATGCCGAACTGCTTGGATGAATCACCAGGAACAAAATCAACCATCTTAGTGTCTGCGGCCGATTTAAATTTCAATGCTGGATCGTGTTCCGTAGTTGGCTTTTTCAAAGAAGTCATATCTATCGGATCAAGTTGGTCTTTATAAAACTTCAGCTCCTCCGTGGCACAAACCGACTCAGCATAAGCCGCATCACCTTCCTCACATTCCAAAGCGATCTTCCTGCTCCCGTATACTGTGATGGTCCCCTTATGACCTGGCATTTTAAGCTGTAGATAAACATAACATGGTCTCGCCATGAACTTAACGTAAGCTGGTCGCCCAAACAAAGCGTGATACGGACTTTTGATTTTCACCACCTCAAAAGTCAATGTTTCTGATCTTGAATCATGGTCATCTCCAAAAGCCACCTCTAAGGCTATCTTGCCCACTGGATATGCAGACTTGCCAGGCACCACACCATGGAAAACGGTGTTTGACGGTTTAAGATTCTTATCTGTCAACCCCATACGACGGAAGGTATCATAATATAGAATGTTGATACTACTTCCCCCATCCATGAGTACCTTAGTGAACTTATATCCCCCAACTTGAGGGGCCACCACTAAAGCCAGATGACCCGAATTGTCAACCCGAGGGGGGGGGTGATCCTCTCTACTCCACAAAATGGGTCGCTCAGACCAGCGCAAATACTGAGGCACCGCCGGTTCAACAGAGTTTACTGCCCTCTTGTGAAGCTTCTGGTCATGCTTACACAAGCTAGTGGTGAAGACATGATACTGCCCACTATTTAACTGCTTAGGATTGCTCTGATAACCCGACTGCTGCTGCTGGTTCCCCTGATGGTTGTAACCTCCCTGGTTGCCCTGGTTCCCTTGATTGTTGTGTCTGGTTTGATTTCCCTGAAATCCTGAACCGGAGCTGCCGCCTCCGTAACCCGGCCCGTGGAAACCACCTCCTGAACCGCCGAGCGGGCCATTATCGTACTGAAACATATTGGAGTTCTTGAAATCCCGCATGATATAACAATCCTTCCAAAGATGCGATGCTGGCTTCTCCTTTGATCCATGCTTTGGACAGGGTTGATTTAACAAGCGCTCCAAATTGGGGCCGGAACCTCCGCCCCTCTGGGGCTGCTTGCCCTTACGACGCTGACCATTCTCCTGAGCATTGGTGTTAGCAACAGAATCCAAACTGTTGTCGGCTTTGCGCTTACCATTGTTCCCATGGCCTGCCGGATTATGCTGCTGACCCCTAGTGTTGCCGTTCTTTTTCCCTTTCCCTGGTTTGTCCTCCTTTGAGTCAGGGTCTTTGGTATTATCTGAATCGACGTATTTAACCAAAGCGGCCATAAGCGTTGACATATCATTGAAGTGACGTTTGAGCCTTCCTAACTTCTGTTTGAGCGGCAGAAAATGGCAATTGCCCTCCAACGTTAGCACTGCGGTATCTACATTGATACGATCTGATGAATGCAAAATAGCTGAGACCCGCTTTACCCAATGGGTCGTGGACTCCCCATCCTCTTGGACACAAGCGGCCAGATCCACAATTGACATGGGCTGCTTACAAGTATCTTTGAAGTTCTGGATAAATTGGTGCTTCAATTCGGCCCATGATCCGACAGAGTTAGTTGGTAAGCTCTTCAACCAAGTATGAGCTGTTCCTTCCAACAGTGAAGTATTTAGCACATACCGCTTCATCCACATCTAACATCTCCATTGCCATCTCGTAGCTTTCAACCCATGCCTCTGGTTGCAGATCGGCAGTATAATTGGGTACCTTACGAGGTCCTTTGAAATCCTTGGGCAGTCTCATATTACGCAAAGCAGGGGTAAGACACAACACCCCTAAGGAACTAAATACCACACCTGGCTCTACTGAAGCGGTAGGGTGAACCGGAGTAGGTTGACAGACTCCGTGCAGAGCTGCTAACTCGGCCTCTCGACATGCGCGACCATGATCCACCACATCCTGCACATTAGCACCTCCCCCTGCCGGGTTGTGCCCTCGCGGCGAATTACGGCGACGTGCACTGCTTGATACGGCTGGTTCATCCTCAACGTGCCTGCTGTAGCTCCGGCTTGGACGGGGGGTGGGGTGGAATGAATCCTCTCACGACTGTGTGAATATGCCTGCTGCTGGTTTAGGGCTGTTTGAAGGAGATCCCTGGCTCGTCGTGCCTCAATCACAACTGGTGATTCGCCGTCGGTTGGGAGGGCTGCCAATCGTGAAGCGGCGGCCACAATGTTGTCCAACGGGTTGGAGTAATGCCCGGGAGGTGTTGGAACATACTATGGCACAATGTTGTTCTGATGAGGCGGGTCCATCATGCGTGGCTGAACCGCCGCTCCTGTTCCTGGCGCCTCCGTCCGGTTTAATATTGGCTGGTTACTAGTTCCTGCTCCTGGCGTGTTGAAGAGATTTCTTGGCTCATAACTCGATGGGAGATGCGATCGGTATCTTCTCCTCATGACTTCCTCTGAAGCATTCTGATCCAGCCTAAGCTGGTAGGCTTGAGCTTCGAACTCGGCCCGTTCTGTAGCCATCCTAGCGTTCTCTGCCGCTAGGTCCTCTTTAGCATGAGTTATCTGATCTTTCACCTTTGCGATCTCCGCATTGTGCTGATCTCGGGCTGCTGCGTCCACTTCTGTGGCCATCAATGTTGCCAAAGCGCCGAGCAAGTCAGACAGAACTTGAGCCGGAGGTGGCGCAGAGCTCCCTGCCCCCGCCGGCGTGGGTATCGCTGAACCGGAGAGCATTACTGCGGCGGTTGATGAGTGGGGCGTTGACTGTGTACTGGCCAAGAAGATAGCAGCCCGGTTTGGCAGATCAGGGGAGTCCGGAATACTGTTACCCTCGGAACCTCCGCTAATCCGGCCATCCTGCAACTGATAGAGCGATTTGGTCTCTCCAGAAGACTCGTCATCGGAGCAGATGACGGTTTCTCCATCGGATGCCGGTCCGTCCTCATATTCTGCTCCATGGATGACACCTACGAAAACATGCTTTGCCATGGGCTGAACCGGGGAAGGGCTCGCACGCTGAGCCGTCTCAATGATGTCGGTGCAGGTGTCCAGCTCAGGGCCCGGTTCGGTAATCTTGCCGATGAAGACGTGAATCCCACCAAAGGGGACCCGGTACCCGTATTCGATTGAATCAGCCTCGGGGCCCCATCCTGCATTGTCGATGTAGAGCTTGCCGCGATGACTCTTCGTCATCCGGCCCACAGCGTATCCCTTGAGTCCATCAAAGCTGCCCTTTAAGAACTCGAAACCATCGTGCGATAGCCCCACGGTGGGTGCCAACTGTCGTGGGTTTGTCATGACAGATGTCCTCGTGAAAGGACTTAGTCGTGGAGCCATCGCAATGGGTTAGCTTAAAGGGGTTAAACCGGACAAGGGGACACGGGGAGTTTATACTAGTTCGGCCCCTTCGATGAAGGTAAAAGCCTACGTCTAGTTGTGATTGGTATTGCTAGGGTTTCGATGACCAGGGAGCAAATCCGCTTTGACTGGCTCTCGAGTTGTTGTCTGTTGTCCCTAAACCGCTGCCGGGTCGTCCCTTTATATACATAGGTTGACGCCCGCCGGTTTACAGAGTCCCGAAGCCGGATCATAAACGTATCCGGTTCGGTCTCTACACTTCCTATCTTACAATGCAAGTTACATAATAAGGTCAGTTTACATCTACATGCCTTAACTCGCCTCTGGGCCTTGGGCCTTCATAAAGCGCCATCATCCTTACGTCTTCATGGGCTTCTAATCTTCATAAAGCTAATCCGGCTACTCCTGGCCGGTTACGTCCAGTAGTAATATCCCCAACAGTCATCACCGGGAGTGGTCCCGATTATTGTCACTTTGGGGTTGCCGGATCATAACACATAGTAGGTGACTATAGACTTGCAAGATAGGATCAAGAACTCACATATATTCATAAAAACATAATAGGTTCAGATCTGAAATCATGGCACTCGGGCCCTAGTGACAAGCATTAAGCATAGCAAAGTCATAGCAACATCAATCTCAGAACATAGTGGATACTAGGGATCAAACCCTAACAAAACTAACTCGATTACATGATAAATCTCATCCAACCCATCACCGTCCAGCAAGCCTACGATGGAATTACTCACGCACGACAGTGAGCATCATGAAATTGCTGATGGAGGATGGTTGATGATGACGACGACGACGGATTCCCCTCTCCGGAGCCCCGAATGGACTCTAGATCAGCCCTCCCGAGAGGTTTTAGGGCTTGGCAGCGGCTTCGTATCGTAAAACACGATGAATCCTTCTCCCTTATTTTTCTCTCCCCGAAAGTGAATATATAGAGTTGGAGTTGAGGTCGGAGGAGCTCCAGGGGGACCACGAGGTAGGGGGCGCGCCCCCACCCTTGTGGCTAGGGTGTGGGCCCCCTGGCCTTGATCTTTTTCCAGTATTTTTTATTATTTCCAAAAATACGCTCTGTGGAGTTTCAGGTCATTCCGAGAACTTTTGTTTTTGCACATAAATAACACCATGGCAATTCTGCTGAAAACAACGTCAGTCTGGGTTAGTTCCATTCAAATCATGCAAGTTAGAGTCCAAAACAAGGGCAAAAGTGTTTGGAAAAGTAGATACAACGGAGACGTATCAACTCCCCCAAGCTTAAACCTTTGCTTGAAAATGATAAAGAAAAACTTTTACAAACTCTGTTTGCTCTTGTTGTTGTAAATATGTAAAGCCAACTGAGGGAGTCCTGGATTAGGGGGTGTTCGGGTAGCCAGACTATACCTTCAGCCGGACTCCAGGACTATGAAGATACAAGATTGAAGACTTCGTCCCGTGCCCGGATGGGACTTTCCTTGGCGTGGAAGGCAAGCTTGGCGATGCGGATATTCAAGATCTCCTACCATTGTAACCGACTTTGTGTAACCCTAACCCTCTCCGGTGTCTATATAAACTGGAGGGTTTTACTCTGTAGGACAACTTCATCATACAACAATCATACCATAGGCTAGCTTCTAGGGTTTAGCCTCCTTGATCTCGTGGTAGATCTACTCTTGTACTACCCATATCATCAATATTAATTGAGCAGGACGTAGGGTTTTACCTCCATCAAGAGGGCCCGAACCTGGGTAAAACATTGTGTCCCTTGCCTCCTGTTACCATCCGCCTAGACGCGCAGTTCGGGACCCCCTACCCGAGATCCGTCGGTTTTGACACCGACATTGGTGCTTTCATTGAGAGTTCCTATGTGTTGTCGCTTTTAGGCCCGATGGATCCTTCGATCATCAACAACAATGCAGTCCAGGGTGAGAATTTTCTCCCCGGATAGATCTTCGCCTTCGGCGGCTTCACACTGCTGGCCAATTCGCTTGGCCACCTTGAGCAGATCGAAAGCTATGCCCCTGGCCATCAGGTCAGGTCTGGAAGCCTAAACTACACGGCTGACATCGGTGGGGACTTGATCTTCGACGGATTCGAGCCACAGCCAAGCGCGCCGCACTGTCTCGACGGGCATGATATAGCTCTGCCGCCAAACAGCGCCTTGGAGGCCGCACACGCATCGGTTCCGACCATTGATTCGGAGCCTACTGCGCCGATCGAGGATCAGCGGTTGGACGCTGCCTCAGGGGCTGCGATCTCAGAGGCGATCGAGCCGAACTCCAGCCCCGCACTCCACATGGCCTGTGACTCCGAGGAGCCGGATTCCTCTTCGAACTCTGAGCCCCCCGCGCCCCTGCCGATCGAATCCGATCGGGCGCCGATAATGGAGTTCACCGCCGCTGACATCTTTCAGCACTCGCCCTTCAGCGACATCCTGAATTCCCTAAAGTCTCTCTCTTTATCAGGAGAGCCTTGGCCGGATTACGGTCAACAAGGTTGGGATACGGACGATGAAGAAATTCAAAACCCACCCACCACCCACTTCGTAGCCACTGTCGACGACTTAACCGACATGCTTGACTTCGACTCCGAAGACATCGACGGCATGGATGATGATGCAGGAGACGAACAAGAACCAACACCTGTAGGGCGCTGGAAGGCCACCTCGTCATATGACATATATATGGTGGACACTCCAAAGGATGGAGATGGTGATGAAACAGCGGGGGACGATACCTCTAAGAAACAGTCCAAGCGTCGGCGTCAGCGGCGCCACTCTAAATCCCGCCAAAGCAAAAACAGTGATTCCAGCACAGGAGATAATACTACTCCGGATAGCACCGAAGGACACCCCCTCCAGTAAGATTCAGCACAGGAGGACAGAGAAGCCAGCCCTCACGAGAGGGCGGCAGACCAAGAGGTTGAGGACGATAATTATACGCCTCCCTCCGAAGACGAGGCAAGCCTCGACGACGATGAGTTCGTCGTGCCAGAGTATCTCGCCGAACAAGAGCGTTTTTAACGTAGGCTTATGGCCACGGCAGGCAGCCTCAAGAAAAAGCAGCAACAACTTAGAGCTAATCAAGATTTGCTAGCTAACAGATGGACTGAAGTCCTTGCGGCCAAAGAGTATGAACTTGAACGCCCCTCCAAGAGTTACCCAAAGTGCAGGCTGCTACCCCGACTAGAGGAGGAAGCACCTACATCACCAGCGCATGACATGGCCGACCGGCCACCTCGTGGCCGCGGCAGAGAGGCCTCTCGGCCCTCCACTCAAGCCATGCCCCGGCACCGCGTCAAGAATACTAAGGCACGAGAAAGTACGCCCGACCTGCGCGACATACTGGAGGACAAGGCAAGGCAAACAAGATCGATCTACGGATCGCGCAGGCGCCCCACAGCACATGACGGTGATCATCACTCTGGATGCCATGAATCCGGTCGGGCCGAACTCAGCAGACAAAGCTCCTTCGAGCTGCGTCGTGATATAGCCCAATACAGAGGCGCCACACACCCACTATGCTTCACAGATGAAGTAATGGATCATAAAATCCCTGAGGGCTTCAAACCCGTAAACATCGAGTCATACAATGGCACAACAGATCATGCAGTATGGATCGAGGATTATCTCCTTCATATCCACATGGCCCGCGGTGATGATCTACACGCCATCAAATACCTCCCACTCAAACTTAAGGGACCGGCCCGGCATTGGCTTAACAGCTTGCCAGCAGACTCAATCGGTTCTTGGGAGGACCTGGAAGCCGCATTCCTTGACAACTTCCAGGGCACTTATGTGCGACCACCGGACGCCGATGACCTAAGCCACATAATTCAGCAGCCAGAGGAATCGGCCAGGCAATTCTGGACACGGTTCCTAACAAAGAAAAACCAGATAGTCGACTGTCCGGACGCAGAGGCCTTAGTGGCCTTCAAGCATAATATCCGTGACGAGTGGCTGGCCCGGCACCTGGGACAGGAAAAGCCAAAATCTATGGCAGCCCTCACGACACTCATGACCCGCTTTTGCGCGGGAGAAGACAGCTGGCTAGCTCGCAGCAACAACCTAACCAAGAACCCTGGTAATTCGAATACCAAGGACAAAAGTGACAAGTCGCGTCGGAACAAACAAAAGCGCCGCGTTAACAGCGACAGCAACGAGGATACGGTAGTTAATGCCGGACTCCGAGGCTACAAATCTGGTCAACGGAAAAAGCCATTCAAAAGAAATACTCAGGGCCCATCCAGTTTGGAACGAATACTCGACCGGTTGTGCCAGATACATGGCACCCCCAAAAAGCCAGCCAATCACACCAACAGGGATTGTTGGGTGTTCAAGCAGGCAGGCAAGTTAAGAGCCGAAAACAAAGACAAGGGGCTGTATAGCGACAACGAGGAGGAGCCCAGGCCGCCGAACAATAGTGGACAGAAGGGATTTCCCCCGCAAGTGCGGACGGTGAACATGATATACGCAACCCACATCCCCAAGAGGGAGCGGAAGCGTGCGTTACGGGACGTATATGCGATAGAGCCAGTCGCCCCAAAGTTCAACCCATGGTCCTCCTGCCCGATCACCTTTTATCGAAGGGACCACCCCACTAGCATCCGTCACAGCGGCTTCGCCGCATTGGTTCTAGACCCAATCGTTGACGGATTTCATCTCACAAGAGTCCTGATGGACGGCGGCAGCAGCCTGAACCTGCTTTACCAGGATACAGTGCGAAAAATGGGCATAGATCCCTCGAGGATCAAGCCCACCAAAACGACCTTTAAAGGCGTCATACCAGGTGTAGAAGCCAACTGTACAGGCTCAGTCACACTGGAAGTGGTCTTCGGATCCCCGGATAACTTCCGAAGCGAGGAGTTAATCTTCGACATAGTCCCGTTCCGCAGTGGCTATCACGCACTGCTCGGGCGAACCGCATTCGCAAAATTCAATGCGGTACCGCACTATGCATACCTCAAGCTCAAGATGCCAGGCCCTAGAGGAGTAATCACGGTCAATGGGAACACCGAACGCTCCCTCCGAACGGAGGAGCACATGGCAGCGCTCGCAGCAGAAGTACAAAGCAGCCTCTCTAGGCAGTTCTCCAATTCGGCCTTCAAAAAGCCGGACACTGTCAAGCGCGCCCGGAGTACCCTACAACAAGACCGCCTGGCACGTTCTGAGCTAGCGTAGCAATGCGGCCCCAACCCTAGCCATCGCGATATAGCAAAACCAGTGCTTCGCGTACATAACTACGCTCTTGAAATACCATGGGCACAGGGGAAGGGGCACTATCATGGCATGCCCGAAAAATGGCTTAAACCGCACCAGGGGCTGCCAGATTCCTTTTTCCTTTCTTCCTCACTCTCAGGACTCCATACTTCGGACGACCCGTTCGGCAATTCAACTGCCGCACAAATGATGCAAGATCCAGGAAAGCAGACAAGCCATGCCGCATTATGGAACTCCCAGGTGGTCTCTATTACGAGCACTATACCTGTTTTTTAATACAATTCCGCGGCCTGCCCCTGGCCAGGACATGTTAAATAGTCCAATTTCTTTTGCTTATCGCACTATTTGTATCGTTCCGCTTTCATAGCAGCCTTTCTATAAACAATGCATAGCTTTTTGTCTATTTTTTGCATTATCCTCTTTTTATATATATGTTTATTAATAACATGTTGCGTCCGTACACCGTGGTACGGCAAAAATACGCCAGGGGCTTCAGTACCCATCAATATGGCGTGAGAAGTCCGTACACTTTCACAAGTGCGGCACCCCGAACTTATAGCACTATATGCATCGGCTCCGAATCATGATTTGGGTCAATAGTTGGGTTTGCCCGGCTCCTATGTTTTGGTGCCTTACGTTCCGCTATATCAGCTAAGGTAGCACTAGGAGAACTACTGCGATTGTGCCCCAGTTGAGCTGGGCTGAGCACCTCAGTAGAGAAAGCTAAAACTGACTGTCATGATGAGGCGAGAGACCGGTCGCTGTTCGAGAGGTTTTTCGAGTCCTTAAAGACTTATGCCGCTTCGAGCGAGGAACCGGCTTTGTCCGGCCAAGGCGTGGATAGCGCCCCGAACTCGGTCTTCCGAATACTAGGGGCTTCGCCGAAATTTAAAATTATAGAGTTCTATGGCTAAGTGAGAGTGTTCAAGCATTATAGTCCGATTGCTTTGTTCGTTGTGCTGAGCGCCTCCCTCGACGGACCCAATCATGGGAAAAAGAGCGCTCAGGTTTATCCCGAACACCCCAGCATTAGTGGCATGGGGGCAGAAGCCGACGACTGGCCATCTCTCAATTTTTTGATAAACAGCCGCACAGAAAGTAATATTTTAAATTCAACAAGCATTGCTTAGCGCATATGAACAAGTTTTCAGCGCACAGGATAACACGAGCGAGTTCATTCAAAAATTACATCCTTGGTACATTCATCCGCCATAAGGCGGGCACCAGCCAGAACATCCTTGTAATAGTTCTCGGGCTTGCAATGCTCCTTCCTCGGCAGCGGCCCGTCCCTCACAAGCTTCTCACCGTCCAGCTTACCCCAGTGCACCTTTGCACGGGCAAGGGCCCTACGGGCACCTTCGATGCAGACGGAGCGCTTGATGACCTCGAGCCTTGGACAAGCCTCCACCAGCCACCGCACCAGTCCGAAGTAGCTCCCAGGCAGGGCCTCTCCAGGCCACAGCCGAACTATGAAGCCCTTCAGGGCCTGTTTGGCTGCCTTGTGGAGCTCGACCAGCTGCTTCATCTGGTCGCTCAAGGGAACAGGGTGTCCGGCCTCAGCGTACTGAGACCAGAACAACTTCTCCGTCGAGCTGCCTTCCTCGGCTCGGTAGAATGCGGCGGCATTGGATATGCTGCGGGGAAGATCTTGGAATGCCCCTGGAGAGCTTTGGATTCGGGTAAGTAACAAGTAGTTTACTTTTATATGTCTGCTTTGCATAGAGAATGCCTTACTGCCGCTATCTTTTTCACCGCATCCAATTCCTGGAGGGCCTTCTGGGCTTCGTCCTTGGCAGATTTGGCAGTTTTAAGGGCCGTAGCAAGCTCGGACGCTCGCATCCTCGAGTCGAGCTCCAAACTCTCATGTTTTTTCATGAGAGCCTGAAGCTCTTGCTGCACCTCGCCAACCCGCGCCTCAAATTTATCCCGCTCGGTGCGCTTCGTGGCTGCTTTCTTCTCGGCCTCGGACAGCGCCCGCTTGAGGGTCGCCACCTCAGTTGTGGCCCCTACAAATAAGCAGTATACTCCTGTCATTTTTTGCAATTGCGTCCTCTTATAGGCATTTTTTCTATAAGGTATCTCTTACCTTGTTTCTCCTCGAGCTGCCGTTTGTCAAGGCCGAGCTCTTGCTCGGTCCGCTCGAGGCCCTGCTTCAGGGCACCCACCTCCGCAGTCAGTGCGGCGGTGGCCAGCAGCGAATCCTGCATACGTATATTGACTCCTTTTTAGTTAGACTCCTGCGATATTTAATAGATCCTCTATTCGGCTTTTATTTCCGAACGCCAAACAGAGCATCAGGGGCTACTGTCTATGCGGTAATATTTTTACATATTTTTTACTTACCTCGAAGCCTGTTAGAAAGCTAGCACAAGCTTCAGTCAGTTCGCTTTTGGCGGACCGAACCTTCTGGACCACCGTACTCATTATGGTACGGTGCTCCTCGTCGATGGAGGCGCCCTTAAGCACCTCCAGCAGATTGTCCGGCGCCTCCGGTTGGACGGAGGACGCCGACTCAATAGGCTTGCTCCTCTTGGCAGGAGTTCGCCTGCCACGGTCCGGAACTGTTGACGATTCCGGCGTGGTGTCCGGCTTAAAGCCGGACTTGGAGCCCTGGGGGGTCTTGTCCCCTTTACTCCTGGAGTCTGGGAGGTCGCCTCACGGCTCCTCCTGGACCACCTCCTCTTGCCCCGGAGCTTGTCGCGACGCCACTTCGGCGTCATCCGCGGCACAGGGGGAGGCAGCAGGAGGACCTGGAAGCCGCATTCCTTGACAACTTCCAGGGCACTTATGTGCGACCACCGGACACCGATGACCTAAGACACATAATTCAGCAGCCAGAGGAATCGGCCAGGCAATTCTGGACACGGTTCCTACAAAGAAAAACCAGATAGTCGACTGTTTGGACGCAGAGGCCTTAGCGGCCTTCAAGCATAATATCCGTGACGAGTGGCTGGCCCGGCACCTGCGACAGGAAAAGCCGAAATCTATGGCAGCCCTCACGACACTCATGACCCGCTTTTGCGCGGGAGAGGACAGCTGGCTAGCTCGCAGCAACAACCTAACCAAGAACCCTGGTAATTCGAATACCAAGGACAAAAGTGACAAGTCGCGTCGGAACAAACAAAAGCGCCGCGTTGACAGCGACATGAACGAGGATACGACAGTTAATGCCGGATTCCGAGGCTACAAATCCGGTCAATGGAAAAAGCCATTCAAAAGAAATACTTAGGGCCCGTCCAGTTTGGAACGAATACTCGACCGGTTGTGCCAGAAACATGGCACCCCCGAAAAGCCAGCCAATCACAACAACAGGGATTGTTGAGTGTTCAAGCAGGCAGGCAAGTTAAGAGCCGAAAACAAAGACAAGGGGCTGTATAGCGACAACAAGGAGGAGCCTAGGCCGCCGAACAATAGTGGACAGAAGGGATTTCCCCCTCAAGTGCGGACGGAGAACATGATATACGCAACCCACATCCCCAAGAGGGAGCGGAAGCGTGCGTTACGAGACGTATATGCGATTGAGCCAGTCGCCCCAAAGTTCAACCCATGGTCCTCCTGCCCGATCACCTTTGATCGAAGGGACCACCCACTAGCATCCGTCACAGCGGCTTCACCGCATTGGTTCTAGACCCAATCATTGACGAATTTCATCTCACAAGAGTCCTCATGAACGGCGGCAGCAGCCTGAACCTGCTTTACCAGGATACAGTGCGAAAAATGGGCATAGATCCCTCGAGGATCAAGCCCACCAAAATGACCTTTAAAGGCGTCATACCAGGTATAGAAGCCAACTGTACAGGCTCAGTCACACTGGAAGTGGTCTTTGGATCCCCGGATAACTTCTGAAGCGAGGAGTTAATCTTCGACATAGTCCCGTTCCGCAGTGGCTATCACGCACTGCTCGGGCGAACCGCATTCGGAAAATTCAACGCGGTACCGCACTATGCATACCTCAAGCTCAAGATGCCAGGCCCTAGAGGAGTAATCACGGTCAATGGGAACACCGAACGCTCCCTCCGAACGGAGGAGCACACGGCAGCGCTCGCAGCAGAAGTACAAAGCAGCCTCTCTAGGCAGTTCTCTAGTTCGGCCTTCAAAAAGCCGGACACTGTCAAGCGCGCCCGGAGTACCCTACAACAAGACCGCCTGGCACGTTTTGAGATAGCGTAGCAATGCGGCCCCAACCCTAGCCCTCGCGATATAGCAAAACCAGTGCTTCGCGTACATAACTACGCTCTTGAAAATACCATGGGCACAGGGGAAGGGGCACTATCATGGCACGCCCGAAAAATGGCTTAAACCGCACCAGGGGCTGCCAGATTCCTTTTTTTCTTTCTTCCTCACTCTCAGGACTCCATACTTCGGACGACCTGTTCGGCAATTCAACTGCCGCACAAACGATGCAAGATCCAGGAAAGCAGACAAGCCACGCCGCATTATGGAACTCCCAGGTGGTCTCTATTATGAGCAGTATACCTGTTTTTTAATACAATTCCGCGGCCTGCCCCTGGCCAGGACATGTTAAATAGTCCAATTTCTTTTGCTTATCGCACTATTTGTACCGTTCCGCTTTCATAGCAGCCTTTCTATAAACAATGCATAGCTTTTTGTCTATTTTTTGCATTATCCTCTTTTTATATATATGTTTATTAATAACATGTTGCGACCGTACACCGTGGTACGTCAAAAATACGCCAGGGGCTTCAGTACCCATCAATATGGCGTGAGAAGTCCGTACACTTTCACAAGTGCGGCACCCCAAACTTATAGCACTATATGCATCGGCTCCGAATCATGATTTGGGTCAATAGTTGGGTTTGCCCGGCTCCTATGTTTTGGTGCCTTACGTTCCGCTATATCGGCTAAGGTAGCACTAGGAGAACTACTGTGATTGTGCCCCAGTTGAGCTGGGCTGAGCACCTCAGTAGAGAAAGCTAAAACTGACTATCATGATGAGGCGAGAGACCGGTCGCTGTTCGAGAGGTTTTTCGAGTCCTTAAAGACTTATGCCGCTTCGAGCGAGGAACCGGCTTTGTCCGGCCAAGGCGTGGATAGCGCCCCAAACTCGGTCTTCCGAATACTAGGGGCTTCGCCAAAATTTAAAAATATAGAGTTCTATGGCTAAGTGAGAGTGTTCAAGCATTATAGTCCGATTGCCTTGTTCGTTGTGCTGAGCGCCTCCCTCGACGGACCCAATCATGGGAAAAAGAGCGCTCAGGTTTATCCCGAACACCCCAGCACTAGTGGCATGGGGGCAGAAGCCGACGACTGGCCATCTCTCAATTTTTTGATAAACGGCCGCACAGAAAGTAATATTTTAAATTCAACAAGCATTTCTTAGCGCATATGAACAAGTTTTCAGCGCACAGGATAACACGAGCGAGTTCATTCAAAAATTACATCCTTGGTACATTCATCCGCCATAAGGCGGGCACCAGCCAGAACATCCTTGTAATAGTTCTCGGGCTTGCGATGCTCCTTCCCCGGCGGCGACCCGTCCCTCACAAGCTTCTCACCGTCCAGCTTACCCCAGTGCACCTTTGCACGGGTAAGGGCCCTACGGGCACCTTCGATGCAGATGGAGCGCTTGATGACCTCGTGCCTTGGACAAGCCTCCACCAGCCGCCACACCAGTCCGAAGTAGCTCCCAGGTAGGGCCTCTCCAGGACACAGCCGAACTATGAAGCCCTTCAGGGCCTGTTCGGCCGCCTTGTGGAGCTCGACCAGCTGCTTCAGCTAGTCGCTCAAGGGCACAGGGTGTCCGGCCTCAGCATACTAAGACCAGAACAACTTCTCTGTCGAGCTTCCTTCCTCGGCTCGGTAGAATGCGGCGGCATTGGATATGCTGTGGGGAAGATCTGCGAATGCCCCTGGAGAGCTCCAGATTCGGGTAAGTAACAAGTAGTTTACTTTTATATGTCTGGTTTGCATAGAGAATGCCTTACCCGCCGCTATCTTTTTCACCGCATCCAATTCCTGGAGGGCCTTCTGGGCTTCGTCCTTGGCAGATTTGGCAGTTTTAAGGGCCGTAGCAAGCTCGGACGCTCGCGTCTTCGAGTAAAGCTCCAAACTCTCATGTTTTTTCATGAGAGCCTGAAGCTCTTGCTGCACCTCGCCAACTCGCGCCTCAAATTTCTCCCGCTCGGTGCACTCCGTGGCCGCTTTCTTCTCGGCCTCGGACATCGCCTGCTTGAGGGTCGCCACCTCAGTTGTGGCCCCTACAAATAAGCAGTATACTCCTGTCATTTTTTGCAATTGCGTCCTCTTATAGGCATTTTTTCTATAAGGTATCTCTTACCTTCTTTCTCCTCGAGCTGCCGTTTGGCAAGGCCGAGCTCTTGCTCGGTCCGCTCGAGGCCCTGCTTCAGGGCACCCACCTCCGCAGTCAGTGCGGCGGTGGCCAGCAGCGAATCCTGCATACGTATATTGACTCCTTTTTAGTTAGACTCCTACGATATTTAATAGATCCTCTATTCGACTTTTCTTTCCGAACGCCAAACAGAGCATCAGGGGCTACTGTCTATGCGGTAATATTTTTACATATTTTTTACTTACCTCGAAGCCTGTTAGAAAGCTAGCACAAGCTTCAGTCAGTTCGCTTTTGGCGGACCGAACCTTCTGGACCACCGTACTCATTATGGTACGGTGCTCCTCGTCGATGGAGGCGCCCTTAAGCACCTCCAGCAGATTGTCCGGCGCCTCCGGTTGGACGGAGGACGCCGACTCAATAGGCTTGCTCCTCTTGGCAGGAGTTCGCCTGCCACGGTCCGGAACCGTTGACGATTCCGGCGCGGTGTCCGGCTTAAAGCTGGACTTGGAGCCCTGGGGGGTCTTGTCCCCTTTACTCCTGGAGTCCGGGAGGTCGCCTCGCGGCTCCTCCTGGACCACCTCCTCTTGCCTCGGAGCTTGTCGTGATGCCACTTTGGCGTCATTCGCGGCACAGGGGGAGGCAGCGGGCGGAACTGAATTCACGTCCGATGAGTCCAGAGAGCCGCTCGACGACTCGTCGAGCCCGTCCTTTGGCGGGCTGCATGATTATATTCGACATTAGGGAAAGCTGTGCAACAAAAGGAATATCATGAGTTACTCTGGTATCCGAACACTTACGATTTCGCCGGATGCTTGGCCCTGTCTGGCCACTCCTCTTCGTCCTCGTCGGCGTCGGGGGCGTAGTCCGACGGAGGGGTTTTCCTCTTCTTGGACCCTTCGGCCTCCCCTACTGGGGCGGCCTTCCTCTTCTTTCCTCCCCCCGCTGGAGGGGGAGAGGTTTCTTCTTCCTCCTCCTCATCTTCACGGGAGGAGTGCGTCTCGGACTCGTCGGACGACGAGTCCGACACCACCATATGCCGGGAACTCTTTCGAGTCCCCGTGGCCTTCTTCTTCTTGGCCTTCTTCTCTGGCACCACATAAGGTGCCGGAACCAGCAGCTTCACTAGGAGAGCAGGGGCTGGGTCTTCGGGCAAGGGAGCCGGACAGTTAATCAGTCCGGACTGCACCTGCCAATCCTATCAAAGGTAAGGGAGTTTAGATCCCGCATAGAGTCAAACTATGAAAAAAAACTTAACATCCTGTAAAAGATGAAAATATCTCACCTCGCCAGCAGGACGCTGCGAGCTGAATCCGCGGTCTTCGGAGGCGGATGTGGGAGCCTCGGCACCTTTGGTTAGCCCCTTCCAGACATCTTCGTACGTCGTGTCGAAGAGCCTGCTCAGAGTTCGATGCTGCGCCGGGTTGAACTCCCACAAATTGAAGTCCCGTTCTTGACACGGAAGGATCCGGCGGACGAGCATGACCTGGACTATGTTGACAAGCTTGAGCTGCTTGTTTACCAGGGACTGGATGCATTTTTGCAGTCCGGTCACCTCTTCTTCGTCGCCCTATGACAAGCCCGTCTCCTTCCAGGACGTGAGCCGCGTAGGGGGTCCGGATCGGAATTCAGGGGCTGCGATCCACTTCGGATCGCGTGGTTCGGTGATGTAAAACCACCCTAACTGCCACCCCTTCAAGGTCTCCACAAAGGAGCCCTCGAGCCATAGGACGTTGGCTATTTTGCCCGCCATGGCACCTCTGCACTCTGCCTGGTTGCCGCGCACCACCTTTGGCTTGACGTTGAAGGTCTTGAGCCAGAGGCCGAAATGGGGGCGGATGCAGAGGAAGGCCTCGCACACGACGATAAACGCTGAGATATTGAGGACGAAGTTCGGGGCTAGATCGTGGGAATCTAGGCCATAGTAGAACATGACTCCGCGGACAAATGGGTGGAGAGGAAAACCCAGTCCGCGGAGGAAGTGGGGAAGAAATACTACCCTCTCCTGGGGCCTCGGGGTGGGGAGAAGCTGCCCCTCCTCAGGAAGCCAGTGCGCGATGTCTTTGGACAAGTATCCAGCCTTCCTTAGCTTTTTGACATGGCCCTCCGTGACGGAGGAGACCATCCACTTGCCTCCCGCTCCGGACATTGTTGGAGAAGGTTGACGTAGGAAGTGCGGGCTTGGGCGCTGGAGCTCGGGTGCGCAGAAGATGGATAGGCAAAGGAGGAAGAAGGCGTAGATAAAAAGGTGGATCCTTATCCCCTTATATGGATGGACGCGACTATGCGTCCCCACCAGCCTAGTAAAACTCGCTTGCCTCCCAAGCGCCGTGATAAGTGGCGCGGTTGGGTTACCCACGTCCGTATTGATGAGAATCCCGTAAATGGGGGACACGATCTCTGCTTTAACAAGACGTGCCAAGGAAACCGCCTCGCAAAACACGCTGA
Organism: Triticum aestivum; assembly: GCF_018294505.1. NCBI lineage: Eukaryota > Viridiplantae > Streptophyta > Magnoliopsida > Poales > Poaceae > Triticum > Triticum aestivum. The sequence goes on from NC_057794.1 coordinate 436,771,832, forward strand.
GGTGGAGAAGTGAAAATGATTTGGATAAAGGCTTGGCCGTAGTGTGATGTCACGCTGCGGAATATGTCAGCAGATTAGATTTGTGTTAATATTATTCTCTCTGTGGTAATACGTGGAAACTTATTTTGCAGAGCCGGACACTACTCTTGGTGTTTACAAACTTTTATGAAGAATTGGAGGAGGAACCCGCCTTGCAATGCCGAAGACAATCTGCGCGCCGGACTCGTCATCATTGAAGCCTGGTTCAGGGGCTACTGAGGGAGTCCTGGATTAGGGGGTGTTCGGGTAGCCGGACTATACCTTCACCCGGACTCCAGGACTATGAAGATACAAGATTGAAGACTTCGTCCCGTGTTCGGATGGGACTTTCCTTGGCGTGGAAGGCAAGCTTGGTGATGCGGATATTCAAGATCTCCTACCATTGTAACCGACTTTGTGTAACCCTAACCCTCTCCGGTGTCTATATAAACCGGAGGGTTTTAGTCCATAGGACAACTTCATCATACAACAATCATACCATAGGCTAGCTTCTAGGGTTTAGCCTCCTTGATCTCGTGGTAGATCTACTCTTGTACTACCCATATCATCAATATTAATCGAGCAGGACGTAGGGTTTTACCTCCATCAAGAGGGCCCGAACCTGGGTAAAACGTTGTGTCCCTTGCCTCCTGTTACCATCCGCCTAGAAGCGCAGTTCAGGACCCCCTACCCGAGATCCGCCGGTTTTGACACCGACACCAACATTCAAGTTTTCAGCAAAGATTATAGACTAACCATATTCACAATAACGCATAGGTTTCATGTTTACTCATATCAATGGCATAATCAACTAGCGAGCAATAATAATAAATCTCAGATGACAACACTTTCTCAAAACAATCATAATATGATATAACAAGATGGTATCTCGCTAGCCCTTTCTGAGATCGCAAAACATAAATGCAGAGCACCTTTAAAGATCAAGGACTGACTAGACATTGTAATTCATGGAAAAAGAGATCCAGTCAAGTCATACTCAATGTAAACTAACAGTAATGAATTCAAATGACAGCGGTGCTCTCCAACTGGTGCTTTTTAATAAGAGGATGATGACTCAACATAAAAGTAAATAGATAGGCCCTTCGCAGAGGGAAGCAGGGATTTGTAGAGGTGCCAGAGCTCGATTTTGAAATAGAGATGAATAATATTTTGAGCGGTAATAATTTCACTGTCAACATAACAACCAAGAGATGGCGATATCTTCCATGCTACACACATTATAGGCGGTTCCCAAACAGAATGGTAAAGTTTATACTCCCCTCCACCAACAAGCACCAATCCATGGCTTGCTCGAAACAACGAGTGCCTCCGACTAACAAGAGTCCCAGGGGGAGTTTTGTTTGAAATTATTTTGATTTGATTTGCATAAAGCATGGGACTGGGCATCCCGGTGACCAACCATTTTCTCATGAGTGAGGAGCGGAGTCCACTCCTCTTGAGAATAACACGCCTAACATGGAAGATACGGACAACCCTAGTTGATACATGAGCTATTTGAGCATACAAAACAGAATGTTTATTTGAAGGTTTAGAGTTTGGCACATACAAATTTACTTGGAACGGTAGGTAGATACTGTATATAGGTAGGTATGGTGGACTCATATGGAATAATTATGGGGTTTATGGAGTTGGATGCACAAGCAGTATTCCCGCTTAGTACAGGTGAAGGCTAGAAAAAGACTGGGAAGCGACCAACTAGAGAGCGACAACAGTCATGAACATGCATTAAAATTAATCAACACCGAATGCAAGCATGAGTAGGATATAATGCACCATGAACATAAATATCATAGAGGCTATGTTGATTTTTTTTCAACTACATGCGTGAACATGTGCCAAGTCAAGCCACTCGAATCGTTCAAAAGAGGATACCACCCTATCATACCACATCACAACCATTTTAATAGCATGTTGGCACGCAAGGTAAACCATTATAAGCTCCTAGCTAATTAAGCATGGCACAAGAAACTATGATCTCTAATTGTCATTGCAAACATGTTTATTCATAATAGGCTGAATCAGGAACGATGAACTAATCATATTTACAAAAACAAGAGAGGTCGAGTTCATACCAGCTTTTCTCATCTCAGTCAGTCCATCATATATCGTCATAATTGCCTTTCACTTGCACGACCGGATGATGTGGATAATAATAATAGTGCACGTGCATTGTACTAAGCTGGAATCTGCAAGCATTCAATAAATAGGAGAAGACAAGGCAATATGGGCTCTGTCGGTGTCAAAACCGGCGGATCTCGGGTAGGGGGGTCCCGAACTGTGCGTCTAGGCGGATGGTAACAAGAGACGGGGGACACGATGTTTTTACCCAGGTTTGGGCCCTCTCGATGGAGGTAAAACCCTACTCTTGCTTGATTGATCTTGATGATATGAGTATTACAAGAGTTGATCTACCACGAGATCGAAGAGGCTAAACCCTAGAAGCTAGCCTATGGTATGATTGTTGTTGTTCGTCCTACGGACTAAACCCTCCGGTTTATATAGACAACGGAGGGGGCTAGAGTTACACAGAGTCGGTTACAAGGAAGGAGATCTATATATCCGTATTGCCAAGCTTGCCTTCCACGCCAAGGAGAGTCACATCTGGACACGGGACGAAGTCTTCAATCTTGTATCTTCATAGTCCAATAGTCCGGCCAAAGGATATAATCCGGCAGTCCGGATACCCCCTAATCCAGGACTCCCTCAGTAGCCCCTGAACCAGGCTTCAATGACGATGAGTCCGGCACGCAGATTGTCTTCGGCATTGCAAGGCGGGTTCCTCCTCCGAATACTTCATAGAAGATTTCGAACACGAGGATCGTGTCCGACTCTGCAAAACAAGTTCCACATACAACCGTAGAGAGAATAATATTTTCACAAATCTAATCTGCCGACGCATTCTGCAGTGTGACATCACACCACAGCCAGGTCACCATTCGAATCGTTTTTCACAACCAACCTCAGCGTGTTTCGCGAGGCGGTTTCCTTGGCACGTCTTGTCGAAGCAGAGATCATGTCCCCTTATTACGGGATTCCCATCAATACGGGCGTGGGTAACCCAACCGCGCCATCAATTACGGCGCTTGGGGGATAAGCGAGTTTTACCAGGCTGATGGGGGCGCATAATTTCGTCCGCCTTTATAAAGGGATAAGGGTTCACCTTTTTCTACCCACGCCTTCTTCCTCCTTGCTCATCCATTCTCGCGCACTCGATCTCGAGCGCCCAAGTCCACATCCTTCTCCTCAACCCTCTCCAAACATGTCCGGAGCGGGAGGCAAGTGGATGGTCTCCTCCGTTACGGAGGGAGACATCAAAAAGCTACACGGGGCCGGATACTTAGCCGCGGATATTGTGCACCGGCTGCCAGCCGTGGGGCAGATCGTCCCTACCCTGGAACCTTACGAAAGGGTGGTTTTCCTCACCCACTTCATCCGCGGACTGGGGTTTCCCCTCCATCCATTCGTCCGTGGCCTTATGTTCTATTATGGGTTGGACTTCCATGATCTAGCTCCGAATTTCATCCTCAACATCTTGGTGTTCATCGTCGTGTGTGAGGCTTTCCTCCGCGTCCGGCCCCACTTCGGCCTGTGGGTGAAGACCTTCAATGTCAAACCGTAGGTAGTAGGCGGCCAACAAGCGGAATGCGGCGGAGCCATGGTGGGCAAAATGCCCAACGTTACATGGCTCGAGGGCTCCTACGTGGAGACCATAAAGGGGTGGCAATCGGGGTGGTTCTACATCACCGAGCCGCGCGACACCAACTGGGTGGCGGCCCCAGAGTTTTGATCCGGAATCCCCACGCGGCTCACTTCCTAGAAGGAGAAGGGCCTGTCCTAGGGCTCATCAGTGGAGCTGGACGGACTCTAGAAGTGTATCCGGAACATGATAGGCAAGAAACTCAAGCTTGTCAACATAGTCCAGGTCATGCTCTTCCGCCGGATCATCCCGTGTCAACGACGGGCTTTCAACTTATGGGAGTTCGACCCGGCCCAGCACCAGACTCTACGCGAGCTCTTTGACATGATGCATAAGGACATCTGGAAGGTGCTGTTCAAGGGCGCCGAGGTCCCCCCTCCCCTTACCGAGGACCGCGGTCTAAGCGCGACGCGCCCTGCGAATCCGGTAAGTTCTGTACACCTCGTAGGGTATTTATTTTCCATAGTTTAACCATGTACGGGGTCTGAGCTCCCATGCCTTTGACAGGACTGGGTGGAGAAATCGGAGAAGATTGACTGTCCGGCCCCTCTGCCCGAAGACCCTGCAGACGCTCTCCTGACGGAGATGCGGACTCCGGATCCTTATGAGGTGCCGAAGAAGAAGATCAAGAAGAAGGCCACGGGAACCCGAAAGAGTTCCCGACGCCAGGTGGTATCGGACTCATCATCCGATAACTCCAAGACGCACTCCTCCCGTGAAAATGAGGAGGAGGAAGATGACGGTTCTCCCCGTCCAGCCGGGGGAGAAAGGAAAAGGAAGGCCGCCGCAACCGGGGAGGCTGGAGGGTCCAAGAAGGGAAGGACTCTCCTTTTGGACTGTTCCACCACAGCCGCCGACAGCGAAGACGAGTGGTTACTCAGGGCCAAGCCCCTGGCAAAGTTGTAAGTATTCGGATACCAGAGTAACTCATAGCATACTTTTATTGCACTGCTTCTCCTAACGTCGAATATGATCATGCAGTCCGCCCCGAGCCCACATCGACATATCCTCGTCGGATGGTTCCTTGGACTCGTTGGATATGAATAGCGAGTCACTTCCAATCGCCTCCTCTCCTCGCCCTGCGGACAATGTCGAGGTATTGTATCAAGGGGCACCGGTTCTGAGGTAGTCCTAGAGGCGCCTCAAGGCGACCTTCCGGACTCCAGGCGCAAAGGGAGCAAGACTCCCAAGGGCTCCAAGTTCGGCCCTCAGCCGAACACCGTGCCGGAACCTCCAGTGGTTCCGGACTCCGGCAGGCGCCGCCCTGCCAAGAGGGGCAAACCGCCCGTGCCGGTGACCTCTGTCTATCCAGAGGAACCGGACAACCTGCTGGGAGCGCTTCGCGGCGCTTCCATCGATGAAGAGCACCGCACTATTATGAGTGCAGTGATCAAGAAGGTTCAATCCGCCAAGAGCGGACTGACTGAAGCCTGTGCCAGCCTTCTAACAGGCTTTGAGGTAAGTATTTAAAATATAGGAAAATATTATCGCATAGACAGTTCCAGTCCTGTGCCAACCTTCTTCATTATCCGCATCCCAATCCTCCCGGACATAGTTCGGCAACGACTCTCCTGACAAGGAGAGAGACCTTAATGAGTTTAGTATGTCGCCAAAGGGCGAGTGCTGAAAGATATCCGCGGAGGTCAACTCCATGATCGGCGCCCAGTCGGATTCGATAGGCACGGGCGCAGGCGGTTCGGAGTCCGTGGCCGGGGAAGAATCCGGCAGTTTGGCGTCGCGGCTCTCATGAAGGGTAAGGTCAATACTCAGCTCGATCGCTGCTGAGAATGCGGCCTCCATGGCGGGGTCTATCCACCCATCCATGGATGGCGCAATTGGCTCCGAATTGAGGGTCAGAGCGGTTGCCAGTGCGGTCTCCTGAACACTGTCCGATGGTAGAGCTAAATCATGCTCATCGTGACCGTGCGGCGCACTCGGCAGGGGCTTGAATCCATCGAAGATCAAGTCTCCGCGAATGTCGTCCATGTAGTTTAAACTTCCAAACCTGACCTGGTGGCCAGGGGCGTAACTCTCGATCTGCTCCAGATGGCCAAGCGAGTTGGCCCGTAGTGCGAAGCCGCCGAATACGAAGATCTGTCCGGGGAGAAAAGTCTCACCCTGGACTGCATTGCTATTGTTGATCGAAGGAGCCATCAAGCCTTACGATGATGACACAGAGGAACTCTCAATGAAAGCACCAATGTCGGTGTCAAAACCGGCGGATCTCGGGTAGGGTGTCCCGAACTGTGCGTCTAGGCGGATGGTAACAGGAGACGGGGGACATGATGTTTTTACCCAGGTTCGGGCCCTCTCGATGGAGGTAAAACCCTACTCCTGCTTGATTGATCTTGATGATATGAGTATTACAAGAGTTGATCTACCACGAGATCGAAGAGGCTAAACCCTAGAAGCTAGCCTATGGTATGATTGTTGTTGCTCGTCCTATGGACTAAACCCTCCGGTTTATATAGACACCGGAGGGGGCTAGGGTTACACAGAGTCGGTTACAAGGAAGGAGATCTATATATCCGTATTGCCAAGCTTGCCTTCCACGCCAAGGAGAGTCCCATCCGGACACGGGACGAAGTCTTCAATCTTGTATCTTCATAGTCCAACAGTCCGGCCAAAGGATATAATCCGGCTGTCCGGATACCCCCTAATCCAGGACTCCCTCAGGCTCTTTTGTCAGATCAACAATAATGCATATAAGAGCCACTTCAACAATTTAATTATGGTCTTCTCCTATCGACCCCAAAGAAAAGAAAAGAAATAAAACTATTTACACGGGAAAGCTCCCAACAAGTAAAAGAAGAATAGGAAATCTTTTTGGGTTTTCTTTTTAATTACTACTACAAGCATGGAAATTAAAACTAGCTAAAAGCTACAACTAATTTTTTGGTTTTTATCAGGGTTTATTAAGCACACAAGAAGAAAGCATAAAAAGAGAAAATAAACTAGCATGGATGATACAATGAAAAAGTATGAGCACCGACATCTAGCAATGAGTGTGTGGACATAATTGTAATGTCGGTGAGAAATACATACTCCCCCAAGCTTAGGCTTTTGGCCTAAGTTGATCTAATGCCACGGATGGCGTGGCGGATATCCAAAGTTTTAGTTGGGGTCGTACTGAGATGCAGCAGTCATTGCATCGTGGGCTGCAGCTAGAAGGCGAGCTATCTCAGCTCTCCTCTTATACTCTTCCACCTCCTCTTTGGTTATAGAATATCTTCCTTTTGCCTGAAAGTCAAAGAAAGTAGAAGCAGGGAGAGCGACATGATAGGTGCGTCGTCTGTCAAAGATTAGTCGGTACTGGAGGAACTGGTCATTCCTCTCAACAAACCGATGACGAACCATAGCCTCATAATCCAAATAAGCAGGAGGCAACTCAATATCATCCTCACGTATGGTTATGCCAAGAAAATTAGCTATGCAGGTTGCATAAATTCCACCGAAGAAATCTCCATTAAATCTATTAAGATGCAACCTTGATGTCTACTACACAACCTTCTTGTAGACGTTATTGGGCATCCAAGTGCAGAGGTTTGTAGGACAGTAGCAAATTTCCCTCAAGTGGATGACCTAAGGTTTATCAATCCGTATGAGGCGTAAGATGAAGATGGTCTCTCTCAAGCAACCCTACAACCAAATAACAAAGAGTCTCTTGTGTCCCCAACACACCCAATACAATGGTAAATTGTATAGGTGCACTAGTTCGGCGAAGAGATGGTGATACAAGTGCAATATGGATAGTAGATAAAGGTTTTTGTAATATGAAAATATAAAAACAGCAAGGTAACTAATGAGAGCACAAACGGTATTGCTATGCATTGAAACAAGGCCTAGGGTTCATACTTTCACTAGTGCAAGTTCTCTCAACAATAATAACATAATTGGATCACATAACTATCCCTCAACATGCAACAAAGTGTCACTCCAAAGTCACTAATAGCGGAGAACAAACGAAGAGATTATGGTAGGGTACGAAACCACCTCAAAGTTATGCTTTCCAATCAATCCGTTGGGCTATTCTTATAAGTGTCACAAACAGCCCTAGAGTTTGTACTAGAATAACACCTTAAGACACAAATTAACCAAAACCCTAATGTCACCTAGATACTCCAATGTCACGTCAAGTATTCGTGGGTATGATTATACGATATGCATCACACAATCTCAGATTCATCTATTCAAACCAACACAAAGAACCTCAAAGAGCACCCCAAAGTTTCTACCAGAGAGTCAAGATGAAAACGTGTGCCAACCCCTATGCATAGGTTCATGGGCGGAACCCGCAAGTTGATCACCAAAACATACATCAAGTGGATCAATAGAATACCCCATTGTCACCACAGGTATCCCACACAAGACATACATCAAGTGTTCTCAAATCCTTAAAGACTCAATCCGATAAGATAACTTCAAAGGGAAAACTCAATCCATTACAAGAGAGTAGAGGAGGAGAAACATCATAAGATCCAACTATAATAGCAAAGCTCGCGATACATCAAGATCGTACCACCTCAAGAACACAAGAGAGAGAGAGATCAAACACATAGCTACTGATACATACCCTCAGCCCCGAGGGAGAACTACTCCCTCCTCGTCATGGAAAGCACCGAGATGATGAAGATGGCCACTGGAGAGGGATTCCCCCTCTGGTAGGGTGCCATAACAGGTCTAGATTGGTTTTCAGTGGCTACGGAGGCTACTGGCAGCGGAACTCCCGATCTATTGTCGTCCTCGAAGTTTTTAGGGTATATGGGTATATATAGGAGGAAGAAGTACGTCGGGGGAGCCAAGAGGGGCCCATGAGGGTGGAGGGCGCACCCAGGGGGTGGGCGCGCCCCCTGCCTCGTGCCTTCCTCGTTGCTTCCCTTACGTACACCCCAAGTCTTCTGGATTGCTTCCGTTCCAAAAATAAGTTCTGTGAAGTTTTAGGTCAATTGGACTCCGTTTGATTTTCCTTTTCTGCGATACTCTAAAACAAGGAAAAAACAGAAACTGGCACTAGGCTCTGGGTTAATAGATTAGTCCCAAAAATAATATAAAAGTGTATAATAAAGCCCATAAACATCCAAAACAGATAATATAATAGCATGGAACAATCAAAAATTATAGATACGTTGGAGACATATCAAACCTACGTGCAACAATGGCTCCCAAATTATAATATTTATCTCCTAACACAGCACTCCTAAGAATACTGAGGTCAGGGACACACATGTGACATGCTTCATCTTTACCATTAATGCATCTACCTATGAAGAGAGCAAAGTAATGTATAGCAGGAAAGTGAATGCTTCCTATGGTAGCTTGTGCTATATCTCTAGATTCCCCCACAGTTATACTAGCAAGAAAATCTCTAAATTCAGATTTGCGAGGTTCACTGGCACTACCCCATTGTGGAAGTTTGCAAGCAGTGGTAAAGTCCTCTAAGTCCATAGTGTAAGAATTTTCATAAAGATTAAACATGACAGTTTGAGAATTACATGAAGATGAAAATTCGAACCTCCTCACAAAGGAACTAGTGAGATAGTGGTACTGACGGCATTTTTCTTCCTCGAAGCCCACAAGATCAGCGTTACGCAAATATGCATTAAATTCTTCCTTAATCCCCGCTCGATCCATGAAGTCCTCTGAAGGCCATTCACAAGGCCGCACTGGAGCGTCCCTTGGTGGCTCATCATCAACGTCACGCATTGCAAGCCTGGGTTCTTGCTTCCTTGAAGAACCACCTTGGTACATTTTCCTAAGCATATTTCTCCCTGTGAAAAATTTCTGAAATTTTTAGTAACTTCAAATAAAAGTAAGCCAAGCTCAACAAAATTGATAGCAACTACTCCTACAAGTGCCTAGAGACTATATCATGCATTAGACCTACTTGGAACCATATAAATTTGACATGCAAGCTCAAGAATAGGGTCACCTAAGCAGCAAAAATATGCAATGAATAAAGCACTAGAACAAAAACTAATTGGAACAATGGAGGAGTCACATACCAAGGAACAATCCCCCCAAGCAGTTTTGTGAGAGGTGCTTTGAGCAAGGAGATCGAAAATCGTAGCAAAATGAGCTAGAACTTGTGCTTGAGCTGGATAATGGTGTTTGTGGGAGGAAGAAGGAGTGTGTGGGTGCATGAATAAGTTGAGGAGGGACACCGTGGACCCACGAGGCAGGGGGCGCGCCCTCCACCCTCGTGGCCAGGTGGATGCCCCCTTGCTGTGTTCTTAGTGCCAAATATTCTCAAATATTTCAGAAAAAATCATATTTAAATTTCAGGGCATTTGGAGAACTTTTATTTTCGGGGTATTTTTATATTGCATGAATAGTTCAGATAACAGACAGAAATACTATTTTTATTTTATTTAATATAAATAACAGAAAGTAAAAGGAGGGTATAGAGAGTTGTGCTTTCTAACTTCATCCATCTCATGATCATCAAAAGGAATCCATTAACAAGGCTGATCAAGTCTTGTTAACAAACTCATTCCGAGTAACATGGAACCAGAGAATTTTCGAATAACACTAGGTTACCTCAATGGGGATATGCACATCCCCAACAATAAGAATATCATATTTCTTCTTGACAGTAGGAAGAGGAAATTCAAAACCTCCAAAAATAATTGATGGATTTTTTCCAATAGAATTAATACTATGGACTTGAGGTTGTTTCCTCGGAAAGTGTACCGTATGCTCATTACCATTAACATGAAAAGTGACATTTCCTTTGTTGCAATCAATAACAGCTCCTGTAGTATTCAAAAAGGGCCTTCCAAGAATAATAGACATACTATCGTCCTCGGGAATATCAAGAATAACAAGGTCCATTAAAATAGTAACGTTTGCAACCACAACAGGCACATCCTCACAAATACCGACATGTATAGTAGTTGATTTATCAGCCATTTGCAAAGATATTTCAGTAGGTGTCAACTTATTCAAATCAAGTCTACGATATAAAGATAGAGGCATAACACTAACACCGGCTCCAAGATCACATAAAGCAGTTTTAACATAGTTTCTTTTAATGGAGCATGGTATAGTGGGTACTCATGGATCTCCAAGTTTCTTTGGTACTCCACCATTAAAAGTATAATTAGCAAGCATGGTGGAAATTTTAGCTTCCGGTATCTTTCTTTTATTAGTAACAATTTCTTTCATGTACTTAGCATAAGGATTCATTTTAAGCATATCAGTTAATTGCATACGCAAAAAGATAGGTCTAATCATTTTAGCAAAACGCTCAAAATCCTCATCATCCTTTTTCTTGGATGGTTTGGGAGGAAAAGGCATGGGTTTTTGAACCCATGGTTCTCTTTCTTTACCATGTTTCCTAGCAACAAAGTATTTCTTATCATAACGTTGATTCTTTGATTGTGGGTTATCAAGATCAACAGGAGGTTCAATTTCTATATCATTATCATTGCTAGGTTGAGCATCAACATGAACATTATCATTAACATTATCACTAGTTTCAGGTTCATTACCAGATTGTGTTTCAGCATCAGAAATAGAAATATCATTTGGATTCTTAGGTGTTTCAGCAATAGGTTCACTAGAAGCATGCAAAGTACTATCATTTTTCTTTTTCTTCCTTTTAGAAGGACTAGGTGCATCTATATTATTTCTCTGAGAATCTTGCTCAATTCTCTTAGGGTGGCCTTCAGGATACAAAGGTTCCTGAATCATTTTACCAGTTCTAGTAGCCACTCTGACAGCAAAATCATTATTCTTACTATTCAATTCATTGAGCAAATCATTTTGAGCTTTAAGTACTTGTTCTACTTGAGTGGTAACCATAGAAGCATGTTTACTAATAAGTTTAAGTTCACCTTTGACATTAACCATATAATCACCCAAGTGTTCAAGCATATCAGCACTGCGTTTTAATTCTCTACCAAAATAAGCACTGAAGTATTCTTGCTCAACCATAAATTTATCAAACTCATCTAAGCATGGGCTAGCAACCTTAGTAAATGGGATTTCTGCTTTATCATATCTATAGAGAGAATTTACCTTTACTACCTGTGTCGGGTTATCAAGACCATGTATTTCTTCAATAGGAGATGGATTAAAATTATGCATTTCTTTGACAGGCGGTAAATTAAGACCATGCATTTCTTCAATAGGAGGTAAATTCTTAACATCTTCAGCTTTAATACCCTTTTCTTTCATGGATTTCTTTGCCTCTTGCATATCTTCAGGACTGAGAAATAGAACACCTCTCTTCTTTGGAGTTGGTTTAGGAATAGGCTCAGGAAGTGTCCAATTATTTTCATTAGCCAACATATTATTTAATAGAATTTCAGCTTCATCCGGTGTTCTTTCCCTGAAAACTAAACCAGCACAACTATCCAGGTAATCTCTGGAAGCATTGGTTAGTCCATTGTAAAAGATATCAAGTATTTCATTTTTCTTAAGAGGATGATCAGGCAAAGCATAAATTAATTGGAGAAGCCTCCCCCAAGCTTGTGGGAGACTCTCTTATTCAATTTGCACAAAATTATATATATCCCTTAAGGCAACTTGTTTCTTATGAGCAGTGAAATATTTAGCAGAGAAGTAATAAATCATATCCTGGGGACTACGCACACAACCAGGATCAAGAGAATTAAACCATATCTTAACATCACCCTTTAATGAGAAGGAAATATTTTAAGGATATAAAAGTAGCAAGTTATCTCATCATTAGTGAACAGGGTGGCTATATCATTTAATTTACTAAGATGTGCCACAACAGTTTCAGATTCATAGCCATAAAAAGGATCAGATTCAACCAAAGTAATTATATCAGGATCAACAGAGAATTCATAATCCTTATCAGTAACACAGATAGGTGAAGTAGCAAAAGCAGGGTCAGGTTTCATGCTAGCATTAAGGGATTGCTGCTTCCATTTAGCTAATAACCTCTTTAGATCATATCTATCATTGCAAGCTAAAATAGCTCTAGTAGCTTCTTCATCCATAACATAACCCTCAAGAACAACAGGCAATTCATATTTATTAGGGGAGAGTCTTCATCATCACTTTCATCAATATTATCAGTTTCAATAATTTCATTCTCTCTAGCCCTAGCAAGTTGTTCATCAAGAAATTCACCAAGTGGCATAGTAGTATCAAGCATAGAAGTAGTTTCATCATAAGTATCTTGCATAGTAGAAGTAGCATCATCAATAACATGCGACATATCAGAATGAATGGCAGAAGCAGGTTTAGGTGTCATAAGCTTACTCAAAACAGAAGGTGAATCAAGTGCAGAGCTTGATGGCAATTCCTTACCTCCCCTCATAGTTGAGGGATAAATCTTGGTTCTTGGATCTTTCAAGTTCTTCATAATGATAAGCAGATATAAATCCCAAGTGACTCAAAGAATAGAGCTATGCTCCCCGGCAACGGCGCCAGAAAATAGTCTTGATAACCCACAAGTATAGGAGATCGCAACAGTTTTCAAGGGTAGAGTATTCAACCCAAATTTATTGATTCGACACAAGGGGAGCCAAAGAATATTCTCAAGTATTAGCAGTTGAGTTGTCAATTCAACCACACCTGGAAACTTAATATCTGCAGCAAAGTATTTAGTAGCAAAGTAATATGATAGTAGTGGTAACGGTAGGAAAAGGTAATGATAACAGAAGTACTGTTTTTGGTATTTTGTAGTGATTGTAACAATAGCAACGGAATAGTAAATAAGCGAAGAACAATATATGGAAAGCTCGTAGGCAATGGATCGGTGATAGAGAATTATGCTGGATGCGGTTCATCATGTAACAATCATAACCTAGGGTGACACAGAACTAGCTCCAATTCATCAATGTAATGTAGGCATGTATTCCGAATATAGTCATACGTGCTTATGGAAAAGAACTTGCATGACATCTTTTGTCCTACCCTCCCGTGGCAGCGGGGTCCTAGCGGAAACTAAGGGATATTAAGGCCTCCTTTTAATAGAGTACCGAACCAAAGCATTAACACATAGTGGATACATGAACTCCTCAAACTACATGCATCACCGGGAGTGGCCCCGATTATTGTCACTTCGGGGTTGCTGGATCATAACACATAGTAGGTGACTATAGACTTGCAAGATAGGATCAAGAACTCACATATATTCATGAAAACATAATAGGTTCAGATCTAAAATCATGGCACTCGGGCCCTAGTGACAAGCATTAAGCATAGCAAAGTCATAGCAACATCAATCTCACAACATAGTGGATACTAGGGATCAAACCCTAACAAAACTAAGTCAATTACATGATAAATCTCGTCCAACACATCACCGTCCAGCAAGTCTATGTTGGAATTACTCACGCACGGCGGTGAGCATCATGAAATTGGTGATGGAGGATGGTTGATGACGACGACAACGGATTCCCCTCTCCGGAGCCCCGAACAGACTCTAGATCAGCCCTCCCGAGAGGTTTTAGGGCTTGGCGGTGGCTCCATATCGTAAAACACGATGAATCCTTCTCCCTTATTTTTTTCTCCCCGAAAGTGAATATATAGAGTTGGAGTTGAGGTCGGAGGAGCTCCAGGGGGCCCACAAGGTAGGGGGCGCGCCCAAGGGGGGCAGGCACGCCCCCACCCTCGTGGCTAGGGTGTGGGCCCCCTGGCCTTGATCTTTTGCCAGTGTTTTTTATTATTTCCAAAAATACGCTCCATGGAATTTCAGGTCATTCCAAGAACTTTTGTTTCTGCACATAAATAACACCATGGCAATTCTGCTGAAAACAGCGTCAGTCCGGGTTAGTTCCATTCAAATCATGCAAGTTATAGTCCAAAACAAGGGCAAAAGTGTTTGGAAAAGTAGATACGACGGAGACGTATCACGCCCCCCTACCTCGTGCCTTCCTCGTCGATTGCTTGATGTATGGTCCAAGTCCTCTGGATCATGTTCGTTCCAAAAATCACGTTCCCGAAGGTTTCATTTTGTTTGGACTCTGTTTGATATTCTTTTTCTGCGAAACCCTAAAATAGGCAAAAAACATCAATTCTGGGCTGGGCCTCCGGTTACTAGGTTACTCCCAAAAATAATATAAAAGTGTATAATAAAGCCCAATAATGTCCATAACAGAATATAATATAGCATGGAACAATAAAAAATTATAGATACGTTGGAGACGTATCAAGCATCCCCAAGCTTAATTCTTGCTCGTCCTCGAGTAGGTAAATGATAAAAATAGAATTTTTGATGTGGAATGCTACTTGGAATAATTTCAATGTAATTCTTCTTAATTGTGGTATGAATATTCAGACCCGAAAGATTCAAGACAAAAGTTCAATATTGACGTAGAAATAATAATACTTCAAGCATACTAACTATGCAATTATGTCTCTTCAAAATAACATGGCCAAAGAAAGTTATCCCTGCAAAATCATATAGTCTGCCTATGCTCTATCTTCACCACACAAAGTATTTAAATCATGCACAACCCCGATGACAAGCCAATCAATTGTTTCATACTTTTGGTGTTCTCAAACTTTTTTAATCTTCACGCAATACATGAGCGTGAGCCATGGACATAGCACTTTAGGTGGAATAGAATGGTGGTTGTTTTGAGGAAGCTATATGGTGGGTGTATGATACCGGCGAAAGGTGCACGGTATTAGAGAGGCTAGCAATGGTGGAAGGAAGAAAAGTGTGTATGATCCATGGACTCAACCTTAGTCATAAAGAACTCATATACTTATTGCAAAAATCTACAAGTTATCAAAGCAAAGTATTACGCGCATGCTCCTAGGGGGATAGATTGGTAGGAAAAGACCATCGCTCGTCCCCGACCACCACTCATAAGGAACACAATCAATAAATAAATCATGCTCCGACTTCATCACATAATGGTTCACCATACGTGCATGCTACGAGAATCACAAACTTTAACACAAGTATTTCTCAAATTCACAACTACTCGACTAGCATGACTCTAATATTACCATCTCCATATCTCAAAACAATTATCAAGTATCAAACTTCTCATAGTATTCAACACACTCATAAGAATTTTTTATTAATATTGAATGCCTAACATAATTAAAGCAAGTTACCATGCTGTTTTGTAGGACTCTCAAAATAATCTTAGTTAAGCATGAGAGAACAATAGTTTCTATAAAACAAATCCACCGACGTGCTCTAAAAGATATAAGTGAAGTACTAGAGCAAAAACTGTATAACTCAAAAGATATAAGTGAAGCACATAGAGTATTCTAACAATTTCCGAATCATGTGTGTCTCTCTCAAAAGGTGTGTACAGCAAGGATGATTGTGGAAAACTAACAAATAAAGACTCAAATAATACAAGACGCTCCAAGCAAAACACATATCATGTGGTAAATAAAAATATAGCTCCAAGTAAAGTTACCGATGGAAGTAGACGAAAGAGGGGATGCCTTCCAGGGCATCCCTAAGCTTTGGCTTTTAGGTGTCCTTAGATTATCTTGGGGTCCCATGGGAATCCCCAAGCTTAGACTCTTTCCACTCCTTGTTCCATAATCCATCAAATCTTTTACCCAAAACTTGAAAACTTCACAACATAAAACTTAAAGTAAAAAATCTCGTGAGCTCCGTTAGCGAAAGAAAAGAAAACAACACTTCAAGGTACTGTAATGAACTCATTCTTTATTTATATTGGTGTTAAACCTACTATATTCCAACTTCTCTATGGTTTATAAACTATTTTACTAGCCATAGATTCATCAAAATAAGCAAACAACACACGAAAAACAGAATCTGTCAAAAACAGAACAGTGTGTAGTAATATGTAGCTAACGCAAGATATGGATCCCCAAAAATTTAAAAAATAAATTTCTGGACATGAGGAATTTATCTATTAATCATCTGCAAAAATAATTAACTAAATAGCACTTCCCAATAAAAACGGCAGCAATTCCCGTGAGCGCTAAAGTTTCTGTTTTTTACAGCAAGATTAAAAAGACTTTCCCCAAGTCTTCCCAACGGTTCTACTTGGCACAAACACTAATTAAACACAAAAAACACAACCAAAACAAAGGCTAGATAAATTATTTATTACTAAATAGGAGCAAAAAGCAAGGAATAAAAATAAAATTGGGTTGCCTCCCAACAAGCGCTATCGTTTAACGCCCCTAGCTGGGCATAAAAGCAAGGATAGATCTAGGTATCTTTAGTTGGTAATTCTTTAATGAGACATCTATCACCTCTAGGAGTTTCTTTCATTTTAGAAATAATCAAACTTCTAGGCACAAGATCAAAAAAAATCATTAGTAGCAAATGGTTCCTTAATGATTGCAAAAAGATTAGGATGAATACTTATAGATTTGAGATCCGCAGTTTCTTTGCTAGAGGATTCACCCTTATTTTTAGGAACATACATAAACTTGGCAATTTTAGTTGGAGGACTTGGAGTATTCTTTACGAAAGAAAAAGTGGTTCCCAAGTTGGTAATGATACCCTCAAGTTTATCGATTCTAGTGGAATCATGATTTATTCTTTCATTAACTATAGGTTCCTTCTCTTTAATATTTTTCAAAGTTACTCCTACTTTAGATCCATATTGGGTAATTTGGTTGTGGATCTTTTTATCGAAATTTTCAATTAACTCAACAGTAGCAACTTTATTTTAAATAATTTCAAGTTTTTTGCATTACATGCTCCAAAGTTAACATAGTTCCATTAACCAAAAGAGGGGATGAGCCAAACAAATCTATCATAGCATTACAGGAATCGAAAGTGTGGCTACCCAAGAAATTGTGTCGGCGTTCGGGGAACGGGGGTCCCCAGACTTGCCTGCCTGCGGCCTGCGGCGTGGCTCAAAGGGGGGCCTAGCGCGGCCCATCTTCATCAACACAGACCCAAGACCCTCGTGAGGGGCCAAGCCTCGCGGGGCGGACGACACGGAGCTTCTTCAGGCACGACCTCATCAGGCTGGCTCGCGAGGAGGCGGAGAAATCAAGGCAGGGTACCTCACGAGGTGCCCGTGATGCAAGCCATGACGACCAAGGGTGCCAAGCGGGCGCCAGCCCGCGCAGTGTCATCCTTTCCTCTTTGGTGCAAAGGGAGCAAGCGCAGGCGAGAGCATCAAGCAAAGGCACCCGTTTCGGTGCAACGAGACCAAGACCAGCCCAACGGCAGGGAGGAAGTCATTGTGGAGCCCAAGCCAGCGTCACCACCAGAGTCTTTGGCAGGTGAGGACCAACTTTAGTCAGGATAAGTGTACCCAATGTTCCCCTTCAAAATGGACAATTGTTGGCGCCCTTCCCACTCAATATTTGGGAAGAGGCCCAGGGCCTTTGCCTATAAATAGGACTAGCCACCCCCAGAGGGGGAGGAGAAGAAGAGATCACCAGGATAGGGAGGAGATGAGAGGGATGAGATAAGAGGAGAAGATCAGATCGGCAAGAGAGAGAGAAGGGTGACTGAACTCCTCCTAGCAGTTCATCGCCCCAACCAAGAACAGACCCTCACGAGGCTGTTCTTCCTTGTATTGCTCATCATCATCAGCCCAAGAGGCAATCCACCAAACCACACTAGAGTAGGGTATTACACCACAACGGTGGCCCGAACCAGTATAAACCCTGTGTCTCTTGTGTTGTTCTTTTCATAGCTTAGATCTTGGCGAGGCGGTGGGGTGCAGGTAGGTAGAAGGCGAAATCTCTGCACGCACCCCAGTGTTCGAACCTCAAGGGTCTGCCGGAACCCGAAATTCGACAAATTCCCTCCGGCTATGGTATCAAGGACATATCTGTGCCAAGTGTCGGTGTCAAAACCGGTGGATCTCGGGTAGGGGGTCCTGAACAGTGCGTCTAAGGCGGATGGTAACAGGAGGCAGGGGACACGATGTTTACCCAGGTTCGGGCCCTCTTGATGGAGGTAATACCCTACGTCCTGCTTGAATGTTCTTGACGATATGAGTATTACAAGAGTTGATCTACCACCGCCCCGTACTCCTCCGACCATCGCGTCCATGTCTGACGCTCGTCGGGCCCACGCCGAGCGCCGAGCCGCTCTCGCCTCCCGCGTCGCCCAAACGGCTCCCGTCGGCGGGCGTCCTCGCCGTTCCTCGTCACCTGCCGTCAACGCCACCACCGGCCCGGCGGGAAACGAGCAGCAAGCGTCGTCTCAGCACCCGTCCGTGCGGCAAGACGGCCGCACCGCTACTCCCTCGCTCACCCCAGCTGGTTCTTCGCCCCGCACGCTCCGTGCACCATGGAGGCTCGAGCTGTGCTCATCGCGGCAAACGAGCTCCTGCGCTACCGTCCCGTCGACGATGTCTACGAAGAGTGGCTCGACCGCGTCGCCGAGCTCGTCTGTGCCATAGGGGGCTCTCCTGCGCCGTCCGTTCCGCTGCACCGCACCCCGCCCTGCGCGAGCGACGAAGCTTTGGGGGCGCCCCAGCCGCCTCCTCCTCAAGAAGGCACCCAGGCCCCAAGGCGCGTGGCCCCTGGGTAAAACTCGCTCCGTCAGGTGCCAGCGCGGCAAGAGCAGAGCTGCCAAGAATTCCCTCGCCCGCAAGAAGCTGCGCAGGCGCTCCCTGCTCTAGCACGTCGCGACCATGCTCCTGCTCCCGCACGTCAAGACCCCGCGCTGCTCCCAGCTGCAGCGCGTGGGGACCTGTAAGACCAAGCTCTCCGTCACCCAAGGCCTCCTGTGGCCACAGCAGGCTGCCGTGCCTTCACCACCGAGCTGCGCAGCATCGCGTGGCCCGGCAAGTTCAAGCCAGACCTGCCTCCTCGTTACGACGGCACGACCGACCCTGCGGAGTTCCTCCAGCTCTATGAGCTGGGCATCAAAGCTGCCAACGGAGACGAGAAGGTCATGGCGAACTGGTTTCCCATGGCGCTCAAGGACGGGGCCCAGACCTAGCTCCTGAACCTAGCTCCAGGCACGATCTCCTCCTGGGACGAGATGCGCACCCGCTTCATTGCCAACTTCCAAGGTACTCGCGATCGGCCACCCGCCATGAGCGACATGTGCCGCATCAAGCAACAACCCGGAGAGACCCTGCAGAAGTACATCCATCGCTTCAACAACGCACGCCTCAAGATTCCCAAGGTGACCGTGGAGGCCATCATCTCAGCCTTCTCCGACGGCGTGCGCGACGTCAAGATGAAGGAGGAGCTGGCGATGCATGAAGACCTGTGCACTTCCTTGGAGCTGTTCAACATGGCGACCAAGTGCGCCAGGGCTGAGGAAGGGCGTCTCTCACTCCTCGAGCTGCCTGCCGTAGACCCAAAAGAGAAGAAGCCCAAGGCCAAGGATGTGAAGCGCAAGGGGGCTGCCGTGCTCGCGGCAGAACCAGACACCAAGCGGGGCAGAGACCAGCCCGAATCTTCCAAGGGCATTTGGTACTGTGTGTACCACGACCTCCACACCCACAACACCAACGAATGTCAAGAGCTCCGAGCCATGCAAGAAGGAAGGATCGGCCGTCGTCCCGACCGCGGTGACCGGGGCTATGGTCGAGGAGGAGGAAGAAACGCAGGACGCTGGGAAGACCGCTGCCCGCGCCAAGGGTGGCGCGATCGACCTCACGAGGATCGCTAGCAAGACCTTCCTCGCGAGGGAGACTGGAGGGATCAGCCTTGCGAGGATCGCCCGCAAGGCAACGCAGGCCTCCCTCCGCTGCCGCCGCAGCCAAGGAGAAACGAGGACCGCCATCAGGACGAGGGGCTGGGGGCTTCCAGGAGCCGTGCGCGATCACCTGCATCCTGGGCGGGGCTCAAGCCCCAGCCTCTCAACGCATCTTCAAGCAGTTCGCCCGCGAAGTGAATGCAGTCCTCCCCAAGCCCGAAGCCACGCGCCCTCTCAGGTGGTCAGCGTGCGCCATCACGTTCAGCTCAGCGGATCAGCTTGAGTGTGCGGCCACGGCCGGAGTCCTCCTGATGCTTTGTCCCCCAATCATCAGCAACGTGCTGGTCACCAGGACCCTAATGAATGGCGGGGCAGGGCTCAACGTCCTGTCCGTGGAAACATTCAACAATCTCCAAGTGCCCTACAACCAGCTTCAGCCAACCAAGCCTTTCTCCGGAGTAACCGACGGCTCCACGGTCCAGATTGGGCAGGTCTGCCTCCCTGTCACCTTTGGAGCGCGCAACAACTACCGCACCGAGCTCATCGACTTCGACGTCACTCACATTCGCCTGCCGCACAATGCCATCCTTGGGTACCCAGCGCTGGCCAAGTTCATGACCGTGACTCACCATGGCTACAACGTCCTCAAGATGCCAGGAAGTGGCGGAGTCATCACGGTGCCCTGTGAAGAGAAGGACGCGGTGTGTTCCCTGGAATGAGCCTTTCAGGCCGCATCATTGGAAGACCCGGATCGCGGAAGCAGGAGGCTTCCCGAGGCCACCCCCAAGAAGAAGAAGACATCGTCCGGCCCGGCTCCTCAGGAGGCAGGCCCCTCAGGGCCCGCGCCTGCCCAGGGGGAACCTCCTTCCATCGCATAGGAAAGCACACCCGGCTCCCTCCTCAGGCAGGGCTCAGGGGCTCTCCCCTAGAGGGCCACCGACCTGGCCAGGGACACGAGGGAGGCGCTTGGGCACCACATGGAGGCGTGTTTCGGAACACGTTTCCCTCAAGAAGGAGTAAGGCAAGGAGGGCCAGACCCTCAGGAGTTCGTCAGCAAGGCCATTCAGGAGCTACAGGAGTCAAGAGTCACGAGAGGCGGCCGCCGCCTACCAGCTGTGGCCCCCCATCCAGGCGAGGATGGTGGGCTACACGTCTGCGTCGACATACCAGGGCTCAATCGAGTCGCCTCTCTAGAGCGCCTCTGGCCCTTGCGAGTGGGGCGCTGCGTAGGTCCACCCCACAGCTACGTTCGCATGCCTTACGGCTTGCCGGGCGCGGCTGCCACGTACCAGCGCCTCATGAGGGGCATCATGGAGGCTCAAGAGGCCAAGTGTTCCGCAGCCCCGGCGGAGATGGAGATGGTCCGTGAGGAGCCACCAGCGCCTCCGGAGCCTCCCAAGGCCCCTGGGCCTGGGGGCTCGTGAGGATCGGCTTCCGCAGCCCACCGAGTCTGCTACACCAACGCTGCTTCGTCCTCAACATCATCAGGTGATATCTTCCAAGTTTCATTTCCAGCTGGGAGCGCCCCCCAGGGCTGCATTATTCCCAGGCCACGTGGGTCCGTCCCTGCGGCATGTATCCCTTTTATTTCATGTTGTTAGCTTACTTTGTTGGGGGCGCCCCTCGGGCTGCATCATCCCCAAGTCGCTCGGGCGAGACCCAGCGGCATGTATCCCCTTTCGCGTTTATTTCCGGCTATGCGTTTGACCCACCATGCTTGATTATTTGATGCTGGTCCACGGCACCTCTTCTTCTCCATGCCGACCACTTGCACGTTAAAGGGGGGGGGGTACTTGAGCATCGCGACTCAGGGCTCTTACTGGCTCTCCAGCCCTCACCCTCTGGCCTTGTCCACGGCATTGCGACCTGGCATACCAGTGACGGCTGAGACCAGCTCGAGGGCCGGGACCCGAGGACGTAGAGTGCCGGCATCTAACCAAATTTGCAGGAACACATCACAAGATAAGGCCCAGTGCCAGGCACAACACGCCTAGAGGTAGGGCCCCATGAGTCCCGCGCTGGCTCACGGGTGCCCAGATACACCTCGCCAGGCCCTACCGTGCCAGCCACGTGTTAGGGCGGGGCTGTACACGCCCCCGGGGGCTCCTCCCGGAGGGGAGCCCCCTCCCACGTACCAGTGGAAGCATCATGCTCCGTGCTGGCTGACGACACTGCCGAGGAGCGGCTATGCCCGTACACATACGGAAGCGCTATGCTCCGTGCTGGTGATAAACAACTGAGGGTGGCCCCCGGGCCGCATTAACCTCAGGGAGCCCAGAGCTCAGTGTGTAGCCTCATTGTAACGCCTCCCCTCGGGAGTGCCGCGCGAGGGGGCTGGGCACGAGGGCTGCGCCTGGGTCATGTCCAGACGCACGCCACCCAGCCAGGCCCCCCGGGCCTGGTTCGTCGCGCATCTCTCCCTGAGCGGAGCCAAGGTATGAAGGCCGTTTGAGCGTCAAGGGGGACTCCTGAGCATCGCGACTCAGGAGCCTAACTGGTCACGTAGCCCCTCACTCCTTGGTCCCGTCCTGGTTTCTGGTCGAGGCTAACGGCGGCTGAGGTATGCGCGGGGCCGGGCTCTGCAGACGTAGGACGGTAGATCCACCCACATCTCACCTCCCTACTTGCTGTTCGTGCGCCAAGGGGGACTCCTGAGCATCGTGACTCAGGAGCCTAACTTGTCACGTAGCCCCTCACTCCTTGGTCCCGTCCTGGTTTCCGGTCGGGGCTAACGGCGGCTAAGGTATGCGCGGGCCGGGCTCTGCCGGCGTAGAACATAAGCAAGTAGGAAGGAAAAACGCAAATTTCAAGGAATTCAAAAGCAAATATTACAGTCCACACTGTTATCTCAAAGCCAAACGCAAGTTTAAACGCCTCCCCGAGGCATGATACATGTGCAGGAATTGAAGGCAGGATAGGAGCCACAACGGAGTCACTTGTCGGCGGAGGAGCAGCGCGGAGTGGCTTCGCCTGATGGAGCACCAGGGTCGGCAGTGCCTCGCTTCGGCTTGGTGCTGAAGGCCCGGAACTTCCCCAGCAGAGCCTCCGCGCTACCCTTCACGGCCTCGGCAGCGGCAACGGCACGCTCGCCGCTTGCTGGCTCCAACAGGCTGTCGAGGTCGACGCTAGGATCGCGAAGGTAGATGTGGGTGAGGACCCGCGTCAGCGCTGCAGAAGACAGGACACGCGCCTCGGCCTCGGCTGTGGGGCCAAGGCCAAGGGCGACATCTTCAAGAGCGCGAACCAGGAAGGGAAGCAGCTTGGTGGGGCCGTCCTCGGCGCTAGCCAGCGGGCTCTCCAGGCCGCTGTCGTAAAGCGTCCTCAGCGAGGAGCGAGCCTTCGCCTCCATCTTCGCGAAGGCCACGTGGTCCTCAGCAAGAACCTAGGCCTGTCGTCCAGCTCGACCTTCCTCACCCCCAACTCCCGCTTCAGCGCGCCTAGGCGGTCATGGCGTCTCCTGAGCTTGGCCTCCCGGCCCTTGACGGCCGCCTCGCGAGCCTTCACGCCTTCTTCCTGCTCTTGGCGAAGGCGGGCCTCTTTTGCGAGCTGGTCCCGCAGGCCTTGCAGCTCGTCCTCCAGCACCTTGCAGCGACCACGGACGTCGACCACCTCCCACAGGGCTGCATCACGAGCAGCCTTCACCTCAAGGACGGCCAGCCTCTCCTCATCACAAGCCGTCGAGGCCTGGACCGGCGCCGCCCGTGGCGATTGGCATCGACTCCTTCAAAGCCCTCGATGTGGGCGTACAAGGGAAGCGGGAACCCCGGCGGTGGCCACTCGCACCAGGGCCTCGACACCACCTGATGGGCCCCCTCGTCCCGGCGGCGGGGGCGAGCCGTTTCTTTGGCGGGAGCAGGTCTGGTTCCTCTCGGGGAGCCTTTCCCTTCTCTGCCGCCGAGAACCGGCGGATCGGAGCCATTGCAGCAAGACGGAGCAAGGACCGGGAAGAAGGAGAAGCAAGAAGAGATGGACTCGAAGGGCGCGTGCCGTTCCGTACTTATAGCCGGCGAAGGCCAACCATCGACCTCCACGATCGCAGGTAATCATGACCCGCTTTGCATGCAGGGACTTGTCCAGTCCGTGCAGTTGCCGAGGCGCCGTGGGGAAGTGGAGACGCCCACGCCCAATCAACCGCCGCGCGGCGCCCAAGGCCGCAGGCTGTTAGGGCCCGCGGCGCTTCGCTCTTGCCCTTTCGCCTCCCTGCACGGCCAAGTCCGGGCGCGCCTTGGGCCCGGGGGCTACTGTCGGTGTTCTGGGAATGGGAGTCCCCAGACTTGCCTGCCTGCGGCCTGCGGCATGGCTCAAAGGGGGGCCTAGTGCGGCCCATCTTCATCAACACAGACCCAAGACCCTCGTGAGGGGCCAAGCCTCGCGGGGCGGACGGCACGGAGCTTCTTCAGGCACGGCCTCATCAGGCTGGCTCGCGAGGAGGCGGAGAAATCAAGGCGGGGTACCTCACGAGGTGCCCGTGACGCAAGCCATGACGACCAAGGGTGCCAGGCGGGCGCCAGCCCGCGCAGTGTCCTCCTTTCCTCTTTGGTGCAAAGGGAGCAAGCGCAGGCGAGAGCATCAAGCAAAGGCACCCGTTTCGGTGCAACGAGACCAAGACCAGCCCAACGGCAGGGAGGAAGTCATTGTGGAGCCCAAGCCAGCGTCTCCACCAGAGTCTTTGGCAGGCGAGGACCAACTTTGGTCAGTATAAGTGTACCCGATGTTCCCCTTCAAAATGGCCAATTGTTGGCGCCCTTCCCGCTCAATATTTGGTAAGAGGCCCAGGGCCTTTGCCTATAAATAGGACTAGCCACCCCCAGAGGGGGAGGAGAAGAAGAGATCATCAGGATAAGGAGGAGATGAGAGGGATGAGATAAGAGGAGAAGATCAGATCGGCAAGAGAGAGAGAGAGAGAGAGAGAGAGAGAGAGAGAGAAGGGTGACTGAACTCCTCCTAGCAGTTCATCGCCCCAGCCAAGAACAGACCCTCGCGAGGCTGTTCTTCCTTCTATTGCTCATCATCATCGCCCAAGAGGCAATCCACCAAACCACACTGGAGTAGGGTATTACACCACAACGGTGGCCCGAACCAGTATAAACCCTGTGTCTCTTGTGTTGTTCTTTCCATAGCTTTGATCTTGGCGAGGCGGTGGGGTGCAGGTAGGTAGAAGGCGAAATCTCTGCACGCACCCCAGTGTTCGAACCTCAAGGGTGTGCCGGAACCCGAAATTCGACAAATTCCCTCCGGCAATGGTATCAAGGACATATCTGTGCCAAGTGTCGGTGTCAAAACCGTCGGATCTCGGGTAGGGGGTCCTGAACAGTGCGTCTAAGGCGGATGGTAACAGGAGGCAGGGGACACGATGTTTACCCAGGTTCGGGCCCTCTTGATGGAGGTAATACCCTATGTCCTGCTTGAATGTTCTTGACGATATGAGTATTACAAGAGTTGATCTACCACGAGATCGTAGAGGCTAAACCCTAGAAGGTAGCCTATGGTATGATTGTATGTTGTCCTACAGATTAAACCCTCCGGTTTATATAGACACCAGAGGGGGCTAGGGTTACACAAGGTCGGTTACAAGGGAGGAGATATACATATCCGTATTGCCTAGCTTGCCTTCCACGCCAAGGAGAGTCCCATACGGACACGAGACGAAGTCTTCAATCTGGTATCTTCATAGTCCAACAGTCCGGCCAAAGGATATAGTCCGGCTGTCCGGAGACCCCCTAATCCAAGACTCCCTCAGTAGCCCCTGAATCAGGCTTCAATGACGATGAGTCCGGCGCGCAGTATTGTCTTCGGCATTGCAAGGGGGGTTCCTCCTCCGAATACTCCATAGAAGATTTTGAACACAAGGATAGTGTCCAGCTCTGCAAAATAAGTTCCACATACCACCGTAGAGAGAATAATATTTCCACATATCTAATTTGCTGACACATTTTGGCAGCATGACATCACGCCACAGCCCGACCATTATTCGAACCGTTTTTCTCAACCAGCACCGCACATATTGCGAGGCGGTTTTCTTGACACGTCTTGTCAAAGCAGATATCATGTTCCCCTTATCACGGGATTCTCATCAATACGGACGTGGGTAACCCAACCACGCCATCAATTACGGCGCCTGGGGAATAAGCGGTTTTACCAGGCAAGTGGGGAGACACATCGCCTCTTCCGCCCTTATATGACAAAGATTTACTCTTTTCACCCACGCCTTCTTCCTCCTTGCTTACCCATTCCCGCACACTCGAGCTCTAGCGCCCAAGCTCGCGTTCTTCTTCTCAAACCACTCCAAGCATGTCCGGAGCAGGAGGCAAGTGGATGGTCTCCTCTGTCACGGAGGAGAACATCAAAAAGTTACAGGAAGCCGGATATCTAGCCACGGATATCGCACACCGGCTATCAGATGCGGGGCAGATCATCCCTACGCCCAAACCCCATGAGAGGGTAGTTTTTCTTACCCACTTCGTCCGCGAACTGGGATTTCCCCTCCACCCGTTCGTCTGCGGGATCATGTTCTACTACGGGCTGGATTTTGATGATCTGGCCCCCAATTTCATCCTCAACATCTCAGCGTTTATCGTCGTGTGCGAGGCCTTCCTCTGCATCAAGCCCCATTTCGGCATGTGGCTGAAGACCTTTAATGTCAAACCGAAGGTGGTGGTCGGCCAGCAGGCAGAGTGCGGAGGCACCATGGTGGGCAAGATGCCTAATGTCACCTGGCTCGGAGGCTCCTATGTGGAGACCATAAAGGGGTGGCAATCGGGGTGGTTCTACATCACCGAGCCGCGCGGCTCTAAATGGGTGGCGGCCCCCAAATTTCGATCCAGAGTCCCCACGCGGCTCACCTCCTAGAAAGAGAAGGGTCTGTCCTAGGGTTCTTCGGTAGAGCTGATCGGACTCCAAACCTGCATCCAGAACATGACGAACAAGAAAATCAAGCTTGTCAACGTGGTCCAGGTTATGCTCTTTCGCTGGATACTTTCGTGTCAACAACGGGCATTTGATTTGTGGGAGTTCGACTCGTCCAAGCACCAGACGCTGCGAGAGCTCTATGACACAACGCACGAGGACGTCTAGAGGGTGCCGTTCAAGATTGCCGAGATTCCTCCCTCCCTCACCGAGGGCCGCGGACTCAATGCAAAGCGCCGCGCCAATCCGGTAGGCTTTTATATCTCTCAGGGTATTTATTTGCCCCGGTTTAGTTATGTGTAGGATCTAAGTTTCCATGTCATTAATAGGACTGGATAAAGACGGCAGAGCAGCTTGATAGCCCAGCCCCTCTGCCCGAAGATCCCGCAGACGCTCTTCTAACGAAGATGCTGACTCCGGCACCTTACGAGGTGCCGGCAAAGAAGGCCACGGGGATCCGAAAGGGTCTTCGGCGCAAGGTTGTATCAGACTCATCGTCCCATGACTCCAACGCGCACTCCTCCCACGGAAATGAGGAGGAGGAGGAGAAAAGTCCCCCCCCCAGCCGAGGGAGACAAGAAAAGGAAGGCCGACCCATCCGGGGAGGCCGAAGGGTCCAAGAAGGGAAGGACCCTCCCTCCGGACTGCTCCACGACGGCCGCCGACTGCGGCGATGAGTGGCTACCTAGGGTCAAGCCCCTGGCGAAGTCGTAAGTGTCCGGACACCATAGTACTTCATGGTATGTTTTATTGCACTACATCTCCTCATGCCGAACATGATTATGCAGTCCGTCCCGAGATCATCTCGACGTATCCTCGTTGAGCGGCTCTTTGGACTCGTCGGATATGAATAGTGGTTCTCTCCCGACCGCTTCCACCCCTCACCCTACGGACAATGCCGAGGTGTTGTCTCAAAAGGCACCGAGCCAAGGGGAGGTGTTCCTGGGGGCGCCTCGAGGCGACTTCCCGGACCCTGGGTACCAAGGGAGCGAGGCTCCTACGGTCTCCGAGTTCGGCCCCCAGCCGAACACTGCGCCGGAACCTTCGATGGTTCCGGACTCCGGCAGGCGGTCCCCCGTTAAGGGGGGCCAACCATCCGTGCCGGTGTCCTCTGTCCATCCAGAGGCACCAGACAACTTGCTGGAAGCGCTTCGAGGCGCTTCCATCAACGAGGAGCACCGCACTATTATGAGTGCGGTGATCGAGAAAGTTCAGTCCGCCAAAAACGGACTGACTGAAGCTTGTGCCAGCTTCCTAACAGGCTTTGAGGTAAGTAATGAAAATATAGGAAAAATATTACAGCATAGATAGTAGCCCCTGATGCTCTGTTCGGTGTTCGCGAAGAAAAACCGAATAGAGGATCAAATGATAACTCAGGAGTCTAATTAGAGTATGTCTATGTGTATGTGCAGGCTTCATTGCTGGCCGCTGCCGCACGTACTACGGAGGTCTTTGCGCTGAAGCAGGACCTGAAGCGGTCCGAGGACGAGCTCGGCCTTACCAAGAGGTAGCTCGAGGAGAACAAAGGTAAGAAATACCTTTGTCTATATATTTAAAAGGAAGTTCGCTTGTAAAGTAATAGGATCATCATGGATTTGCCAGGGGCCACGACCAAAGTGGCGACCCTGAAGAAGGCGCTGTCCGAGGCCGAAGACAAAGCGGCCAAGGAGCGCATTGAACGGGAGAAGCAAGAAGCCCGAGTAGGCGAGGTGCAGCAAGAGCTCGAGGCTCTTGCCAAAAAGCACGAGTCCTTGGAGCTTGACTCTAAGACGCGATAGTCCAAGCTCGCGCAGGCGCTTGAAAGCGTCCGGAGCGCCAAGGCCGAAGCACACAAAGCCCTCCAGGGGATTGACACGGTGAAGAAGATAGCAGCGGGTAAGGCATTTATTATGCAAAGCAAGCACATAAGGAGACTTTCCTTTTTCTTACCCGAGTTCGGAGCTCTCCAGGAGCGTTTGCAGATCTTCCCTGCAGTGTACTGGATGCCGCGGAGTTTTACTAAGCTGAGGAGGGGAGCTCGACGGAGAAGTTGTTCTGGTCTCAGTATACTGGGACCGAACACCCCGTGCCTTTGAGCGACCAGCTGAAGCAGTTGATCGAGCTTCACAAGGCGGCCGAACAGGCCATGAGGGGCCTTATAGTCCGGATGTGGCCTGGTGAGCCCCTGTCCGGCAGCTACTTCGGTCTGGTGAGGCGGCTTGTGGAAGCCTGCCCACGGCTTGAAATCATAAAGCGGTCCGCCTGCATCGAGGGTGCGCGCATGGCTTTTGCCCGGGCGAAGGTGCACTAGACGAAGCTGGACGCCGTGAAGCTGGTGAAGGAGGGGCCGCCAGAGGGCAAGGAGCATCGCTACCCCGAGAATTATTATGAGAGTGTCCTCAAGGGTTCCCGCCTAGTGGAGGATGAGTGTGCCAAGGATGTAATTTTTGAATGAACATGCTCATGTGATCCTGTAATATGAAATGAGTTCATTTGCGTCATGCGGCCCTTTCTTAATTTAACATATTACATTCTGTGCGGTCGTTTATAAAATCTGAGAGTTGGCCAATCATCGGCTTCTGCCCCCATGTAACTAGTACTGGGGTGTTCGGGATAAAACTGAGCACTCTTTACCCCAATTTTGGGTCCTTCGAGGGAGGTGTTCATCGCAACGAACCAGGAAATCGGACTATAATGCTTTATCACTCTCACTTAGCCATAGAAGTCTACAATTTTAAATTTTGGCGAAGCCCCTGGTATTAAGGACTTTAATGCTTTATCACTCTCACGCAACGAACCGGGCAATCGAACTATAATGCTTTATCACTCTGCCCCCAACGAACCAGGCCGAATTTGGGGCGCTATACACGCCTAAGCCGGACAAAGCCGACTCCTCGCCCGAAGGGGAAAAGTATTTAAGGACTTGAGACCTCTCAAACAGCGACCAGTCTCTCGCCTTGTCATGATAGTCAGTTTTCGGTTTTCTCTACTGAGTTGGTCGTCCAGAAGAACCAGGACACAATCGCAGTAGTTCTCCCACCGCTACCTTAGACGATATAGCGGAACGTAAGGTACCAAAGCATGGGAGCCGGGCAAACCCAACATTTGACCAAAGACATGATTCGGAGATGATGCATATAATGCTATAAGTTCGGGGTGCCGCACTGTCGAAAGTGTTCAGACTTCCTGCGCTGTATTATGGGTAAACGAGAGCCCCTGGCGAACTGACCGTACCCGAACGTGCAAGTGCGGATTGTCGTAAATGGACATATAAGAGAAAGGGAAAAACTTAAATAATGCAGTGACAGATTAATGATATGCATTATTATTTAAATAATACATTGAAGCATAATGGTACAAGTAGTGCAATAAGCAGAAAGTAGGATAATTTGAAATGTCCTATCCCAGGGCAAGCTGCGCATAGATAGTGAAAAACGGGTATATCAATTATTATTAGAGACCACCTGGGGGTTCCCATGTTCATCTTAGCTTCTTGCCGCCTTGGGTGTTGCTTCCGGAATGTGTCTGGCAATCGTACTGCCGGAAAGGGCTTCCAGAGAATTAGGCCCTGAAAGAGAAAAAGGAATGATAGATGTATACAACCCCTAGCACTACAAAAAAATACACTTCCATGATGATACGTGTTTGTCATAGTAGGTCACGTTTTCTGTCATGCATGTACATCCATGACGATTTTATGACAGAATCAAGATAGTCATACCCGTGCTGTCGTAGAAGTGTTCCATGACATTACCAAAATTATCATCACGGAAGTGTCCACTTCCATGATGATAAATCGCGTGTCACAGAAGTGCTTTCGTCAAGGGTGACCGACACGTGGCATCCACCATAATGGAACACCGTTAAGCTATCGGGTCGGGTTTTGGATCCGATAACCCGTTAACAGACCCAACCAATGGGGATTTTCCACGTGTAAAATCATCATTGGCTGGAGGAAACATGTGTTGGCTCATCGCTGGGACAGATGTCATCCACTCATTGGACAGAAGGCTCCTATGATACATCGACATGTGGCATGGCCCAACAGAGGCCCATTCCTGTGAAAAGGCCGGGCCGTTTGACTTGGTCAGAAGGTGGCAGGCCGGCCCATGGAAAGCCTGTTAACGGCATGTTCGCATATAGCCCATTTACAGCCCGCTAACCCAAGGCCCGTTATGCCCTATTCGAATTAGGCCCAGTAGCATCATCTGGGCCATCCAATATGATTCCAGCCCGTTTTCACTTCTGGCCCATGTATGGCCCATGACGTCTTTCGGCCCATATGAGGCCCTATGTAACTCTTGGCCTATTAACGACCCATGGTGAAATTTGCCCGTAATGAACAATGTATCACTTTACACCCATTAACGGCACGTGGTGAAACTGGCCCGTAAAGAACAGTGTATCACTTTATACCCATTAACGGCCCGTTATTCTGTTGGGCCATTTCCAGCCCATGTTATCTTTCGTCCTTCTCAGAGCCCATTTATTCTTGGGCTATTTTCCAGCATTCTTTTACTTACGGCCCATTACTGTCATTTTCTGCTTGTGGGCCAAATTCAGCCTGTGGTTACAGTCGGCCCATTTGTGGTCCGTTAATACGTTGGGCCGTTTTCATAGCGTCATCAAATACGGCCTATTAACGTTGGCCCGTTATGGTCGGCCCATGAACGGACGGTTCCAACTCTAGCCCGTTTACGGCCAGAATGCGGTCTGTTTGGCCCATGTTTGGCCAATCGATCATACGACCCGTATAAGGCCCATTGTTTATATGGCCCATAGAAGGCCCATTGTTTCTATGGCCTGTAGAAGGCCCACTGTTTCTACGGCCCGTAGAAGGTCCACTGTTTCTACGGCCCGTAGAAGGCCCACTGTTTATACGGCCCGTAGAAGGCCCACTGTTTCTACGGCCCATAGGAGGCCCACTGTCACTACAGTAAATATTAGTCCATGGTTATTATGGCCTAGTTTTAAAAAATAGGTTATTGCAGCCACTAGCAAACCGCAGAAAAAGAACTGCATTGACTACAAGCAAACAAATAAACAAGACAACAAGGAAATAAATAAGCAAGCAACTTACACTAGGCTATCACGGCTATTACACAACATCCATTGGGCATCAAAGTTCGCCACCAGTGCAAATATAGGGAACACAGCAGCATATAAACGCCGCGGCAAAACAAGTCCAGAACTAAAACCACTTAAGAAGAGCTCAAGAAACAGTATCCTGGGTACCCATAATGCTGGCAAGATGCTTAGCAAGCTTATTAACTTTCTCTTGTTTGGCGCTTAAGTCCTCCAACGCTTGTTGTTGCACCAAAAAGTATGCATCTGAATTCTGCAGGGACTTCCTCAGTCCTTTGGCTTCCTGTCGCATAACATCTGATCTATGTCTTTCAACTTGAGTTGAGACTCAAGAAGCCGAACTGATTCGGGCAACGAGTTCAAAGAGCTGGTGCCAGCAGTGGTAGCCAGTAACTCGAACACTACATCAAGATAGGACTTTGGGGTTGTCTCAGTGTCTTCAATATAGTTTTTATCAGCTTTCTTGGAGACCAACAGGGATGTCTCACTATCTTGAACCTTATCTGCATTACTTCCTTTACCATTGCATAACAGGGTACTCTTCTCCAATATTTTATCCGCGTTCTAAAAGAGAAACAAACAAACACATCTCAGGTTTACAATGTAGTATATGAAACTCATTTTGGTAAACTAGTTCAGTAGTAAGGTGGATAGGATAACAGCATGAAACAAACATATATCTATGTAGTATGGTCACTGTATGGTCTATATCATTCTAGTTTATGTTGCCAAATCAAGATAGATACAGTTCGAATCATATCTATTTAAGACAAAGCAACATAGACAGAATATAAGTGTGGGAAACTACACAACAATAACAACACTTGTAATGTGCATGGCATGAGAACATAATTGTTTATTCAATTGAAACTGAAATCAACATAGAGCAAGTTACAACAGCAAATAACCAAACACATTGAAGAAACAGGTTTAAAACATACCTGTTGCGCCATTGGAGTTTCAATTGCATCCTTCAATTTTGAAATTAGTTGGTATCCGTAAATATACAGTGATGCAAGAGCAAAGTAGTATGAACCATAGCTACGGAACCTGACCTAAGAACAATTCTTCTTCTGCCTTAAGCGTTGACTTCGGGTTTGGAGTGGTGGTCCTCGTGATTTGGGCACTACAGTTGCCTTACTAACTGCTCGTGTTTGGGTGCTCTGTGGTGGAGACGGTGATGTGTAAACGGGAACTGGGTGTCTATCTGCTGGGGTTGGGGTTAGAAGGGGTGTAGCTGGTTCTCTGTCCAACTGGGTAGGGGTACAATTTGCATGAGTGTGGGTTATGTGTGGTGGGGCTGGTTCTTGGGCAAGTACAACCGTGGTTCTATCTGCATCGACAGGTAGCACGATCTTTTCTGAAGACCGTGTTTTTACTCCCACAGATACTGCCATCATTCCCTCCAATTGAAATGGCTGATAAACAAGAAAAGTAATTGGATGTACAGACATTGTAAGATAGATAGGTGCAATGGATAGTAGGGAAGAAAACAGGGCATGAAATAATTCACATTTATGTTGTCTAAGCAAACAGAATAGCAGGACATAATTTCACATATATGATGGCTAATTAAACAGGACAACATGACACAATTTCACATGTATGATGGCTAACTAAACATGATAGAATGACATACTTCAAAATATGATGACTATGTAAACAGGATGACATGATATAACTATACGATGTGTCTATTAAAGTGGTTGGCATGACATAAATCACAAACATGCCGTTGATGGAAACATGATGGCATGATATAATTCACGGATAGAATGACATAATTCAAAATATGATGACTATGTAAACAGAATGAGATGATATAACTATATTATGTCTTTAGAAAATGGGTTGGCATGCCATAATTCAGATACATGTTGTCTACGTAAACATCATGGCATGACATAATTCAAATATATGATTTATATACTAAGGAAGTGAGCAGAGGGCAATTGCATATATGATGTGTCAACTAAGGAGATGGCATTCAATATTGTGTATATGATGTAAAAACTAAGCATTGCAATACAACATATGCATTATATGAGTAATATAACCCTGCCAAGTTTGAGCATACACCTCAGGGGGATAATAGGACTGGTCATCTGCCTCTAAATCCTCCTCTGAAGAGCTATCTGTAACCAGCAAGATATCTGCTTCAGCAGGTAGCATTGTCTGCTCTGAAGACCTTGTTTTCACTCTAGATTTCTCCATCACCAATTCAAATGGCTGATGCACAGGAAGAGCAGTTGAATATACAAACATTGTCGACAAAAGTAATGAGAAATACAAAAAAAGGACGACATGATATAATTCACATATATGACGCTTGCCTAAACAGCATGGCATTGCATAATTTACATACATAATGCCTTGCAACAAGATAACGTTGCATAATTTACATATGTAATGTCTTGCAACAAGATGGCATTGCATAATTCACATATATGGTAATTAGACACTAAACAGGTGGCATTCACACAAAGCATGTCTAAACTAAGAAAATGACATAACAATGCAAGATACCATACGCACGATATGAGCAACATAACCCTGCCAAGTTAGGGCATGCACCTCGGGGGGGGGATATGACTGGTCATCTGTCTCTGAATCCTCCTCTGAGGAGCTATCGGTAACCAGCAAGACATGTGCTTCGTCAGATAGCATTGTCTGCTTTGAAGACCTTGTTTCCACTCCAGATTTTTCCATGACTGTGCCGAATGGCTGATCCACAGGAAGAGTAATTGAATGTACTAAAATTGTTGACAAGTTTAATACGTAATAAAAAAATGATGGCATGATATAATTCACATATAAGATGACTGGCTAACCAGGGTGGCATTGCAAATTCACATATATGATGCCTGGCTAGACAAGATGGCATTGCATGATTCACATATACGATAAAGAAACTAAACAGATGGCATTGACACAAAGCATGTCTAAACTAAGCAGATGACATCTTTAATGTATACAGTAAGCAATGCAAGGCACCATATGCATGATATTACCAACATCAGCATGCCAAGTTAGAGCCCTCATGGGGTAAATAGGAGTGGTCTTCTCCTTATGAATCCCCCTCAGAACAGTTATCTTCCTCTTGATTACGATCCGAAATGGGTGGAGGGGGGCTGCCTTTGCGCCCACCATGGAACGGCGTCTGCATGAAATTTTATTGCCATGCAAGGCTCGTCTCTTTTGCTCTACATGATCAGTTCTATTGTGTACAATAACTGGCATGCATAGGAATAAAACATAGTGAGATTATGTAAGGAGTGCATGCACAAATCCAGAGTGATGGTAGCAAACTGTGGGTAGACCCAAAACCAATGATAGCAGGCAGATAATAGCTTTAGTTAAAAACACAGATAATGGCTCCTTTAATGTTTGTTTGCACCCAACATGAAACTCATAGTAGACACCGGAGATTAACCAGATAGTAGACATATAGTACTGATTGTTGCCCCAATATGTACCCCACAACCATTTAAAAACTCAAGTTTCAGCATTAGTTTGGACCTGACTCAGAGTCTAATAGGTGAACACGACGATAATGTAGCATGTCATCATATTAAGCGACGCATAACATAAGCAGACACGGAAGAGTGCGACCTCTCTTGCGGACCCGTGTAGCCCTCAAGGTCATCTGCTCAGTTGATGATGGTAATGCAGTTGTCGTGGCTGCCGGCGGCGGGGAAGAAGATCTGAGGCGGCGAAAGACAGTCTGGAGAGCGGATCCTTGCTGTGGTGAACCCTTTCGTCGTTGGAGCAGTTGAGCTGGGGTGGAACACAACACCGCAGGAGCAGGACAAACCACACAAGGTTTTCTTTGACACATATCTGCAACAGAAGTAATTGAGTAAGGGCTTGTTTGAATTTGAGTATTCTAACAATGCAGGGATAGGAAATAGACAGGAATAGGATAGGAATGCACGTGCAAAACAGAGAATTTAAAAGCACAGGATTTCTGCCAATCTGGGTGTTTGATTCACAACAATTGGAAGATCACAGGATGCAAAAAAGCATTGTGAGATTAAGTCAAACCACAAGAAAATGTACTATTATAATGCTATTATGCTACTATCTCTTAGTCTTGTGCTTGATGAATAGGAATATGAAAAGGAGGAGAAGTGGAAATTAGAATTCCTACGGTTTTTCTTTTAAGGAGACACTAAAGGAACAAATCCTACAGTTTTCCTTTGCTCCATTCCTTTGCACCAAATTCATGAAAAGTAGTACCATAGGAAACTTTCCAATTCCGATGTTTTTCATTCACTTTTCCTTTCAAGCACCGGCGATTCTAGTAGGCAGGCTTGAGCAAGGAAAATGCTACACTGAAAAAATGTTTTTGTGCTACATCTATTACTTTGGACCCAGGCCACTGCCATACTAGCTCAACTCCCAGGCCCATCGACAAATGCACAGCTCAAACGCGCAGAGATAAATAATGATGGCGTTCAAGAGAGTCCATCACGGATAGCTAAGTTGCCTGGTACCTCACTTCTTGTCATATAGTAGGATAAAATAATCGTATTTCCCATTACTACGAGTGCTCAGTGGACAATATATATAACATGTAGAGTAAAAAAGAGATGCAACAAGTGTACAACCTCTTTGGCGAAGACATGTCGATCTCAGCGTGATTGGGTTGGCCGGTGAGGATGCTCCGGATGACTTGGCTGTCGGAGGAGGGGAAGAAGATCTTAGGCGTCTGGAGATGGAGCCCGAGGTACTGCTCCGCTGTGATGGAGGGTTTCATCGTTGGAGCAGCTCCAGTGAGTTGTACGACGCCGAGGCTGAAGCAGGACAAGAGAGACAACGAACAACGTTAACCCGAGTGGAATTCTAATAGCATCTCCAATACATGATGTAAAATACATAACCACAAAGTGCTAGATGTAAAATACACCAGCCGCTCATCTCTGAACTTAACTGTCGAAACTGAATTTAACTGTCGAAACTGAACTTAACTGTCGAAACTGAACTTAACTGTCGAAACTGAATTTTGCTATCGAAACTGAATTTTGCTGTCGAAACTAAATGCACTAGCAAGGTGAGGCTACATGTCGGTCGACTGACTTTTTCATCTCAGGTTAGTCGATTTTGCAGCCATTGGATACGAAATCAAGGGCCTGCGGTTCATCTTCAACCTCCACCCCCTAAGCCGCTAGCCACCACCGGCCAAACAGCAGCCCCTCGCCGCCCGCAACCGGCGGTGCGCCGCCCCGCCTGCCCCGAAAACACTCCCCACCACCGGTCCGCCGCTGCCCCAGCCATCCCTCTAGGCCCCCCCATGCCGAGATTTTTCTCCGGCGATCCCCACACCATCGCCCCACCAACGCCCCGCCACCGCCGGCGACCACCGCCCCCATCCTGAACCCTAAGATAGATAGTGGGGTACCTCTCTGGCGAGCCCCCCTCCCCGCTGCAGCTGGTTCTTCCTTCACCCCGGCGAGCGCCCCCACCCCCTGAAAATAGACTGACCCAAAAGTCGATTCAGTCGACTGAAATGTATCTAAATCGGAGCAGCATCGCAAGCAAGAGAAAGAGCGAGAGAAGCAGCGCGAGCAAGAGCAATAGCAAGAGCAGACCAGGCAGGGGACCGAGAGCAAGAGCAGAGCAGCAGCGTGAGCGAGAGCTAAAGCAGCAGCAGCTCCTACTGATGTGGACGTCGCCGCCGAGGGAGCGACGCCATGGAGGAAGTGGCCGGCGCCGCCGCCGTGGATGGAGCTGCGCTGTGTCGGCTCGGGACCGAGCGCCGGCAGCACCGTGAGATCGAATCAAGAAGAAAATGCAGAGATTAGTGTACAACCTCTTTGGTGGCGCCGATTAGGCCGCAGCTTCATCCGAGGAAACGGTGATGATGATGCTCTTCCGGTGGTGCAGGTGAAGACGGCGGTGTGGGAATGGAGGTGGCGCGAAAGACAAGGGGAACATCGGGGAAGCTCCTTGGAGGTGGAGGACGGGGTGGCTGAACCGGCGGTACGATGAGTTCGACGACGGATCCTCATCCGATACGGTGGATGAGGGACATCGAGGTGTTGCTGTGGACGACATCGTCGGGGAAGAGGCTCCGGCTAGGTGGCGGATGGAGCAGGTTGTGGGGTTTCGTCGCGGGTTTTCGCGGCCTTGGTGTACGAATGGGTGGGCGGATGGGATGGTAGTGGGGAACCATGGCTTAGAGACACGCTTGTTCGAAATGTGGGGTAAGTTACGAAAGTAGCCCCACCGATTTGAGGCGGTTCTTTCGGTTCAGGGGTACCACGGGCATTTCGCGTGTCGGGATTTCACAGGAGGTGGGAGTTTTCGCGTGCGTTGTAATTTCAGAATAGCAAGGCGCGGGTTAACATGGAGGGAGTTGTCGTAGCACAACAAGACAAAGATATATCTTAAAAATTTCGGGCTAACAAGGCGCGGGTTGAAGAGGCGGGAGTTTCACAACATGATAGACAGAGACGCTATCTTGAATTTTCGGCATAACAAGGCGCGACTT